>NC_090446.1:21165120-21467821 GCF_031143425.1 Pleurodeles waltl
TGAAGCATGTAATGCTGATATGGGTGGGAGTGTTGACTTGCTGTGTGCTGATTTGGAAGTGGATGATGTAGTGGTCGGTCCATGTGAGCGATGAGGTGGAGTTGTATTTTTCTGCTGTTGGTGGAAAGGATGGTGTCCAGTGTGTGTCCCACAGGGTCTCTTGATATTGAGATGAGCTTAGTGAGTCCAATGTTGCTTAGGCTTTTGAGGAATGCTGTTGATAAGGGGTCAGTTCTGCCGTTCAGGTGGAAGATGAGATTGTCGAGAAGTATATGGGCTCTGGAGTTGATGATGAGCCGGGCAATGAAGTCAGTGATGAGGTTAGGGGAGGTTTCTTGCGGTCTGCATGGTCGGTAGGCAAGGATTCCATTCAGGGTGAAATTTTCAGAAATTCTCAGCTTGACATGCAGATGTTCCATGAATGGGGTAATAGTGTTCATGAATGCTGAGCATTTGATGGAACAATTTTGTACTCGCTTGGGTTTCTAAGGCGATGTCGGGGGTGAAGTGGGGTTGAGACAGGCTCCTGTGATAAAGAAGATGTTGGGTGAATCACTACTCAACAGGTCCTAGATTTTAGTTGTGTGTCTGATGAGTGATCATGTTTTGAGTCATGTGGGCTTGCTATGATGTGTTGTGTGGATGAGGGTGTTGAAGGCATTGTTGGTGCCTGCCTGGATTGTATGGGTGGGTGGCTGCAAGAGAACCAGCAGTGGGTGCAGGTGAAAGCTCTCTCTGTGGTGTGAGGTGTGGTGTTGCATTATCAAGGGAATCCCAGGGCAGGGTCGAGAGACCTAGGCAGTACTGCTGAGTATCACTGGTGATAAGATTAGAGCTCCTGATACTGGGCACTGCCCTGTCACAGATGAGCTTGCTTTGGTGCCAATTTGGTGCACCAGCAATGTGCCCATTGCCAGTCATGCAGCAGCCACCGTTAGGTATGTCCTGAGAAAGGGGAAGAGCACAGAGTTGTGGGTAGAGCTGCTATGCCTGGGAAGAAGAGGCAGGAAGGCGAGGCAACAAGAGGAGCAGGTGAAGAGCATGGGTAGGAGGGAGGCAGGAAAATGAGTAGGGGGGGATAGGGGGCTGCACGGAATGTAACAGAAGGCCTGAATGGAGGAAAGAGACCCTGAAAGCTAAGGAGACACAAAATAAACACAAACATTGGTGAAAGAATAATGGCTCATGAGAGGGAAGATTAGATGAGAGGGAAGAGTGAAGAGTGAAAAGAGGCTTGGAGGGGGCATAGAAAATGGAATCAAAAAGTAGGCCAGGGGCAAGAGTGAAATAAGAGAAAGGAGGCTCATATGGGGCAGAGAAAACTGAAAAAATTGCAGATGAGAGGCAAGAGTGAAAACAATCAAATGAGCATCAAAGGGGGCAAAGCAAAATGGGTAAAAGAGTGGATGAGAGGCAAGAGTGAGAAGGAGGTGTTAGATGAAAATATTCACATAAAAGGAAGACAGAGCAGATGGAAAAGGAGCTAGGCAAAGCTAAAAGTGTGCAAGAGAGAGGAGAAAAGGAGCTGAAGTGAGGAGCAAAGCAGGAGCCTCAAGCAGCCTAGACTGGTTAGAGGACTGGTCACAGGTAAGTTTATGGAGAGTGACTGGGCAAGGGGCCACAACTGGACTCAAAATCAACTCTCCTTTTATAGTGTCAAGCAGGATGTGATGTCATTCAGAAGAAGGATGTCCATCTTGGATTGGGAAACAATTACTAACACTTGATACAAAAAGTCATAATGAATTTCAAGGAGGCTTTGTTCAGGATCTTAAAAAAATAATATGCACTCAGTCATTTACAACAGAAATTATGTCTTCTTCAGAATTCTGTAATTTCTCCTGAATGTGGCATTTAACAAAATGTGAATATGCAGGTACTGACATGCCTCACAATCCTTTTTGCAGGCTCAGTCAGAGCCACAGTGTGTGGGAAGGTGGCAAAATGGGGGTTTTGACTGCATGTGAGTGCTGGTACCACCACCCTTTAAAGAGCCCGCAGATGGAAGGGGCCCTCAGTGGTCTGAAAACAAGGCCACAATGGCAGAAGCCTGTGGCAATCTAAACTTGCTGCATTCCAATCAGGCAAGGATTTCTTCTTACATCAAGGGGCATAAGCTAATGGGCCAGGCCCTGGAAGACCATAATAGAGAAGGACTAGGACTCGCAGGACCAAGAGATCTTAGATGAGCAGGACCAGGAGGATTACAAAGGGCTAGAAAGTCCAGGGCCAGTAGGACCAGGATCAGAAGTGTCTTGAGGGTTAGACTCAGTGGGAGCCTATAACAGGGTGACAAAGACGACATGAACAAGGGTGACAGCAACATGGGAATTAGGAGAGCTAACTCCACAGGGATGAGGAAAGCCATACCTAGGAAGACCATAACAGCACAGACCAGGGTCAGATGGACAAGAACAAGGTTTAACAGATAAACAAGGAGACCATGTGGACTAGTAGGACTAGAGTGGGGTAGAAGGGCCAGGAAACTTGGCTGATTTGGGAAATCAAGGGCAATAGGACCAGCCACAGAAGGACCTGGCAAAGGCGTTCCAGACCTAATACCAGGGTCTACATGGACAAGAGGGACTAAGAGGATAAAGAAAATAAGGCTAGCAACAAGCAAACCATGGAACTAGTCAAACTAGGGGACCAGGGCCAGAATGACTGATGAATACTAAATGGAGTGGGGAAAATCAAAAGGACCAGGAACTGGAGCCTGTGAAACAGGAGACTGTGGATTCAGAGGACCAGGGGCAGGAGTTTGTCAATGTGACAGACTTGAAAGTATTGGTCCAGAAAATTCTATGAGTCACATGAACCAGAGGTCAACAGAATCTCAGAAGTGGGCAAGCCTAGGATGATCTCTCGTGAGCCAGGACATGTTATCGCAGAGCATACTGAAAAGGAGAATGAGGACTAGGACCAGGATTATCAGGATTGAAGAGGACTTTAAAGATCAGGACCTGGAGGCCAGTGGCCAGTAGGACCAGGAGACCAAGATAAGCAGGACAGGGACTAGGATGACCAAGGGGACCAGTACCAAGGGCAACCAGAGGACCAGAGCAATGAAAACTTGACGAATGTAGGAAAGTACCATCTTCTTTGGCATGTTACCCCTATTTTTACCTGTATGTCAGTATGTTTTTGCCTGTCTCACTGGTATCCTGCTGGTCAGGACCTCAGTGCTGATAGTTTATGGCCTAATGTGTGTGTGTCTGTAGTGCTTAACTGTGTCACTTAGGCTCTGCTAATCAGAACCTCAGTGCTTATGCTCTCTCTGCTTCTAAATTTTGTCACTGTAGGCCAGTGACTTTATTTACCAATTTCAATTGGCACACTGGACCCCCCCTTATAAGTCCCTAGTATATGGTACCTAGGTACCCAGGGCATTAGGGTTCCAGGAGATCCATATGGGCTGCAGCATTTCTTTTGCCACCCAAAGGGAGCTCAGGCAAACCCTTGCACAGGCCTGCCATTGCAGCCTGCATGAAATAACGCACACGTTATTTCACAGCCATTTTCACTGCACTTAAGTAGCTTATAAGTCACCTAAATGTCTAACCTTCACTTGCTGAAGGTTAGGTGCAAAGTTACTAAGTGTGACCCACATAGTTTAGGGCCATTTCCCGTGACTTTGTGAGTGCGGGGACACCATTAAACACGTGCACTACATGTAGGTCAATGTAGCTTCAGAATAGTAACTCCAAAAATGGCCATGTAACATGTCTAAGATCATGGAATTATCCCCCTATTCCAAATCTGGTATTGGGGAGCCAATTCCAGGCATCCTGGGTGCTCCACCATGGACCCCCAGTACTGCCAAACCAGCTCTCTGAGGCCTGCACTGCAGCTGCAGCTGCTGCCCCCTCACAGACAGGGTTCTGCCCTCTTGGGGTCTGGGCAGCCCAGTCCCAGGAAGGCAGAACAAAGTATTTCCTCTGAGAGCAGGGTGTTACACCCTCTCCCTTTGGAAATAGGTGTGATAGGCTGGGGAGGGGTAGCCTCCCCAGCCTCTAGAAATGCTTTAAAGGGCACAGAGGGTGCCCTCCTTGCATAAGCCAGTCTACAAAAGTTCAGGGACCCCTTGTTCTCCGCTCTGGTGCAAAAGTGGACAAAGGAAAGGGGAGTAACCACTCCGCTGTCCATTACTACCCTAGGGGTGGTGCCCAGAGCTCCTCCAGCGTGTCCCAGACTTCAGCCATCTTGCTTTGCAAGGTGTGGGGGCACTCTGAAGGCCTCTGAGTGGCCAGTGCCAGCAGGTGACGTCAGAGACCCCTCCTGATAGGTCCATACCCGATAAGTTAGCCAATCCCCCTCTCAGGGCTATTTAGGGTCTCTCCTGTGGGTTCTCTTCAGATTCTGCTTGCAAGTTTCCTTCAGGAATCCTCTGCAACAACTTCAGCATCCTCTGACCTCGGATCAACCGCAGCCTCCTCCAAGAAACGCTGTAACTGCAACAAAGTATCCACAAGAGATACTTTTCTTCTGCAAACTCAGCTCCATGTCAGCAACTGCAACAGTTTCCCTGGTGTGCAAGCTCTGGGGACTCCCTGTCTTCATCCTGCACCAGAAGGGCCGAAGAAATCTCTTGTGGAGTGACAGAGTCACTCCCCTGCTCCAGCAGGGACCTTCCAAGACGACGAGCGGTATCCTTGGACTCCTCTCAAAGCCATGAGTGTGCTCCTAAGGACACAGAGGGTGGACATCATCGACATAGACTGTCCTGAGATCCTGCTGATGGAATTTGCAGGAGGTAAGACCTTGCCTTCCCAGAGAGCGACAGTACCCCTGTGTACTGCGTGTTCTTCATCTCCTGAGGCCTCTGTGCTCTATTTGCAAAATTCCTTCATGCACAGCCTGGCACAGATCCCCAGCACTCCATCCTGGAATGCTCAGCTCACTGAGTTGTTCTCTGGCGTGTAGGACCTTCCTTTTTTGTGCTGCATCAACTGCGTTTTGCACCTCCTTTGTCCCCATGTCCTGGGACCTCTGGGGGTGCTGGCTAGCATCCCGAGGGCTCTCTAAAGTGCTGAGAGTCCCCACTTCCTCCTCACACAGAGTTGAGGCCCCCACGTCCCTCCTGGGTCCATCCAGTGCCATTTTGACGCAAAAGGCACTTTTGCCATGGCCAAGGCTTGTTGGCAACTTCCAACACAAAATCCCATCTGCAACGATCTTCACATCGTGGGGCATCCACTGGCATCTTCCTAGGGTGCATTCCTGCAGTCTTCGACTAACGGGGGACTCTTCTTTTGCACCCTCTTCTGGGTTGGCAGGGGCTCCTCTCCTTCCTGCAACTTCTTTCAACTTCTGGACTTGGGCCTCTTCCTTTGCAGGTCTTCAGGTCCAGGAATCCAGCAGTTGTTCTTTGCAGACTTGGTTGGTTGCTACAAAATCTCAATTACGAGGTGTAGTGTGCCCTAAGGAAACTTGCAGTACTTTACTCCTGCTTTTCTGGGCTCTGCTGTGGGGTAATTTACTTACCTTTACTATATTCTTACTCTCCCTGCGATTCTGCCCACACTACACTTGTCTACGGTGGAATTCGTGATTCGCATTCAACTTTCTTAGTATATGATTTGTGTTAGCCCTAGACCTATTTTCTCTGATTGCATTCTATAGCATTTCCTATTGTTTGCATTGTTCTATGACTATTTACTTGTCTAATATTGGTGTCTAGTGTGTATATTGTGTATAAAACCTACCCCCAGAAGGAGTATTGTCTCTAAGATGTTTTTGGTACTCTGTCACCCAAATAAATAACTTTATTTTTATAAATAGATAGTATTTACTTGTGTATAAGTACTGTGTAACTATAAGTGGTATTGAATGAGCTTTGCATGTCTCCAAGTTCAGCCTAAGCTGCTCTGCTACAGCTACCTCTATTAGCCTAAGCTGGTAGAACACTGCTACATGTCACTAATAAGGGATAACTGGACCTGGTATAAGGTGTAAGTACCCAAGGTACCCACTACAAACCAGGCCAGCCTCCTACAATGTACCAAAAGGATTATGCCCAGGAGGGCTATAAATAGGGCTAAGAAGACCATGAGGATCAGGACCTAAGGTGTCAGGCCTCGGATTACCAGGTGGGGCAGAGCAATCATCTTGGATAGCAAGATCAGGTTGAGAAGTATCAGATGTGAAAAGGCCAGCCAGATTCTGGAGAGCTAAGAGGATTGGATAATGGTTGCCTAAAACCTGGATCTTTGTCCACCATCGCCAGCCAGAAGAGAACCGCAGCACCACCCCAGCGCCTGAAGACCCCCGGGGTAATAAGCTCATGCTTTACAAGAACCTCCTGATTGACTGATTGATTGATTGATTGATTGATTGCTAGGCAAACCAGAGAGTGAAGAAGACTAGGAGAGCAGGACCTGATGAATCAGAAGCAGTTATCAAAGCCACCAGAGCCAGCAGGAAAAGAGGTAGCTAAGAGGACCACGGGAAGGAGGATAAACTGAACCAGAACCAAGGGAATCAGGAAGACCAAGTCACTGAGGCCTAGGAGAAACAAGGCTTGGCATACCAGGACAAGGAAGACCAGGACATGGAGGAAAAGGCGGACCAAGAGAAGGAGGGCCCGGATGACCAAGCCAGATGGCTAAGAGCAGGGGGACCTGAGCAAGGATGAACAGGACTAAGTGAACAGGTTAGTGCAGAATCAGGATGACAAATAGCAGGAGGAATAGGGCTAAGGGTATCCTGACAAGAGGGAAGAGGATCAAAAGAACTTGTTGGATCAGGTGCAGCTGGACTAGGGCCTTTAGGACCAAATTAAGTGTTAAAATTGGTGAATTAGAAGGATCAGGATAAGCATGACCACTAATAAGACTAGGAGATACCTGGGGGTAAGTATCAAGTGGACCAGAATCTGAAGTACCAAGTAAAGTAGGAGGGTCAGGAACTGGGTTATCCCAAACAGGCTGGTGTGGATCAGGAAGACCAGGACAACCAGAGCCATGAAGAGCAATAGGATCAGACCAGGATCAGAAGGAACAGGCCTAGGCCAATTGGACCTAATTAGGAGACGAGGATCAGTAGAGGCAGTACCAGGTGAATCGGGAGGGCAGGGATGTGGGCAAGCAGTATCAAGAAGGCCCAAAATGGGAAGAATAGGTGTGCCGGTCCCAGGAAAAGCAGGACAACAGGGTTAGGCAAAAGAACCCAGTACACCAGCATGTTCAGGGTGGGGAGCATCAGCAGCACCAGAATCAGAATCTGGAGGCCCAGGAAAGATAATACAAGGAAGGGCCAGGAGCAGGGCCAGGACGGCCTATAATCAGGTACCCCAGATTCAGAAAACCAGTACCAGGGTGGCCAGAACTTGTCATAAGCACCAGGTTGACGAAAATAACAACAGTGATAAGGAGCACTTGAAACAAGGCCAGGAGAAGGGCAGACACTGGCAGGCATTAAAGGACCTCAAGGAAAAGGAAGAGAACCATGAGAAGGAGTTGTTCAATTATGTGAATCTACGCCATACATATATATTAGTATGCCCCATTTATTAATGCTTCTTATGCAGTCAGCACATAGAAACGCCCAGCTTGTAAGCCTAATAATCGAACTAGGAGTTATTGGGTGAAAAATCAGAACATGAAAAGTGAATAAAAAGCCAGAATTGCTACTCTCTGACCTCTGACTGATAATAGACAATGTCTCATGCTGGAACACTACTCAGAGGGTGGATCAGATAGCAGAGGGGCTGGAATTGGCAAAAAGTTCTGAAAAAAGGTCTAAATATGAATACGTGAAAAGGATTGCGGTATGTGAAGGATGGCAGAAAGGTTTAAGAAACTCAGGGTGAAGTCAGAAAAGTTGTTAATGCCAACAAAGTTGGGTCATTGGGCTATGGCAATCAGCAAAGGGGCGATCAGGATCATAACACAATTTGGATGAGCAGAAGATGGGGTAAGTGAGGCTTCGGATAGATCAATTCATTTTTTCACTCTGAAGGATTCTGAGTTACGAAAGAGCTCATATTGCTATCTGAGATAGCATTTAGAGCACTGAAAACCAAGGCCAACAGGGACAGCTCCAGCACCAGATACGATGTCTGTGAAACTCTGAGGGCTTGATGAAGGGTTAAATAAACAAATACATCCACGATTTGTAAAACACAGCAAATCACCCATGAGGGTCTCAAGGAATTGAATTGTTGACAAGGGGAGAATAAGTAGTCTTCTCCAGAATCACAGGATGTTGAGCCAATGCTGAGGCTCGATCCTGGTTCACCCAGTTCAGAAGTCAGCAGCTTAGGCCATTACGCCACATCCTCATGGGGTGGGGGATACATATAAAATACACATGAGGCAAAAGTTTTTGGAAAGCCAGCAAAGACGCACTGAGAGATATTTGACATTTCATGTGCGTGAAAGTCTGGTGGACATGTAGCATCTCCTTATTAGTAAGACTTAATGTGAAAATATAAGTGCAGAGATAGCCTCCAGTTTGGCATGGCACATAGGCACATAGAGTAGACTTTACTAGAAGGTGGAAGTGTATTGACTACATCCCTCTGTTGGAAAGTGGAGACCCAGACACTGAAGAGTGTGGAGCAAAGGCTACCCAAAGAACTTCTGTGAGGTTCTTGTTAGCAAAGGGCTTCTGATTAGTTCTTCCTGAGTGACAACATAGGGTTGGGAGTGAGGACCAGGTCAGAAGCTTCTCATATTAAAGGTGAAAAAGTTTTCTACTAGGAGTGCCCCTTGGCTTAGCCTGCTGGTGGCTCAGGAAAGCTGATTATAGCCATGTGCTGAGGTCTTACACTTCATTAAGCCATGGTTTCCTTCTTGGAGCCATCACTACTGCCACTGCTGTGAAAGCTTGTTTCTGAGTTAGAGCCTGAAAATGACATTTGAAAGAGAATCACCCAAAAACTGAAACCTCAACAGTGGGCTCACATCCTGTGTCAGAGATTTGAGTATAAAATTGGAATTGTGAAAAGATCAATCTGTAGGACACAAGTCTCCATTTATTCAGTATCTTATTTTCTAATATGTTTGTAATAAAGCTGATTAATAACACATCTCTGTCAGATTTGTTTATTTTGTGCCTTTGATGGCTATATGCATTTCTATGATTTACTAGGAATGTGTATTCATATTGCTGTGGCATTCAATTATAGCCTTATTCCTTTGCTCCTTGGCTGTGTAAACAGAATGCTCCCTCCGATGACTCAACAGAAAAGCGTCTGTTTGAGTAAGAACTTTGCAATGTCTGCACATTAAGAGGAAAAACCTGGCTTTAAGGCAAAGGAAAAAATAATGAACTTCATTCCCAGGGAGCAGACTCCCAATTTGTAGGGGCATTATTTTTTTGAATTTCAAAAACAAACTCCTTCTTTGCGTATTTTACATATTCTGCAAGGACAGTAATTGCCATTACAGTAGTTCCTGTCAAAGTAGAGAGTTGTCAGCAGGGCCTGTGGACAATTCTTTGGTCCTTAGCCATTCAGATGGATTTAAATCTGTCCCCTAAACTCTAAATCCGGCTCCTTGCTTTTCTTCCTACTGTCATGAGATTGGAGTGAAGCCTCAACTATACTGCCTTGGTGTCTTCATAAGAGGTGCAATTGGTTCTATTTTTAGAAACATAACCCTCAATATCAGAGGGCACAATGTCACTGCGTTACAACTTTTCCAGTTCTGTCCTTTGCTTTCACAAATCATTATGTTCAGGTGTTTTAGTCTGTTTTTTTTATTAGAGTTAATAATTCTAGAATGCACTGACTTGCTGCAGAAAAAGAGGTGTTCTGATAACATGGAGCCGTTGGTAATCTGCTATCTTGCCCTGGTACATTCATGGTATATCCCATGGTATCTCCCAGCTGTGACAGTAGCTGAGCTTTAGAACACAAGCTTTTTCTTGCAGTATGTACTCACTGAAATGTTCCTCATGCACAACATCAGCATTGCATTGAACTTCGAACAGTTAAACATGTCCTGATGTTCTTTGCACTCTGGTAGGAGCATTTTGGGCATCTTACACCATCTTGTCTATCTGTTTATCCTTTTTTAATTTAAAGCTGTCAGAAGTTGAGTTGGGTAAAACCCTACTCAAGCAACAACCACACTGCGTCTCACGCTAAACCATGACAGTCAGTAAATTAACATGTGCTTAACTTGATGGAGGCTTGGCACAAAAGCAGTTAGGCTTAACTTAGAGGCACTGTGTAGTAGTATTTGTACAGCAAACAGTAACAAAGTGAAAATGCAACACAAGAAAAATCCTACACCATATTTAACAAAATAGAGAAAAATTTGACAAATAACATGAGATTAAAACAACAGAAATCAAATCAATTGAACCGGATTTGTGAATTTTTAAATTGTGTGGGGGAATTCCATGAGCTATGCCCAAAACTAGCTCTGAACAGTTCTTCCTTTTCCCCTGGGTTTGGTCCCAGACTATCTAGGGTGACAAATGCAAGGGCAGGCCTGGTGTTGTGATCCTTTGTGTGTGCTGTCTGAAGTGCAATTGGAGCACAAAGTAACAACCCCGCCATCCTGAGCTGCTACCACAACACCTGGGCTCTTTAGTCTCACTGAACTTGAGCCCACTTGTCTTTTGTTTTTGCTGCCCTATGACATGTTGGGCCTACTTTAGGAATAACTTATATGTATTAAAAAGAAAGGTTTAGGCGTGGAAAAAGGTTATTATAAAAGACTGATTTAGTGGGTGGCAACAGATGTAATGCAACCCACTAATAGCATTTAATTTACAGACCCTGGGTACATGTAGTACCATATACTAGTGACCTACAAGTAAGTTAAATGTACCAACCAGGTAGATTCAAATTTTATCATAACTTAAGGAGAGACTGGATGCACTTTACTACTGATTAGCAGGCAAAAATGTGCATGTAGTCCTAAAAGTCAACAAAAACTGGTTCAGAATAGGAAGGCAGTAGATGGCAAAACTCTGCGTGCTAAAACACTTTTATAGGCAAAGTTATAAATTTTGGGGGCATATTTATGAGCCTCTAGTGCCACCGGGGCACCACTTTTCGTGACGCTCCGGTGGCGCTAAGCACTACGCCATCTTTACAAGGTACCGTTAAGCCACTTTTTGTGGCTGAACGCCACCTTTTAAAGGCGTCCCCTTCACATGCAGTCCTTTGCGTGGAAGGGGCATGCAATGGGTGTTGCTGTGGGCACACCACAGCAACACCCATGGCATTCTGACACTGCCTCAGTTTTATGAGTTTTCTTAAACGTGAGGCAGCGCCAAAATCTAAAGCCACCTCAAGGGTGGTGTTAGCAAGGCGCTACGAGGAGGAATACTTTTATTCCTCCTTGTTTTTTGCTTTTTCTATGTTTGCTGCACTCTGCAGCACGCATAGAAAAGAGCAAAGAGCCAGACATGACTGTTTATGTGCGGGAAGGTGTTCCTTCCTGCAAATAAACGATCTATCGAAATGATGCTTTGGTACTTCTATGTGTGCTTCATTCTGCAGCACACACAGAAGTGCCAAATCACCATTAGTGATTATGTGCAGGAAGGGACACCTTCCCACGCGTAAACAATCAAACCGCTCAACGCAGACATCCTTGCACGATGGTACAGGGATGCCTGCGTTAGCATTGGCAGCCCAATTTAGCGCCAGCGCAGGGAATAATACAAGGGTGCGCCATCTTCAATTAAATATGGCACATTCCTACGTTGTGAAAAAGACGGAGCGTGGCGCTGCCAATTTTGGTGCAGCATTGCGCTCTGTCATTTTCAGGTGAATATGGGCCTTCGTGTCTGCTAGTTACATGTCAGAATTGAGTGCCAACGCTTTGATCTGTAGGCAGAATCTTTGAAATGTGTACTTTAAAACGCCTTTCTTAAAGATCTAAATGTGGATACAGTAAAAAATGGACCATAAAGGGGAGAAAAAAGTAAAGATCTATTTGAGCTGGAAAAGGGGAACAGAAAAGGAGAAATAGAAGAAGTCATGAAGCATGACAAGATGCAGTGATGAAAGAAGATAGAGAACAAAAACAAATGGCAAAAGAGCGAATTAAGTTGAGTAAAATATTATTGGCTAAAGAATGAGAATCAAGAACAGAAATCACTACGAAATAGTTCCCATCGAGAACGCTCTGTTGGTCAATGCACCTACTGCAAAAATTATGCATTGAATATAGTGCGCATATAATGTGCACTGTAGGCTTTGGAAAATATTTACCTTACTACATTATGTTGGTGATATGGTGAGGTATGTCTCTCCTTCATAGTGCTCTTTAAATCATATCCATTTCTGGATTTCACAGGTATATCACATATGAAATTGAACTATTTCCTATAACCTTGTTAACAATTCTTCCAAAGGCCCCCGCCCTAAAGCTAACATTTACATCCCAAGCTGTTTTCACCAGTTTTACTACCTCCACCTCTATTTCTAAATGCCCCACTTGCCACATAATTTCAGAAAAACAATCTATGCGCACATAGCACCAATATCTGTCTTTGGTGAACTTCACATCAATTCCTCATCAACTTCACCGGCTTCTCTGGCTTTAAACTCCACATTTACTGCACATTTATGGGAAATACATTAAATAAAACAAGAAAACAAGCATCTAGTCAGTCATTGCTGGGTAGGAAGGATGCAGTTATCTGGCATGCATCAGGGCCCGTGGTGGTAAAGTGCGTTTGAACCATAACTACTCAGGGTGACTGTGTAGCCTCAGCCTCTGCGGAGCTTCACAGGTGCCCCCTTGTTACTCTGCCTGTCCTGTGTCTGAGAAGCTGGCACTGCTGCCAGCCTCGGACCTGGCCGGAAAAACAGGGGGCTGAAAATGAAGCCCACATTTCGAATTTAGGGCAGTTTTCAACACTTGTAAATCTGGGCTGTAGAGGTGTTTGCAGGGTATGGAAGGATGCATGCATTAGTGCTTGCTGTAGCCAATGTTTGTTTTAATATCAGGTAAATGTACCTCTCTCCCTCCAAATACTGACCGGACATGCCGGGTACCGAGTTTGTGTTAATATCTTCGGTATTCCACTGGGTGACAACACGAGGTTTATCAGAAACTCAGAGTAAAAAGGGAGTTTATCTCTCAAGGATGTTGTAATTACTGTTGTGTTTTAGACTGTCTGAGGTACGTGCGGTTTATCCTTTGCTCAACCTGGCAGTGAGTTGTTTCTCGCCCTGGGTTCCTCAATAAAGGCTTTATTCCACATTGTCCCCAATATAAGATTTACCTCTGCTAATGTTTGACAACACAAGTTTAATCTCACCCAATCTAAACTGCATGGGATTTACCCCCCGTGTGTAACAATAAAATGTAACGTTTCATAACCCCCCCCCCCAGTGTGTAACAATAAAATATAATGTTTCCTAACGCATCCCCCCCAGTGTGTAACAATAAAATATAATGTTTCCTAACTCATCCCCCCCAGTGTGTAACAATACAAAGTAATGTTTCATAACGCATCCCTCCAGTGTGTAACAATACAAGGTAATCTTTCATAACACACCCCCAGTGTGTAAGAATAAATGTTTCATAACCCATCCCCTCAGTGTGTAACAATAAATGTTTCATAACCCATCCCTCCAGTGTGTAACAATACAAGGTAATGTGCAATAACCCATTCCCCCCAGTGAGTAACAATACAAGGTAATGTTCCATAACCCATCCCCCAGTGTGTAACAATAAATGTTTCATAACACATCCCCTCAGTGTGTAACAATAAATGTTTCATAACCCACCCCCCAGTGTGTAACAATACAAGGTAATGTGCAATAACCCATTCCCCCCCAGTGAGTAACAATACAAGGTAACGTTTCATAACCCATCCCTCGAGTGTGTAACAATACAAGTATGATGGAACTCGTGTTTCATAATACATAACTTATCTACAGATCTTCTTTCTCGCAGACATCCACCCACACACGTATCTTTCTCCCCTTGTTTGTGTTGTCTCTAATCGACAGCAGTCCTGCCACGTTTTCCAAGTTGGGGTAATGTCCCATCATTACACAATGTCTGGAATGTACAAGAGGAAATCACGGTACGTTCCCATTCAGA
Organism: Pleurodeles waltl; assembly: GCF_031143425.1. Lineage (NCBI taxonomy): Eukaryota > Metazoa > Chordata > Amphibia > Caudata > Salamandridae > Pleurodeles > Pleurodeles waltl. The sequence continues at coordinate 21,179,145 of NC_090446.1, forward strand.
TAGTAGCCTCTTTGCTGAGAGTGCAAACGTTTATCTCTGGCAAGTTCTACCACTGTTCTGCTAAGAAATGGTCATATGTGCTGAGAAGCTCCGGCACTGTGAGCTGAAAAGCGTGGTTGCCATGACGACGGGTACTGGCACTGTCCAATTACATGCAGACCTCCCTTTTTTTGTAAACTGTCAGTCATTTCCTAATAAAATTATGGAAGCAGCGCTAAGGGCTGGTGTGAATACTTCAATAAAGTATAGAAAGTCCCGATTAAATGTTTTAAAACATCTCCATTAAGATATGACATACTTTTGAAAACGAGATGAAACTCTCCCATAAAACGCACCCCAGCCCTGCCGAGAAGCGCCCGCACGGCCCCCCTTAAAATACAAGAGCCCTCATGAGAAGTGTCACTGGCCTCGAAATGACCTTCTAGGACCCCTGCGGGAACCGATTTAAGGTAAGTGGTAATGCTGAGCAGTCACGGCTCTGTCCCATTTCTAGTAGAGTGGTGTGACCTTCAGAGCAGGGCAGGCTCCTCACACTCCCTACCAGGGTGTACTGTCCCTCCTTAGGAGAGTGCAATGAGAGTCCTGGTTGTGAGACTTCCAGTAAGAGAGAGCGCTCTTTTCTGCACAGCACCTTCACACAACACACCCCACACCTATTGGCTTTATCAGGGCTGGTTATAGCCCTGCACATCCCAAAGCGTGCAGTCCAACTATCCACTCATGTCACGCCAGAGCGTGTTTCTTCACCGTGGATGGCAGCGCCCAGTGGAGAGCCCATGGTGGCATTAGCACTGGTGAGTCATTCTCGCTGCTGGACCTCCAGCTGGTGTTGAACGGGTCTGTGGCTAAGTTGGCCAATGCATCCCCTGCAGGCGACTGTGCTTGACCTCATGGAGGTAGGGTGTAATCCTGGCACCCACACTCTGCTTTTCATCCTTCCAAAGTCAATAAAGTGATCCCACTGAGTTAGATAACGAACATGTGTTATCTGTCCGCAGTGGCATGGCACTCCTTGTGGGTAAATGCTCCCACGTCAGATATGCCCGCTGTGTTTATAGGGGCACCAATTACTGTTCTTGCCTCGTAGTTAATGGACCGACCTGCCCTGTGTCTGTGAGTGAGATGGATGTCAATACATCTTGGCAGGATCCGTAGCCCTCTGCGCCATCACAATATAAGCAAGAACAGACTGAACGAGACAACCCTGCTTATCGAGCTGGTATATGTTGGGCGTCCAGCAGAGCTCCAGGAGAGACAGATGTAAAACATCTGGACATGGGCTGGGATAACTGGTGGCACAAATTAGTGCTCATTAGGTTTATTGAGCCTGAATTTATCTTATGTGGAGACTCTGAGCATCTGCCCTAATGGACGTCTAGTTAGTGCACGATTACACCCTCCACTTACCTCTGAGAGGAGCCTCCTGCGGGCACAGGTGGCACCTCTGGCACGGAGAATCCAAAGACGCCAAGGGCTGATCAGTCCGTTCTGTCACTCCGGCGTTTCTCTGGTTGGCCGCAGACTGTGGGGCTACTTTCACAGCAGGACGGGCTCCCATGACCCATCCATGCCCCTTCCCTGACCCATCCATGCCCCCTCCATGCCCCTATGGCCCCTTTCTAGTCACACCCTCCTGCAGTCTGGCTGGGCTGAACACTTGTGCCAGGTTCACTTTGGCTTTCAGTCCGGCCCCAGTACAGGGCCGGCCAGGAGATGTCAGTGGTCCAGACGCTGTGTCCACAAGCACTTGCAAGTGCACTGAGTCACAGGTGAATGTGCACGGCATTAATAAAGCAGCCAGGAGTCAGAAATACACCCATGAGAAATTGGCCTCTGGTGCTCCTCTCTCTGGTGCACTCATACAAGGCAGTTTTTCAGCATCTCATGGACCCTGGAGACATGATCCCAAGAGATGGACACAGCACAGTAACTGCAGCTGCGGATCCGCACTAATTTAAAGTTAGTTGGTCATTAACAGCAAGTAAATCATTAAAAGTTAGTTGATTGTCAAAACACAATTGTTGACTAAATCTTTCACCAAAAGTCACTCATTTAAAGTTTTGTGTAAGTGAAGGTCAAGACAGGAGATGTTGGGAGTGGACTTTCTCCAGTTCTTGCACAGCCTCTGGTACTTGCTGGACATGTTCACTGGTCTCTGCAGATGAGTCTATGTCTGGTCAGTGGTACTTCAATGTGGCTGTAATGTACTCGAGGTGACAACACTTATTATTGGTGCTGTCTGTAGCCAGCACCAAAACCAATGATTCCACTAACAAGCAATACAAAGTTTATCATTAACATTAGGTCCATGGGAAGTGGAGCTGCACATCCGAGCAAGATTTAAACTAAAGAACCAGATGACCAAATACCACTAGTCCTTCAAGAATGGGGAAACTAGTTCAGTGCATCTTCTGGCCTTGTGCATTTATGCTACATGGAATTGACCAATCACAGCCTGCCAGCTGACTGGATCTTTAGCCCATCCAATTAGTTCAGTGTGGGAGGCTGAGAGAGGATTACTGTCTGAATCTCCTGATCACAGTGCTAACTTCTAGAAAGTCATCCCACTGTTACATGCCTCTAGGGCAGAGGATGGCTGCAGACACCACTTGCCATGGTTAGACCTCTGGCTGGGGTAGTCCGACCTAGCAAGGATCCTAGTCTATGAACCATGTTGGAGGGCCAGGCCCTGGCTCTGATTTGATCCATTTCATGATTTCCACCTCTTACACTACCTGCTTCTGCCCTTCGCCCACCCTTGCATCGTGGAGGAACAACACCCACTAGCAGAGCCAGCGCCACAGATGAGGGTCTGAAACAGGGATAAAGAATCCTTCAGCCCTGATTTATCAAGAAATCCCCCAATGTAGGGGGAGCAAGTATAGGTGCTGCGCTGTGTAGCGTGAAAGGGAGAGAGCATAACGGCGCTATATCTACTGAGATGCTGCGCTGTTCTGCTCTCTTCCTGGGCTGATACACTTTAGGCACGTGAGGCAGCCATGCACCATCGCAGATTCCCTTGAGCCACAGTGCATAGTTTCTACAGTGCCTGAAGCTGTTATAAACAGGGACCATTATCTAGAGCCGCAGGGGTAGGCTCAGTCAATGCACCAAAACGAATTAGAAATCCAACTGAACTGCAGCCCAGACAGAACCCACTGAGCAATATTGTGTAGGAATTATTTCCTGGCAAAGATCAGTTCAGGGAGACAGTGGACCCCAAATCCTCTTTTGTGAATGAATAACACACTCAAGGATGTCTAGAAATGGAATATGCATTTTAAAATATGTATTTTATAATTCATAATTTAATGCGCACAATGTAAATGGTGACATCAGCGTAGATTAAGAATAAAGCTCTGTGAAGCATGTCAAGAACAGCAAAACACCAGGAAAAGATTGTAACATGGTCATTGAATTATTAAAGCCCAAACACTCTGGCTGTGCTATCTCTAGGCGCGCTGCTATTTCTATCAGAATCAGAAAAGGATAACATGAGTTTCAGAGGTGGTGCACATTCATGGTTTGAGTCAACGAGGTTTGTTCTTCTGTCTGGAACATCACGTCTGCTACTCCAGGCACAAGGGAAGGGAATCTGATTCAGGACAAACGCATCCTGGCACCAGCCAGAGAAGAGAAGAGCTTATCCAGAGCCTCACAGAGTCTTGCTCTAGCTGTTTCTGGTTAATGCTGACGCTATGGCCATGCCCATCCTGATCTCAGTCAGCCGCATGAAGTCCTCTATTACCGGCACTAGGAGCATTGCAACATGCATGGGGCAGATGTTCTAGCACTTTTACACATTTAAACCTTCCAGAATTATAAACAAAAACAGGTCATGTTATATAGTGAGTGTCCATGATGTGATGGTAGGTTCCACAACTGAAAACAATAACATTTAGGTCAGCCTAAATTTGAGCAGACAGACATGATAGCAATATTTCTGCGGGTGTCTAACAAATTGACACTTTGTAAAAAGATAGAAAAGACTGATAATACAAGTGATGAGAGATAGAAGAGATGGGAGACAAATGACAGAAATGATAGCATTTGAAAGGGAATGACCAATGTCTTTATGACGTCCCTGACAAAGCAATAATTATAGCACACCTGAGGTTTTTTGCAGCTACATATTGAACATTTCTGAACTACATTTAACTCTTGTGAATGTGTTTTTGGGAATGATCTCTGCTGCTTTCCAGGTTACAGGGATTAGAGTACCTCCCTTGATGGCAATGCGATTTAAATGCAGACATATAAATCAGATCCAGATGCCTGGGCACCGCCTTTCAATCCAATTGTCGATGCCATCTTGGCAGTTGCACCAATCCCTGTTACCAGGGAAAGAGCAGAAATCATTCATTTCTTTAGGAAGGGCATAATCTCTGACCCAGCCAATTATCATCAAATAAATCTTATACACACCGCCCAGAAAATATTTTGCAAACACATTTTGGGCAAATTGATGCCCTGGGTGGAGAAAAATAAGCTATTATCACAGTTTCAGTCCAGGTTCTGCTGTAAAATGAGTACAACTGATCAAGTCTTTAAATCCAATTACTAAGATGAAAAGTTGTGGATATTAATAGGATCAGTATTTCGGTAGTATTTCTTGATCTAAAGGCTGCCTTCAACATGGTCCCAGAGCCAAAGTCTGGAATGTTCTAAGAGATATTGGACCACCGTTATACTCAATGGACAGTATAGTGTGCCTCCACTAAGACTATGCACAAATTAGATGGGGTGCTAGTGAGGAAACAACAGATTGATTAACTTCAATATAGGGTTTAGGCCAGGCTGTGTTCTTGCTCTCACCTTATCTTTATTATTCATAAACATATGTTTAGACTTCTTTATAGGTTGTGACACTGATTTCAAAGTACTGGGCAACACAAAAACCCCCAGCCTTATTGTTCACTGACAACACCTTTTTGGTATCAAAATCTCCAAAGGGAATTGAGACCCTTCTTGCCAGGTTTAATCTTTTCTGTAACAACCATGGCCTAGTCTTGAATGCAAGTAAAACAAAAGTCATGACAATAACTCCTCAATAGACATTTTAAAGGGTCACTGATACAGGAGGGAGTAAAATTGGAGAGGGTATCGGTTTGTAACTGAGTGTCCATCTCTTAAGCAGTAACACTTGGGCTAGCCAGATAGCAAAGAGTGCACTTGTGCTTAACTATAGGGCAGCAGGCGCACTAACACAAAGAACACTTCTTTTTACCAAGTATCTTCTCATTTGGAAATTTAGAAGCTCAAGTTGTGGCAGCCGTCACATACAACTTCGAACTTTGGGACCATAGCAATGATGAGCTGTTAGGGGCTGCAGAGAATACTTTTTTGAGGGCCACAGTATAGGCATCATTACGCGTTTGGTGGTCGGACCGCCAGACCGCCATGATGGCGGTCTTACAGACCATCCTAATACAAGTTATACAGGCAGGACCACCAACAAAAAACAGGCAGATCAGCAGTGACCCAGAGGTCCAGAAATAGGAGGTCTGGCCTCCTGCCTTGACAGCACAGGGATCAACCACTGACCGTATTACAAGTCCAAAGTCGCAGTGGCGGGCACCCATGGCGGTCAGCCAATGGTGGTCCATGACCACCAAAGTAATACACAACTGCATATTGGATGCATTTGAAAGTAACATAGCTGAGACACACTGCCACACTTGACACACCTGCAAAGGACTCTATAAAACACATCCCTTTACACACCACATTGCTTTGCATTTTCACAGAAAGACCCAGCAAGACAGAGCACATGAAAAATAAAAACATATAGAATACACATCCCTTCAATTTTTCATACAACACATCCTACTCCCTGCACACACTTTTTCCATTCAATCGCTTTTGCACTTCCCCGCTTTAGTAAAACACTGTCACCTCTTACTGTTTTTTTCCATCATGTCACCTATGAAAAATTCTCATTTCACTGATGATGAGTTGAGTTATTGTGGATGAAATCATAACAGCAGAGTCATAATTGTTTGGAGCACAAGTTCAGCACACATCTCTTAGTAGGAAAATGGAAATGTGGGACATGATCGTTGACAGAGTGAATGCTGTAGGCACCAGCTTGAACACAAGGGAGAACATCAGGAAGAGGTGGAACAACCTCAGGGGCAAGGTCCATTCCATGGTCTCCAGGAACCAGCTTTAGGCCAAGAAGACTGGCGTTGGCACCTCCACTCATCCCTTACAACTCACTTCATGGGAGGAGAAGGTCTTGGCTACCCTGCATCCTGAGGGCTTTCAGGAATACCTGAGGGAGTGGACAAAAAATAAAAATTTCACCTAACTGCGTTGTCATGCATGCTCACAGCTCACCTTCTGTCACCTGGGAGAACAAAATCTTTGCATAGTATGTGTAGTACAGGAACTGACAGACTACAATTCCCAGCAAGCACTGTTATAATGACTCCTTACAACAGCACAGTGTTCTCTCCTCCAAATACTCCTGTTTGTGAGCTCACAATTGAAGTGTACACACCTGTAGCGGGGTGGGCATTGGAAACGGGGGGCCTCCCGAAAAGTGTGAAAAACTGAAGGTGTTTCTTGCCTCACCCTCCCCCCTACAGACGTTGGAGGGGCCGGCCTAGGGGTGCCTGACACGGGTGTAAGGCTGCAACTGCCCCCATGTCGCCCCTGCATGAAAAGTGGACCCACTTGGGTGGAGATGGGAGAGGCCAGTGTGGGAGAGGTTATAGCGGTGAAGGACTGATCCCCTTGTGTGGGACTGACCTGGGGAACTCCCTTGCCATGTGCAGGGGTCCGCAGGGCAGATAGCCGCTGGTGCTCTGCGCTGCAAGGCCCATCCACATTGCTGGACACTGGACAGAGGAGGGTCCTGGCTGCTACCAGAGCCTTACTGACTATGGGAAAACTCAGGCCCAAATCGCAGGGGGCCCACCCGACAGTTGGCTAACGGTGAGCATGGGGGGCACGTAGCGCCTTGCATGATGCAGGATACTCTGAACAAGATCCTTGTGGCGATTGAAGATACTAAGCTAACCCTGAGCCAGGAAATCGGAAAGGTCTCTTCTGAACTAAGTCACTTACGAACAGACCACCACAAACTGGTTGACAGGGTGGAAGCTACTGAAACATCCCTGGAGGAGCTACAACCAATGCACCGGGCCCTACGATTCCAGGTCACCCACCTCTCTGAGCGAGTTCAGGTATTGGAACGCCATGCGGAGGATGCGGAGGGCCGCAGTCAGCGCAATAATATACAAATTATTGGAATGCCAGAGGGCATTGAGGGCACTGATGTGGTGGCTTATCTAGAGACCTGGCTGTGCACCATTATTGACGAACATCCCCTTACACCCTTCTTTGCACTGGAGAGAGCATACTGAGTCCTGACTCGCAGGCCAGAGCCGGGAAGACCACCCCAACCGATAGTGGCATAACTTTGCATTACCGAGGCTGGGATCTGCTGTTGCAGGCAGCCCGCAAGACAGGCCTCTTCCAGGAGGCAGGTGTCCATGCCACCTTATTTCCAGACTTTACAATGGCGGTCCAATCTTGACAAGCCAGCTTCCTGGGGGGTGAAGCGAGCCTTGCGGGAGGAGGGACTCCAATACTCTTTGTTGGTCCCATCCAAGTTGAAGATCATATTGGATGGCACTACACACTTTTTTCAGGAACCTGATGAAGCGTGGGCATTGCTCGAGTCCTACAGGCCCCAAGCAGGTGGAATGCAAACATCCTCGATGGCCTAACAAGAGAAGACACACCAGAGACTCTCTGGCTGACCATCAAGTAACAAAACCCACGAACCAACAGGAAAGAGAAGGGAAGAGAGCTGCACTCCAGGCGGCGGCCTACCTGACAGAGGCGAGAAGTTCAGATGACGGCCATAGAGCAGATCCTGAGTCTTTGGACAGGGGAGACTCCACATATGTAGAATCAATGGCTAGTGTGGTGGAAGGGATCCCCCACGTGGCACCTCAGATGTCAGATGACATTGTCTGAATCCACAGGACCTGCATACTCTTAGCCCTGCTGTTCTCATACAGCTCAGATGCGGGCCGGCTAGAGCACGGACAGATCACTTTTGTGGTCCGAGACCACCCCCAGATCACCAGTCGGACAATTCAGTCAGATGATGATACCACTTGTTCATATACTGGTTATTATGGTTTGGGCGGACAGCAGTTGCTTGTCTGCTCTTGGGATGGGGAGTTGGGGATTTTTAGTATTGCCTGTTCTCGCCTGTAGTCTCTTAGACATATGTGATGCGCTATTGCAATGGTCAATATGGAGCTGCGTGGGAAGGAGGAACATGTTCCCTGATAACCATTTTAGGAGTATGGCTGCAACACATCCCTTTTCTAAAATACTATCTTGGAATGTCAGGGGTATGGGTTCGATTGCAAAATGACACAAGATACTTTCCTATATGAAGCGTAGGGAGGGTACAAATTGCCATGTTACAGGAATCTCACTTCACCCAAGTGGAAACAGATCGCCTTCAGTGGCGCTGGCGGGGACAATTGTTTGCAACTACATACTCAGCATATGCAAGGGGGGGCGGCAATTTGGGTGAGAGCGGGTGTCCCTTTGAACCCACTAATATTGACAAAGAAAAGGAGGGCCGATATGTTTTGGTGGAGGGGCGACTCTAGGGTAGTCTGCTGGTTTTGGGCAGCATCTGTGCCCCGAATCAGGACCAGCTTCAGTTCCTACATACATTGTCTGCCCGCCTAGCACGTTTTACTAATGTTCCATTCTTGGGGGTGACTTCAATGGGGTACTGGACCCTGACCTAGACCGTTCAACCGCACCGTTGAAGGGGGCAGCTGCTATCAGAGTGGCCGAGGGCATGTCGACCTGGACCTCCCACTGGGACCTGGTGGATATCTGTCACCTTCAGAACCCTCTTTGTAGATATTACTTGTACTATTTCCACCTCTACCGTGTGCACACTAGAATAGATAGAATGCTCTGCTCAGCCTCTCTTAGTGGTCCGGCTGCACACTCTGAATACTTGGGCTGGATTGTATCTGATCATAGTCCGTTGTTGATCCATCGAACCATGTGGCGCTTGCACCCAGCAGCATTGGAAGATGATGTATATCGCACAGCACTACTACAAAGGTTGCTGGAATACTTGACGCTGAACCAGGGGTCGGTGTCTAGTAGAGGCATTGATTGGGAGGCCTTAAAAGTGGTGGTGCTAGGCCATTGCTTGGACAGACGGTGGGCATCCGACGGGACCTTGAACGGGACATTTTGCACTCAGAGAACGACTTACATAGACTTGACAATGACCTAGATTGCTCACCAGAAGCACAGGCAAAACTACTGGAGCTCAGGGAGAAATACTCCTTGGCGCTAGAAGGCCTTAGATGTCATGGCTATAGGACTTATATGGCTAAAGTGCATGATGAGGAAGGGAGAGCGGAGAGGCTACTGGCATGGTTGATCCGTCCAGAGACTAAGGGGATGCTGATCACTCCCCTAATGACTAGGGGGGAAGACATTATTTACACACCTACTCAGATCAGTGCTGAGTTCACGGCCTACTATAAAACCTTGTATGGTCCTCTCCAAGTGGACTCATCTACCGTGAGGGAGAGCTTCTTGTCTGCACTACCTCAGAATGTCCTGCCTAGTGAGGACAGGGAGGAGTTGGTCATGCAGGTATCGGTGGGGGAGATTAAGGCAGCAATTAAAATGCTAGCGGCGGGTAGGACCCCGGGAGCCGATGGCTTGCCCTTGGAGTTCTATAAATTGGGCTGTGATGTCCTGGCTCCTAGACTGGCAGAGATGTATACTGAAGCCTACGAGACCAAACTGTTACCAGCCATGACCAGAGAGGCCGTAGTGATCCCATTACCCAAATCTAAACAAGCCGACAGTAAAGCGCTTGCCATAAGACTGCTTCCCCATATGAATACCCTCATCCATGAGGACCAGAGTGGGTTCATTCCAACGCGCAGCACTTCCAATCATCTCCGTATGTTATATTCCCTGCTCTACGATGATTTACATCCCCCTGCTCCGACGGCAATGATTGTGTCAGTGGATCTTGAAAAATCCTTCAACTTAGCTGGAAATTTCTGGACGCCACTATGATGCAGAGGGGCTTGTACGGGGCCTGAGGTGACTGGCTTAAGTTGCTCTACATGCAACCTACAGTGCGAGTCAAGACGGGACGAACAATTTCCTGTATCTATGACATACAGAGAGGAACCCGACAAGGGTGTCCTCTATCCCCCTTGCTATTCGTCATTGCCATAGAGCCCCTGGCGGTGAGACTCCGAGACAAGGCCCAAGAATGGGAAATATGTCGACGTGGACGTCTCTATGTAGTCTCCTTGTACGCAGATGATCTGCGTATCTATCTTTACAATGGTCCAGGAACATTACCCCAGGTGTTCCAACTACTAGATGAGTTCAGGGTCTGTTTTGTTCTAGGACTAAATAAAAGGAAGACTTATATGTTCCTGGCGGTTCGTGGAACAAGTCGTCCGTCTTCATGCCCGGAGGAGGAATCTTGGGCACCACCTACCTTCTGCTATCTGGGCATCCAGATTTACCATGAGACACAGGAGCTTAGAGAAGGTAACTTGGGTCTAGCGTCTCGGGCATTGCGGTCCAGTGTCGCCTTCTGGTGCTCCCTTCACTTTCCTATTATGGCCCCTGTATCTCTTATTAAGATGGTTGTGCTGCCCATACTACTCTATTATTTTACTAATTTGCCTGTCACCCTGCCGCCCTCTAGGTTTCGGCCACTGGACATGCTGCTCAGGGAACTGATTTGGGATGGTGGACGGCAGCAAGTGGCACTAGCCAACCTAAGACTGCCCCCGGACGCCGGGGGCTTGGAGTCCCCAACTTTGAGTTTTATTTTTAAGCAGCTCAGATGCAGTGGCTTGCGCGGTGGCTCACTGGAGTGGGGTTTATGGAGCTGACAGCAGATAGGGAGATCTCAATAGTGACAGACTGGTAGATGGGCTTCTTTTGCCTACCGTACGCGGCATTAGGAGAGGAGTATTACTGACAACAGCTCTGGCCAATTGGCAGATAGTCCTTAGAAGAACACACACGGAGGTGTCTTATGTGCCAGATATACCACTAGTGGGAATGTCCCATGGCGACCCTCTCTCTTGTTTTACAAAACGACAGCTACACTGCTGGACGACCACAGACCTGCATAGGCTAGGCGCAATGTATTGTCAGGGAATGCTGATCCTGTTTGAGGATCTTGCGGACCCGACTGGTTTGCCTCGCGAGCAGTTTCAGACATATGAGGCGATAGTAGGGACTATTCGGACCCTCTGTAAAGGAATAGAGGGTGAACCTCCCACACACAAGGTCTTAAATAATATACTGTCCATTGTGGTGGGTTCACACTTGGTCTCCTGGCTTTATAGGGCATATTGGCAATGGTACATAACCAGCTGGATGCTATCCGGGCTAAGTGGGAGAGGGACCTAGATAGACACCTCACTGACGGGGAATCAAACAGAATTCTTGCGTACACTCCCTCTGTCTCCCGAAACACCTTACTAAAATATGTACAATATAACTACACATATAGGACATACCTAACCCCACATTGGGTGACGCTCATATATGGGGGGCTGGGATGGGTTGCCCACAGTGCTGATTACTGGATGCGGGATTCGGGCACGACATGGGGATGTCCACAGCTGCAAGAATTTGGGAGGAGGGTCATCCATAAAATTAACCATGCACTGCATAGACGACTAGAGACTATGATGGAGACACGGCTCCTGGGGTTATTTACTAGGCCACACCCCAAAAAAGTGGGCAACAGATGTGTTGATCTGGCTCTGGTACTGGCTAAGCGATGATTATCGATGGCATGGAAACATGCTCAGGGTCCCAGCCTACAGACTTGGACACTAGATGTCATGAGATGGGGTAGATCAGAGGAGAGAGCCCTGAAGAGGGAAGAAAGCAAAGGGATGAGGCGTAGGCCATTGGCTCTACTGTGGACAGAGGTTATGGATGTCTGGGAAAACAGTGCTGCAGGAACAGACACAGACCCTGAAAGACATACAGGAAGCACTACAACGAGTTTATAGGAGAGAGATATAAGAAGAGTGCCCTTGTAATTACTCCAGGATCCCCAGGGGAATGGCATATGAGCGGGTTGTTATCTTCCCAGCACACCCACTTAATTAGAAAACCATTCCCCCACACAGGCTTCAAGATAATACACAAAGGATGATTTCCATACCTACTTTCACCACACAGCATGCTTGTATACATACGAGGACCACTGGCAGATTGTTAGTTCTTGTTTTTCTTAGCTTTGTTATATTGTTGGCTTCATTTCTGGCTGGCTCTCTTTATAAGTATCTCAGACAACTAAGTGGATTGGTAATACCTAGATGGCATGAATACGGATTGATGAGAACACTAGACAGTGGCCTTATATGACATGATTATCTATATTGCCACTCCCCCACTGCTCTAGGTCACAAATAAGAAGCGCTGAACAGCTGAGTACTACTTATATCCTAACAGAGGGGTAAGAACCTTAGCGACAAAACGGAACTACTATGTACTGCAGAAAGTTCACTACATCTGTAAAACCTAATTCTGTCACTTGTACAAATACCAAGAAGTATGTCATGAAACGAACAAGTTATTGTGTTATATCTGCTTAAACTTCAACTGAAATGCCAATAAAATAAAAGTTTTTTAAAAAAAGAAGTGTACACACCTGGGAGGGTAATGTTTGTATAGTGTGTGTAGTACAGGGACTGATAGGACTGCTCAGGCCAGGAGGGCCTGTGTATGTAATTCCAACCATCTGCCCAGTGTACAATTGTCAAAATGCCCCTGTTTGGTCATTCTCAATTGCAGATTACTCACCTAAGAAGATAACATCTGTATAGTGTGTGTAGTATAGAGAGGTAACTGGCTGCAACTCCTAGCAGGCACTGTTTCTGTAACTCCAAACACCAGACCAGTAGTCACTTATTTAAATACATTTGTCAGTCAACTCTCAATTGTCATGTGCTCACTAGGAAGAGAACATTGGTAAAGAGTGAGTACTGGAGTGAGTGACATATCTGCTACTACCAGCATGCACTGTATCTGTAAGTACAAACATCAGCACAGTATTCTCTTCCCAAACACCTCAGTATGTCAATTCCCAAACCAAGTCCACTCACCTGGGGGGATAACATTTGTCTTTTGTTGGGAGCTAGAGGGCGTGTCCTGAATGCGAAGCCCAACGGCCCTGTTTTGCTAAGTACAATCACCAGCCCAATGTCCACTTGCCGTAGTGCATATGTAAGTGAACTCTCAAAAGGAGCGTACTCACCTGGGAGGATAATATTTGGATAGCGTTGATAAGCAGAGGGAGTGACCCGAATGCAACTCACAGGAGGCACTGCTCAAGTGACTCCAAATAGCAGAACAGTGGTTACTTGCCCAAAAACACTTGCCTGATCAATCTGAAATGATATGTTCTCTCCTGGGATGGACAAAGATACAGATCATGCACAACTCATAGATGTGACTGGCCACCTAGCTCAATCTTTAACTGGTAAGCCAAGATGTAACTATTGAGGACAGGAAGAACAACACCACCAGTGCGTGACATAAATGATCAACAATGCCTCAAGATGCATCACCAGAATGGTATTGGCTGTAGACACATTCACAATGCACTAACCACATGATGTCTCCAAACACTTATAAAACATTCTCCTGGGTCTGCCTGCATAACATTCAACATGGCCTCATAATAGTCAAAGCTACATCCTGCCCAGCCACTGTTTTGCCAGCACTCATGGCAAGATGACATTCTCTGTCCATCCTTCCAAATGCCAATGAACACCCATATTCAGCAGCTGATTGAAGTCAATGAAACTGGCATGTTTCACAAATGTCAGGTCAATACAACCAATATCATGGGTACCAGTCACGATAGCATAACCTGCAAATCAATTAACTAAAAGGTCTTTGTTAACTGTCACCGTAAACCTTTGGAGGTAGATGTCAAATACAACCAGTAACATTGTATCTTTCACATCAACAAGTCAAGCTGCCACTGGGCACACAGAGCCCACAGAAGAGACTTCCGCTGCCCCCATGGATGAAGCCCTCAGTGGCGACAACACTCCTGTACATCTAGACCTGAAAGACAGTTCTGGCCCATCTGGGGAACCTGGTCAGACCCCAACAGTGACTCTCACTGTGCCCACATCAAGACCTCCCAGCCTGGTTCCATCAACCTCACAGGCAACCATGCAGCCCCCAACCTGTGTCCCTAGGACAGTGGCAATCATCTTGTGCCCCCCAGTCAAGGATCTTGAGTCACATCACTGCACTTTGGAGAATGATGGTCTTGGTACCAGGAGTAGGGGGCACCCTGTGCCGGGGCACAGGCCTGTGGGGCTAAGGTGCTTAGGAGGGATTCTGTGAGCCAATGGGCTGTGGGCAGTTGGGATGCCCCTGGCCAGGACACCATCAGCCAAGCCTTGGGGCTCTATCAAGAGTCCCAAGGTCGTGATGGGCCAGGGAGTTTTCCGATCTCCGGGAGATCAAGCTGCTGCTCAGAGGCATGCATGAGAAAATTCTTCAAAAGTGAGAGGCCACAAATATCATCCTGGCCTCTCTAACATGGTTGTTCAGGAAGATTAGTAGTACTCTGATTAGGCATCGTGAGCAACCCCACACACCTTCCTTTGGGCCAGTAACAACAGGCCCTTCATAATCGGTGCCAGTCACTGGAGGGGAGGCCTTGTCATGGGAAGAAACCGCAACAGACACCCCTGCCTCTGTAGCATCAGATCACACCACAAACACAGACATCCAGCTAAAAATACAGGGGGTGCAGATGGCAAGACACCCATCACTGCCAGCAAGTGACCTGTTCCTAAATGCCACATAATCACTCATATGGGAGGAATACACTGGACTTTTGACTTCAAAGGCTGTGGCATCTAATATGATTTCATCAACCATGATGGAACCCCTCACTGTTCTGTTCAGTCATGTCCCTTATTTTTGTCCTATGCACGTATGCACAATAAATACCACCTTTCACAAAGTTTGTGTCTGCTGGCTTCTGTTTCAGTTATTGCTTTGTAGAGATGTAAATCCATGAGAAGCAAATGAGGAAGACACAAGGTAATAGTGCAAGGAAGGATGTGTAACAGGTCACTGTCCTGCTAAGGATTACTAACAACACACACAAACACATTGGCACAAGAGTCCGGTTATACCAAAAGTTAATTTCACTGTACAGCTCATACGCTGTCTAAAAGTGTGGACTGTCAAAGCCAAGAATGGCTTACTCATATTGTGTCAAGGTAGATATACCAAGGTACAGTCCCCAGACCACAGAAGGAAGGTCTTGCAAGACATTGACCTGTAGAATAGGAAAACAGAAACATTAATGGTTTCACCAGCTTGAGCCTCATCACATAATATACCAAAGTAATCCAACATCACATAAACCAAGGTACAGACAAAGGACAGGGCAACAGTCCCTGATCACAGGTACATCATACTTAAATGACCATGCATCTGGTCGTAAGACACAAACATATGTCAGTGTTATGGCACAGGCACTGTGGCCAGCAATGATGGAACACATCTACAGTTACATACAGGTCATACAAGAAGAGTGTTTAGCCTATGTGAAGGGTGAATGCCTGGCTTGCTCTTGACGATAACATATTTAATGCCCACATATTCACACACATGATTAGCCCAACACAGCACAAAAAAACGAGTACATAGTACTCTTCAGACCGTCCACCCAAAAACAGCTCAGGCTGCCTTGGAACAGGTCTCATACACCCCAAATCTGTTACCTACATTACCTGAACAACCCCTGTCCACTTCACATGTCAGAACAGCTTCAGATACCTGCCAATGTCACAGCTCTGAAATGGCCACTTGAAGGGGTCATGGTGAAAGTACCTGGAAAAAGACAAGACAATGAGTATAGATTTAATAACATGTCTACAACACAAATCACAATGCAAGCATCTGGAAATGAGGTTACATTGCAAAGAGACCAGCACAAACAAAGCAGCTACATCAAGGTGGGGATATGTCAAAGGTTAACTTTTCAAGCACCTTTTGGATGAATGTTGGATAGCATTAGCTCCTCATTGTCTTGCAAAATCACTCTGCTTCAAACATTCACATGACCTCCCGCAAGTCAACTCTTTCCTCTTCACCACTGTCATCCTCACTTGGCATTTCAGGAGGCTCGCCCAGTGGCACTGAGGCTCCTCTTCCTCTGGGGTGTAAGGGATAATATTCCTCCGCAGGACAATGTTGTGGAGCATGCAGCAGGCCACAAAGATCTTACACACTTTACCTGGTGAGTAGATGGGTGCTCTACCAGTGCTGTCCAGACACATAAATCTGGCCTTCAGGAGCCAAAAAGCCCGCTCCACTTTCCGCCTTCTTCTTCCATGACCTCGTTGAAGCAGACTTCTGCTGGCATAGTTGGATTCCTTAGTAGACATGCTGAGTCTCCCGTTAATGAAAGGGACATGTGTGCAACAATGTGTCACTCTTATCAGAAGTGTCGCAAAAGGCATTGCACACACAACCAGGACAGATGTGACTTACCAACCAGCTAGGCACTCTCTGGGTACAGTTGTGACATCAGCAGTGTGACTGTGCTGTTCTTCATTATGAAGGTGTTATGGACGGTATTTGGATCACAGGCATGAACTTGTGAAATGTATCAGTCTTCCAAACATACAACTTGTACTATGACGGTATGGAAGTTCTTTCTGTTGTGGTGTACTTGCTCTCTGGCATGTGGTGGGATCAAACCAACATGTGTGCCATCGATAGCCCCCACCACATGTGGGAGGGGTACAAAACCATAAAAGTCAGCCTTCACATGAGCTAAATTCTCACATTGGGGAAACTGGACGTAGCTGTCCAGGTATTTTAAAATAGCTGAGAGGACATCCTTCGACACCAGACTAAACATAGGTTGGGAAATGCCACCAGCTAGGGCCGCTGTATGTTGGAAGGACCCTGTGGCTAGGAAGTGCAACACTGACATGCCCTGTACAATGGATGGCATGCTGGTTGGATTACTAATAGCTGGCACCAGATCTGGCTTCAACTGACAACATAAGTCCACTATTGTTGGCCTATCCAAGCAGAAATATGTAATGATGTGCCTTTGCTCCATGGTATGAAGGTCTGGCAGTGGTCAGTAGACAAGTTGTTGTTGCATCCTCCCTCTCCCTGTGTACCTATACATGACAAGAAATTAGTTCTGACATTAATCATTATGTCCACAGCAACATACATAATGCATGCTAAGGATTACATGTGACATGACAATTTTGAATGGATGGACATGTCAAACAGTACACATCACAACTTCTCAAAACACGGGGTCACATGTTACCCCCTTGATTTGCCACACATGTGTACACATCATGTATCAGGAACAAAAGCAACATTGAGCATCACAGATGCTACTAGGAATGTGACTGGATGTCTTGAGTGCAAAAATGACCTTCAAAAGGGTTTGACTGTGCCCCACTGTAAATTTCCATATGTACCCCTGCAACATACTACAATGGTGTTTGAGTAGTAGAACCAGCCTAACCATCCAACAAGAGCAGGTTTTAGTGCTCAATACAACATTATGGGGGTCATTTCAACCCTTGCGGTACAAGACCGCCAGGGCTGTTATGACGGAAGCACCGCCAACAGGCTGGCAGTGCTTCGCAGGTCATTACGACCGCGGCCACAATGGCCCCCGGCGGTAGTAATCCGCAGGGGGATTACAAGTTCTCCTACCGCCAGCCTTTTCCTGACAGGGACCCGTGCAGCTTTTCATTGTCTGCTATGCAGACAGTGAAAAGCGCGACGGGTGCAACTGCACCCATCGCACGGCCGCAACACCGCCGGCTCCATTTGGAGCCGGCTCCTGTGTTGCGGCTGAGATCCCCGCTGGGCCGGTGGGCGGAAACTAGGTTTCCGCCCACCGACCCAGCGGGGATCTCCAAATGGCCACGGCGGGGGTGCGGCCACATTGGCGGGCACCCGGCGGTCCGATCTTGGCAGGCGGCTTCAGCCGCCCGCCATGGTCGTAATGAGGGCCTATATGAGGTGTGACCCAGTTATGGCTCCAAATACCATATTACTGGCCTCTAGAATGGCGGCTGCCTGATCTACTCCATTGGATATTAGGAACCGCCCGTGACTGCCAGCGGAAGTCGTCATGGAGGTAGGCGGTAGCAACCGCAGCAGACACAGCGATAGGCTAACATTGTTGCCAGTGGTGGTCTTAGGCCAATGGCTGTGTCCGTTGGCGGTGATGACCATGTGCATGGTGGATGTTACCGCCATGTACTAAAAAATCCCTCACTTGACTCCTGACACTTCTGTTAGCAAGATCTCCACTACCGAGCTGGTGTGTACCGCCTCTGGGAGCAATCATGTCACATCCAGCAGGTGATAGGGCCTCATCCTTCACACAAGTGAAGCTGGAGAGGCTGGTGACTGAGGACCGACCCCTGTGTGGACAGCTCTATGGTACAACAGAGGAGCAGGTAAGTGCCTCATATACACAATTTTCTCTGTACCTCACCATCCTTTCCCACCTCACAGGCTAGATTATGTCCACATGTGTTAGATTTTATACTTATGAGCCTGTTGTTTCAGTATCTGTGTTATTAATGGTGGAGTCAATGTGCAGGTATTGGTGGCCAGTGCCCTATGCTGAGTTCGTTCATATTGTGTTTTTCCTGTTTCCTGTGTTCCCTAAACCAGCTTCGATTTGTTGCACAGACTAGGTGAGGTGGCATCACAGTCATCCACTGACCTCTGTTTCATCGAGATTATTGTACGCGTGAGACAACATATGTGTGCATTTCAGCATGAGCTGAGTATGCATGTTCTCTGTGTCAATTGTGAGTAATGTAAGCTATGTGTATGTTGCGACTGAGATTACTTTAGACATCTGCCTTTGCAAGTCTGTTTTTAGGAAGGTATGACATCACTCTCTCTGCCCCTCAGATTGCCATACACACCACATGCCAAATTGCTTTTGGCTACATGATGTACTGTAATGTATGATAGTGACGGCAATGTAGTGTCATGTAGGGCCAGTCTGCTCAGCCTGCAGAGACCAGAGACCAGGGCCTCTCACATGAATCCCCCACTGTGGCTCCTGGTCTAGGTTTGGGTGTCCTGTGCAGGCTCATTGCATGGCTCATTGCATGTCTGACATTTCCACAGTACAGAGAGTGTGTTGATTCCTGGGAGACCATGATATATGACTCTGTAACTTGGTCACATAGTAGAAACTGTACAATGCATGCCATTGTGTATTGGATGCTATCTATGTAGGATGGACACATATGTTTGAAAACATGTTCTGTGGTATAGATACATAACACAGCACCCCACCTCCAGAAGTAGCCTGAGTCTGCATTTGTCATTTCAAAGCTCCACACTGGGACTGGCTAGACACTTTATGGACCCACCATGCCCGTCAATTCATTGTTACTCTTGTGTGTTGTATGAGTTTGTACACTGACAGTGGCCAGTAGGGAATGCATGCAGAAAATCATTCTCGCACAGTGCGTATATATTGGTCTACCCATTCATATGGAGTTTACCTTTCTGAAGCCATTGAGGTGTGAAGTGCTTCATGGTGGCTTACATCTCAGTCAGGTTGCTGAAGCATGTCCCACAAGATGTTAGTAAGCCTGCATAGGCATTGTAGGGCCAGAGCAGGGTGGTGGATTGTCCTGCAGATTGAGAAACGTGTGTCTGTAGTTATGGCCCAGTACTTATTAGTTTGTATATTCACACTTGGGGAGTATTGACAAAATGGGAAAGGCCACGCTTGATATTTTTGACATTTATGTGAGTCTACCATTTGTGTTGTGACTGGTGAACATGATCTCTTGATTTGTCTTTTGCATCCATGCAGGTCAACTCCCATCAAAAGAAAGGGGGTCCACAGCCAGTGGAACGCCCATTGTCACAAGAGGTGGGCAGACATCATACTCTGGGTCCTGAAGCCCTGCTGGGGCTGTCCTCCCAAAGTGAGCAGGTTGCCTTTTGGACAATGACCTCTCTAATGGCCCACATCCTGGTGGTGGTCTATCCAGAGCTTAATGGGCATTTGTTGGTTGTTTAAGGGCAGTATAGCAGCCACAAGGGGGTGAGTTTAAGGCATATTCCTGCCTATCCCATTGCCAAGTGATTGAGTGAGGTTCTGACAGATCCCCCAGACATTTAGGGATGAGCCATGTGTCATTCAATAGATGAGAGATTATTTTTCTTGACATGTCATGTGTTTTATACTGATGTGCCTTGGCCTATTATACCAGGGACATAGGACTGCACTAGGTGGGAACCTCAAACCACTAGCTTTGAAAGGACCACATATGGCTGTGTGCAGTTATCAATTATGTACAGTTTATTGTTGTAGTGTGTGTATTTTCTATGCAACAGACCACTGCTTCTCAGTGATCCAGGCCAACAGTAAGTAGGTAATGGATCACTATCCTCAGCCATGTGTCTCTGTAAATGTGTATGTTGGCATCCGCCACCTAGAAGCTTGATTTCTTCAGTGCCTGATGGTTTCTAATGTCTCACTGCAGTCTCTAAAGTGAAGGTGTCCAACATACATGTGACAGGGCTTACTTTTTACTTTGTATTCATCTATGGATCACTACTTTCTCTTGGTAAGTGGAGACTGTCCATTGACATGACTTATGTGCCATGACTGTTGTCAACATTCCTAAGGCCTACTTGTCAACATTTGTCCTTTTCTCTCCAATATACATATGTGGGCTGCGGTGTCATGCATGGTCTAACTATGTTGATGGGATGTTGTCTTTATTCACATATATATATATAGATGTGTATGGCAAGCTGTATGTGGAATAAACCATTTACAATGGGAGTAAATGTCATGTTATGCCACATACAAAAGTGTGTCATCATTAGCTATTGGTTGACACATACCCTCAAGCATCTTAGCATGTAATTTGGCATGTACAACTACATTTGGAATGAGGGATATGCCAGGTAGGCCTAGAGTTTAGAGCCACAATGTGAATATCTATGCCCTTGATGTGGTAGCATGTTGATAAGTGCACTGCACATGTGTCATGATTAAGGATTATGCCCTGAGTGTTGCCATGCATTAAGGAGTGACTTGCATTAAAATTTCAGTCACTTGTGTTTGGGTACAGGCATTCATCCACAGACAGAAATCTGGGTTTGCATGACCAAAATGGGGATAGTGATGTAACTTCCCATTGGGCAACCTGTTGAGGGACTTCTACAAGTCCATGCAACGTATGTTCCTCTCCAACATGTCAAGGACTAATGGCTTCTACTGAAGCACTTCGAGCATGTCATTGTAAGGGGTGCTAGACATTAGTGGTGATTGCCCTGGGGCTTGATGATTCATAGTGTTATGTATCTAGTAGACATCTCTCCCTGTCATTTTACACATGATGTCTACAGTGTTCATTTCCATGCCACATGTGTGACTATATGAGCAATGTCAATGATACCTCCTTCACGCTACTGGGACAGATGTCACTTGGGGAAGTGCACATAGTGGAACTGCTTCCATTGTGACATGACTATTTCCTGTCTCCTTCTCCAGGCTATTGTACTTTTGTCATCAACATGGCAGGATTTTGGAGATTCATTTATTTATGTTGGCCCTTATATATGTGGCAGATTGATGTGTGCATACCCTTGCATGGGAATACATTTGGCATTGGCCTATAATTATGTGACAACAGATAACGGATTTCTGCTCATTGGGGAAATACCTTGTGGGTGATAAGGTCTCTTACTAGTTCATTGGTTAATGTGATTGTACAACTTCAGCCATGCAATTGTCATTTTCATAGATCCTTATTTTCCTGTGGTCATCTGTTGACATTTCAGTTACTTGAATGCTTATGTTATGGCACATGTATGGGCCACTTAGGTGGAGTTAGTAGCTGCGGCCTACTTGACATCATGATAATGTTTGCTAATCAAAGCTATTGTTCAAGTGTGTTCATGGACATGTGGTGCCCCTATTTCTCTTTGTCATTGCAGCATGTGTACTGGCAAGTGAAGGCGACAGGAACAAGCCAAGTGGAGAAAAATGTGACCATGGAGCTTCGGGTCAAGAGACAACTGACACAGTGGGACCCACTGGCCTTGAGGGCAAAGAGAGTGCTACGGGGGAGACTGGATCAATATCATCATCGCCATCATCAGATTCCCCCTCCAGTGGCCACTCCATAGTGGTAGTGGACCAATTGGGCATCCCCCAGTACCATCCTTGTGCGCCACCGCCTTTATATCACCACCCTCCCTGTTGCTCCCCACCAAGTTGGCCGTGTCCGCTCACCCAAGAGGGTGGGCATCTCCTTTGTCGAAGGCACCTCTGCTCCAGCCCCTGTTACCACTGCTGCCCTCAGTGAGGAGGCTATTGACCTCCTGAGAACAATCTCTGTGGGTCACTCATCTATTGCGGATGCTATCCAGAGATTGGCAACCCGACTCCAAAAGTCAAATGCATTCCTGGAAGGTATTCATGGTGCAATGCTAGCCTACAGAGATCTTTTCAGGCTCTAGCCTTCTAACAGCAGCCAGTCACCCCACCTTCTGCCCCCCCCACTCCCTCTTCCCAGTCCAAATCCCCCTTTTCCCTACCTAATCAATGCACACAGACAGGTACGCAGACATCCAAATCAACAAACAAAAGGAGCGTACACAGACACAAGTGCCACAAAACACCCCCCCAGCATGATACACACAACATCAAGCATACCCACAGGCACAAAAACAACAGTCATTGGCACACCCACCACACCTACCCTACCCACCGACAGCACCCCAACAGACCCCCAGACATCCACCACAAGCACCACACCCACACACACCACAACTGTAGACACACAGTCATCCACCACATCCACCATACCTACAGTCACTACCCCACAGACATACTCCCACTCACCACTGCATCCCTGTTAGGGTTTGTGCACAGCAAAGAGCATGTCCCCTCTCACTGCACTAGTGGGTTCTGTAATAGCTCCCTTTTAAACTTACTATTCAAACCCTTTCTTGTTATCTCAACTTCCCCCCCCCTTAGGCTTCTGTGTATGTTGTTTAATGTGCTGTTTTGTTTACACATTGGGCCTTGCTTTCACCAAGGCTTCTTTAAAACACTCCTCCCTAGGCCATGTGTTAATACAACTCATTTGCATAATAACTGAAACTCTGCACACCTTTCAAGAACATGTGCAGCATGTGAGGACCACACCCAGCCCTTCAAACCACACCCAGCTCTGCTCACCTTTCAAGAACATGTGCAGCATGTGAGGACCACACCCAGCCCTTCAAACCACACCCAGCTCTTCGAACCACACCCAGCCCTGTCTGTAAAAGGCAGCCCCCGAGCCTCACCCAGTGCTTGTGCTCGTCTACCTCCCGCTTACCTGAGAACAGATCCCTCGGCGCTGGCACTCCTGCTCTCTACAGACTTTCATTGGCTTCAATGGGCGCAGCTGCTGGCTCTTCCTTCTTCCGGTTTCCGGTTCCTCCTTGCCTCAGCCTCTCTCCTACAAACAACCTGCAAAAGAGAAAGAAGACAAGGTTAGACTGATCAGTATCTCTTGCCAGCAACAAGTAAGTGCAAAACTTTTTATTACCTGAAGGAACTTTGACAACAATTTCTGGATTCGTGTGTGGACGGTTTGAAGCAAGATACCTTCCACGAACATTGTGATTCAGGCTCTTTGTTGCAAGAATACCTTGCGGAGCTTTGTGAAACAAACATTGTTTTTTTTTTATGGAACTTTTAAGAATCGAACAGTGGAAACCATTAACAGCAAGGCAAACAGTAAATCAAGGACTTGCACAAATTACATGCTGTATTTTGATGTAAAAGTACAGTATTTGTTTTCCAAAAGATTCTGGAGATATGGGAAAAGTGAGTCTGCTATTGGGAATTTAGGCTTTAGTTATATTAAGATGAATGTTTGATATTGGTAATTCTGATAACGGTATTTGTTTAATGTTTTAGAAGCTTTACAGTAATAGAAAGCACATCCCAGAGCAGTAACACATTCCAAACCTGGAAACTCGAGACCAGGATCCAAGAGGTACTTTTAGAAGAGAATTTCTAATAAATAAAGGGATAGTCAGGAACCCATTTAGGAATAGGTTGCACTTATCTGTTCTTTGTTTATGTTTCATTAGGCACCAGTTTCTACAGAAGTCAGAAAGGGCCGCAGATTTGTGCAGCACTTCAACAGTGGAAACGCAAGAACGGTGTTGTCTCTCTTTTTTATTTTATCCACTTCCCCCCTACCCTTGAGCTTCTGTTCTTAGTGCACTGTGTTAAAAACTAGTGTGCTGGAACAAGCAGTTTCAGGGTGGGGTCGGATTGTCTTCAACCTCCATCAGAACTGAACAAGAACTCAGGTGAGCTGGGCTTTGACAGAAGCACAAGCCTTAAAAAATTTCAGTTCTGGTGGACGATGAATACCGGGGAAGAAATAGAGGGCATTGACGTCACGGATATGGCGCAGGCCCTAAATGAGAACTTGGCTCATAATGAATCAGTGTCTGGCATCTTACAACATATGCAAGAGGAAATAGAGAGATTAAAGATGGAGAATACCTCTTTAAAACAGGATTTAAGCAGGTATAAATTTAGGGGATCTCAGTGGAACACAGCTTTTACGCCTTTGTTTAAAACCACCTCAGAGACAGGGGCGCCATCAAAACATACAACTTTGCCTCCCCCAGTTGAGGTTACTGTTAATGTTCCTAATGCTGTGCCCTTAGCAGCACCTGAACGTTTTCATGGAGATAGTAACAAATTCCATGTTTTTATCCATCAATGTCAATTACACTTCGTTTGTAAGCCACAACAGTTCCCTACTGATGCTACGAAAGTGGCATTTGTCTTGTCTTATTTGGGTGGCACAGCAGCCAATTGGTCAATTCCTTTCGTGGATAGAGATGATCCCATCCTCCATAATTGGAATCAATTTAAACGTACCATGACCAGCCTTTTTGCAAAACACACTTTCATGCAGGCAAGTGATAATGAGCTTTTAAATCTTAAACAAGGTAACAAGGATTTATTGACCTATCTCACTAGTTTTAATCGTTTACTCACCGAGACACAGTGGCCAGAAGGAAAGCGTGTCTCCCTTTTTTATAAAGGTTTGAGAGACGAGTTAAAAGACGTGCTGGCTCATATCGTTGATTTACCAGAAGACTATTCGGACTTTGTAGATTTAGTTGTGAAATTAGAACATAGACTAGGAGAAAGAAAGGGAGATAAATACAAACTGGAATCACGGTTAACTTTTATTAAACACGAGAAGAAAGACACAGATAATAAACTCCCTGAACCTGAGCCTATGCAAATAGGGACACTCAGAGGTCCACTCACATCAGAGGAAAAAGAAAGAAGGAGAAAACTTCAATTATGTTTATATTGTGGCAGGGCAGGTCACTTTGCCAGAGAATGTCCAGTAAAGCCTAAAACTCCACAAAAGGGTGCTGTTTCCTCCACCTCCTCAACTGAATCGGGAAACGATTAAGCTCGACAAGGGGAGAGGTTACTTGTTCGAGAAAACATTTTAATCAAACCTCTAATGCTGCAGCCTTCATGGTACCGCACATACCTAGACATTTCATAATTCAGGTCGTTTTAATTGTTACTACCCAAGTGAGGCATTCTCTCCCTGTCCTACTGGACTCAGGCGCGACAGGAAATTTTGTGGATAATAAGTTAGCTGAAAACTTAGGACTTCCTATGTGCCTAAAGCCTTGTCCAGAAGCAGTATGTGCAGTGGATGGGTCAGAATTGACCTCTGGATTAATCACAAAACAAACAAGTCCACTTGTTATGGTCTGTCAGAACGGGCACACAGAGGTGATTAGCTTTGATCTGATAGATACTCCTAATTTTGGTTTGATTCTCGGGGTACCCTGGTTAACAACTCATAACCCAAAAATTGACTGGGTGAATAGAACTGTTACTTTGGATTCCTCTTTCTGTAGAACCAATTGCTATCAAGAAGCAGGTACAGAACAGAGCACAGTATTACACTGTGCTAGTGTTACACAAGATGAACCAAGGCTCCCTCCTGAATATTCTGACTTTAAAGACGTCTTTGATCCAGTAAAGGCTAGTGTGCTGCCCCCACATCGGTCTTATGACTGCCGTATAGATCTTATCCCAGGGGCCCCTTTACCTAATAACAGAGTATATGCTTTGACTGACGAAGAAACCAAATACTTAAGAACCTACCTAGATGACCTACTACAGTCTGGGTTCATCCGTCATTCCACATCTCCGGTATCATCTCCACTCTTTTTTATCCCGAAGCCGGATAAATCCCTGCACGCGTGTATCGATTATAGAGGACTAAATAAGGCTACAATAAAGAATAAATATCCTCTTCCTCTAATACCTGTGTTGTTGGATCAATTAAGACATTCTACTGTATACACTAAACTAGATCTGCGGGGAGCTTACCACCTGGTCCGAGTAAAAGAGGGGGATGAGTGGAAGACAGCTTTCAAGACAAAGTTTGGTTTATTTGAGTACACAGTAATGCCCTTTGGGTTATGTAATGCCCCTGCGGCCTTTCAGTTCTTTATAAATGAGGTCCTACACGAATTCCTGGACGTTTGTGTCATAGTATACATAGACGACATCCTCATTTATTCTAAGAACTCAGAAGAACATACCCAACATGTTCGTGCAGTATTATCAAAGTTAAAAGAAAATCATCTTTTTGCTAAATTAGAAAAGTGTACTTTTAATGTCAGCAAGGTGGACTTTTTAGGATACTGCCTGTCACCTCAAGGAATAACTATGGATGTAAAGAAAATCAGTGCTATTGCTGATTGGCCAGAACCATCCTCTGTAAAAGATATTCAGAAATTTCTGGGTTTCGCCAATTTTTATAGGAGGTTTATTGCACATTTTGCAGACATTGCGGCCCCAATAACTACCTTGTTGCGGAAAGGGCAACGATTTCTTTGAACTGATGAGGCGGCACACGCCTTTCAACTCCTAAAACAAAAGTTCACTTCAGCCCCAATTCTGAAACATCCTGATCCTGACTTGCCCTTTTTTGTTGAAGCGGATGCTTCACAAGTAGCTTTAGGAGGAGTTCTCTCTCAACGAGATATAGTAGATGGCCAGTTACATCCTATAGCCTTCTATTCCAAAAAGTTATTACCAGCTGAACAAAATTACACTGTGGCTGAAAGGGAACTACTAGCTATCAAAGTAGCCTTTTCAGAATGGAGGCATCATTTAATGGGAGCCAAGTACCCAGTTACAATCTTTTCTGACCATAAGAACCTACAGTTTTTTGGATCACTTAAAGCACTAACACCACGTCAGATGCGCTGGTTAATTTTTTTTAGCACATTTGACTTTGTTATAACCTATAGACCAGGTGCACAACAAATTCAATCTGATGTGTTATCTAGATACGGACATACCTCAGACATGAAACAAGATAAAATAGGAGAACCCATTATTCCTCCCCAAAAGTTTTTGGCACCAGTACAACAGAAGGATTTCATCACAGATCTATATAATGCACACATGCAAATAGCACCTCAGGATTGGTTAAAGGATTCCCATAACACAATACAACGAGGTTTATTGTATCACGACAACATGCTGTTAGTGCCCACCTCTGAATTACAAACACAGGTGATAATTTGGCATCACGCCTCACCGTTGGCAGGTCATCCTGGTTGGGTAAAAACCCTGGAAAATGTGCAAAAACACTTTTGGTGGGACACTATAAGAAAGGACATTAAGCAATTTGTCACTACCTGTCCAATTTGTGCAAGACATAAATCTTCTCATAAGGCCCCTGACGGCTTGTTAATACCAATGCCAACACCCAAGCAACCTTGGCACACTGTGAGCGTAGACTTTATTGTAGGCTTACCACCTGTAGAATCCTTCACAACAGTGTTGGTTATAGTGGATTTTTTATCTAAAATGGCACATTTTGTACCATTACGGAAATTACCCACGGCGGCAGAATTTGCCGATATTTTTATAAGGGAAATTGTGCGTTTACATGGTTTGCCAAGCAAAGTGGTGTCAGATCGAGGGAGCCAGTTCAACTCTAGATTTTGGAAAAAATTATGTGAAAAACTGAAAATAGATGTGGCATTATCCACTGCTTTCCACCCAGAGACAGATGGACAGACTGAACGACTGAACCAAACCTTACTTCAAACGCTACGTTGTTTATTGGCTGATTATTCTAGTGAATGGTTGGAAGCTCTCCCTGTAGCGGAGTTTGTTTATAATAATACTGAGCATTCAGCTCTAC
This sequence comes from Pleurodeles waltl, assembly GCF_031143425.1. Classification (NCBI taxonomy): domain Eukaryota; kingdom Metazoa; phylum Chordata; class Amphibia; order Caudata; family Salamandridae; genus Pleurodeles; species Pleurodeles waltl. The sequence goes on from NC_090446.1 coordinate 21,207,515, forward strand.
TTTGCTCACCATTCTATTTCTTGCAGGGGTATCATCCAAGAGCTATACCCATTTTGTTAGAAGAGTCCCTGTTGCCTACAGTAACGGATAGACTAACGAGGTTAGGTGACATACAAGACAAAGCCAGGAAACATTTATTAAAGTACAAGGAAAGCATGAAAAGACAAGCAGACAAACACAGATCTGAGGCCCCAATGTATAAAATTGGTGACAAGGTATGGCTCTCCACAAAGAACCTAAACATAGAGGGATCCCGAAAGCTGCAACCACGTTTCATTGGACCCTTTAGTATAACTGCCATAGTAAACCCGGTAACAGTAAAATTAGATTTACCAAAAGAATATCCAGTACATACTACATTCCATGTGTCCTTGCTTAAGCCGTACAACCCAAAAACCCGACCTGAACCACCACCTCCACCCATACCAATTAAGGGAAATCTAGAATATGAAGTGAAAAGCATAAAAGACTCAAAAAGAATTAGTGGACGTCTGTTTTATTTAGTAGAATGGAAAGGATATGATGAATCTGAGAATTCATGGGAACCAGCATCATATGTACATGCCCCACAGCTGATTAGACGGTTTTATTTAAAAAACCCAGGAAAACCCCGTCCTGTAGGAGGGCCTTTGAGGGGGGCAACTGTTAGGGTTTGTGCACAGCAAAGAGCATGTCCCCTCTCACTGCACTAGTGGGTTCTGTAATAGCTCCCTTTTAAACTTACTATTCAAACCCTTTCTTGTTATCTCAACTCCCCCCCCCCTTAGGCTTCTGTGTATGTTGTTTAATGTGCTGTTTTGTTTACACATTGGGCCTTGCTTTCACCAAGGCTTCTTTAAAACACTCCTCCCTAGGCCATGTGTTAATACAACTCATTTGCATAATAACTGAAACTCTGCACACCTTTCAAGAACATGTGCAGCATGTGAGGACCACACCCAGCCCTTCAAACCACACCCAGCTCTGCTCACCTTTCAAGAACATGTGCAGCATGTGAGGACCACACCCAGCCCTTCAAACCACACCCAGCTCTTCGAACCACACCCAGCCCTGTCTATAAAAGGCAGCCCCCGAGCCTCACCCAGTGCTTGTGCTCGTCTACCTCCCGCTTACCTGAGAACAGATCCCTCGGCGCTGGCACTCCTGCTCTCTACAGACTTTCATTGGCTTCAATGGGCGCAGCTGCTGGCTCTTCCTTCTTCCGGTTTCCGGTTCCTCCTTGCCTCAGCCTCTCTCCTACAAACAACCTGCAAAAGAGAAAGAAGACAAGGTTAGACTGATCAGTATCTCTTGCCAGCAACAAGTAAGTGCAAAACTTTTTATTACCTGAAGGAACTTTGACAACAATTTCTGGATTCGTGTGTGGACGGTTTGAAGCAAGATACCTTCCACGAACATTGTGATTCAGGCTCTTTGTTGCAAGAATACCTTGCGGAGCTTTGTGAAACAAACATTGTTTTTTTTTTATGGAACTTTTAAGAATCGAACAGTGGAAACCATTAACAGCAAGGCAAACAGTAAATCAAGGACTTGCACAAATTACATGCTGTATTTTGATGTAAAAGTACAGTATTTGTTTTCCAAAAGATTCTGGAGATATGGGAAAAGTGAGTCTGCTATTGGGAATTTAGGCTTTAGTTATATTAAGATGAATGTTTGATATTGGTAATTCTGATAACGGTATTTGTTTAATGTTTTAGAAGCTTTACAGTAATAGAAAGCACATCCCAGAGCAGTAACACATTCCAAACCTGGAAACTCGAGACCAGGATCCAAGAGGTACTTTTAGAAGAGAATTTCTAATAAATAAAGGGATAGTCAGGAACCCATTTAGGAATAGGTTGCACTTATCTGTTCTTTGTTTATGTTTCATTAGGCACCAGTTTCTACAGAAGTCAGAAAGGGCCGCAGATTTGTGCAGCACTTCAACAGTGGAAACGCAAGAACGGTGTTGTCTCTCTTTTTTATTTTATCCACTTCCCCCCTACCCTTGAGCTTCTGTTCTTAGTGCACTGTGTTAAAAACTAGTGTGCTGGAACAAGCAGTTTCAGGGTGGGGTCGGATTGTCTTCAACCTCCATCAGAACTGAACAAGAACTCAGGTGAGCTGGGCTTTGACAATCCCCCAGCATCTCTACCCCACCTAAACCCAAGACACATAAACGCCCTCACTCACCCACCCAACAGTCACCCACCACACACAATCAAACCTCCCAGAAACATGCACCCACAACATCCTGACCAACACGGCCTAAATCAACTCCCTCAACCTCCAAATCCTGACCCCAAAGCACAACGTGGACACATCCTAAATTTTGGAAAAAAACAGAGGTGTTTTTTGCGAAGTGCCTACCTGTAGATTTTGGCCTCTAGCTCAGCCGGCACCTAGGGAAAGCTACCAAACCTGTGCATTTCTGAAAACTAGAGACCCAGGGGAATCCAAGGAGGGGTGACTTGCGGGGCTCGGACCAGGTTCTGTTACCCAGAATCCTTTGCAAACCTCAAAATTTGGCTAAAAAAACACATGTTCCTCACATTTCTGTGGCAGAAAGTTCTGGAATCTGAGAGGAGCTACAAATTTCCTTCCACCCAGCGTTCCCCCAAGTCTCCCGATAAAAATGATACCTCACTTGCGTGGGTAGGCCTAGCGCCCGCAACAGGAAACGCCCCAAAACGCAACGTGGACACATCCCATTTTTTGAAAGAAAACAGTGCCTACCTGTGGATTTTGGCCTGTAGCTCACCCAGCACCTAGGGAAACCTACCAAACCTGTGCATTTCTGAAAACTAGAGACCTAGGGGAATCCAAGATGGGGTGACTTGCGGGGCTCGGACCAGGTTCTGTTACCCAGAATCCTTTGCAAACCTCAAAATGTGGCTAAAAAAACACATGTCTCTCAATAAAAATGGTACCTCACTTCTGTGGGTAGGCCTAGCGCCCACGAAAGGAAATGGCCCAAAACACAACGTGGACAGAGCATATTTTTTCACAGAAAACAGAGGTGTTTTTTGCAAAGTGCCTACCTGTGGAGTTTGGCCTCTAGCTCAGCCGGCCCCGGGAGGGGGGGGGGGGGCAGAAATGCCCTAAAATAAATCTGCCCCTCCAGCCCCCACCCCACCCGGGAGCGACCCTTGCCTAAATGGCCTAAATACAATTTGCCCCCCAGGGGAGCGACCCTTGCCTGATGGGTCGCTCCCCATCTCGAAAAAAACAAACAAACAAAAAAAAAAACACAACAAAAAAATTTGCCCTGGTGCCTAGAGGGTTCTGCCCCCCCTGGGGGCAGTTCGGCCTAATAATAGGCCGATCTGCCCCCAGGGGGAGCAGAAATGGCCTAAAATAAATTTGCCCCCCCCAGCCCCCCCCCCCGGGAGCGACCCTTGCCTACGGGGTCGCTCCCCCTGAGTGACATTGGCACCAAAAATCAAATCCCAGGTGCCTAGTGGTTTCTGCCCCCTTGGGGGCAGATTGAGCTAAAATCTGCCAATCTGCCCCCACGGGGGGCAGAAATGGCCTAAATACAACTTGCCCCCCAGGGGAGCGACCCTTGCCTGATGGGTCGCTCCCCATTTCGAAAAAAACAAACAAACAAAAAAAAAAACACAACAAAAAAATTTGCCCTGGTGCCCTGAGGGTTCTGCCCCCCCCCGGGGGCAGTTCGGCCTAATAATAGGCCGATCTTCCCCCAGGGGGGGCAGAAATGGCCTAAAATAAATTTGCCCCCCCAGCCCCCCCCGGGAGCGACCCTTGCCTACGGGGTCGCTCCCCCTGCGTGACATTGGCGCCAAAAAACAAATCCCAGGTGCCTAGTGGTTTCTGTCCCCTTGGGGGCAGATTGACCTAAAATCGGCCAATCTGCCCCCAAGGGGGGCAGAAATGGCCTCAATACAATTTGCCCCCCAGGGGAGCGACCCTTGCCTGATGGGTCGCTCCCCATCTCGAAAATAACAAACAAACAAAAAAAAAAACACAACAAAAAAATTTGCCCTGGTGCCCTGAGGGTTCTGCCCCCCCCCTGGGGGCAGTTCGGCCTAATAATAGGCCGATCTGCCCCCAGGGGGGGCAGAAATGGCCTAAAATAAATTTGCCCCCCCAGCCCCCACCCCCCCCGGGAGCGACCCTTGCCTACGGGGTCGCTCCCCCTGCGTGACATTGGCGCCAAAAAACAAATCCCCGGTGCCTAGTGGTTTCTGCCCCCTTGGGGGCAGATTGACCTAAAATCGGCCAATCTGCCCCCAAGGGGGGCAGAAATGGCCTAAATACAATTTGCCCCCCAGGGGAGCGACCCTTGCCTGATGGGTCGCTCCCCATCTCGAAAAAAACAAACAAACAAAAAAAAAAACACAACAAAAAAATTTGCCCTAAAAAATGGCCTAAAATAAATTCCCCCCCCCAGCCCCCACCCCCCCCCGGGAGCGACCCTTGCCTACGGGGTCGCTCCCCCTGCATGACATTGGCGCCAAAAAACAAATCCCCGGTGCCTAGTGGTTTCTGCCCCCTTGGGGGCAGATTGACCGAAAATCTGCCAATCTGCACCCAAGGGGGGCAGAAATGGCCTCAATACAATTTGCCCCCCAGGGGAGCGACCCTTGCCTGATGGGTCGCTCCCCATCTCGAAAAAAAAAAAAAAAAAAAAAAACACAACAAAAAAATTTGCCCTGGGGGCAATAGGCCGATCTGCCCCCAGGGGGGGCAGAAATGGCCTAAAATAAATTTGTCCCCCTCCCGGCCCCCACCCCGCCCCGGGAGCGACCCTTGCCTACGGGGTCGCTCCCCCTGCGTGAAATTGGCGCCAAAAAACAAATCCCCGGTGCCTAGTGGTTTCTGCCCCTTGGGGGCAGATTGACCTAAAATCGGCCAATCTGCCCCCAAGGGGGGCAGAAATGGCCTAAATACAATTTGCCCCCCAGGGGAGCGACCCTTGCCTGATGGGTCGCTCCCCATCTCGAAAAAAACAAACAAACAAAAAAAAAAACACAACAAAAAAATTTGCCCTGAGGGTTCTGCCCCCCCCTGGGGGCAGTTCGGCCTAATAATAGGCCGATCTGCCCCCAGGGGGGGCAGAAATGGCCTAAAATAAATTCCCCCCCCAGCCCCCACCCCCCCGGGAGCGACCCTTGCCTACGGGGTCGCTCCCCCTGCGTGACATTGGCGCCAAAAAACAAATCCCCGGTGCCTAGTGGTTTCTGCCCCCTTGGGGGCAGATTGACCTAAAATCTGCCAATCTGCACCCAAGGGGGGCAGAAATGGCCTCAATACAATTTGCCCCCTAGGGGAGCGACCCTTGCCTGATGGGTCGCTCCCCATCTCGAAAAAAAAAAAAAACACAACAAAAAAATTTGCCCTGAGGGTTCTGCCCCCCCCTGGGGGCATTTCGGCCTAGTAATAGGCCGATCTGCCCCCAGGGGGGGCAGAAATGGCCTAAAATAAATTTGTCCCCCCCCCGGCCCCCACCCCGCCCCGGGAGCGACCCTTGCCTACGGGGTCGCTCCCCCTGCGTGACATTGGCGCCAAAAAACAAATCCCCGGTGCCTAGTGGTTTCTGCCCCCTTGGGGGCAGATTGACCTAAAATCGGCCAATCTGCCCCCAAGGGGGGCAGAAATGGCCTAAATACAATTTGCCCCCCCAGGGGAGCGACCCTTGCCTGATGGGTCGCTCCCCATCTCGAAAAAAACAAACAAACAAAAAAAAAAACACAACAAAAAAATTTGCCCTGAGGGTTCTGCCCCCCCCGGGGGCAGTTCGGCCTAATAATAGGCCGATCTGCCCCCAGGGGGGGCAGAAATGGCCTAAAATAAATTTCCCCCCACAGCCCCCACCCCCCCGGGAGCGACCCTTGCCTACGGGGTCGCTCCCCCTGCGTGACATTGGCGCCAAAAAACAAATCCCCGCTGCCTAGTGGTTTCTGCCCCCTTGGGGGCAGATTGACCTAAAATCTGCCAATCTGCACTCAAGGGGGGCAGAAATGGCCTCAATACAATTTGCCCCCCAGGGGAGCGACCCTTGCCTGATGGGTCGCTCCCCATCTCGAAAAAAAAAACAAAAAACAAAAAAAACACAACAAAAACATTTGCCCTGAGGGTTCTGCCCCCCCCTGGGGGCAGTTCGGCCTAGTAATAGGCCGATCTGCCCCCAGGGGGGGCAGAAATGGCCTAAAATAAATTTGTCCCCCCCCCCGGCCCCCACCCCGCCCCGGGAGCGACCCTTGCCTACGGGGTCGCTCCCCCTGCGTGACATTGGCGCCCAAAAACAAATCCCCGGTGCCTAGTGGTTTCTGCCCCCTTGGGGGCAGATTGACCTAAAATTGGCCAATCTGCCCCCAAGGGGGGCAGAAATGGCCTAAATACAATTTGCCCCCCAGGGGAGCGACCCTTGCCTGATGGGTCGCTCCCCATCTCGAAAAAAACAAACAAACAAAAAAAAAACACAACAAAAAAATTTGCCCTGGTGCCCTGAGGGTTCTGCCCCCCCCTGGGGGCATTTCGGCCTAATAATAGGCCGATCTGTCCCCAGGGGGGGCAGAAATGGCCTAAAATAAATTTCCCCCCCCAGCCCCCACCCCCCCGGGAGCGACCCTTGCCTACGGGGTCGCTCCCCCTGCATGACATTGGCGCCAAAAAACAAATCCCCGGTGCCTAGTGGTTTCTGCCCCCTTGGGGGCAGATTGACCTAAAATCTGCCAATCTGCACCCAAGGGGGGCAGAAATGGCCTCAATACAATTTGCCCCCCAGGGGAGCGACCCTTGCCTGATGGGACGCTCCCCATCTCGAAAAAAAAAAAACAAAAAAAAAAAACACAACAAAAAAATTTGCCCTGAGGGTTTTGCCCCCCCCTGGGGGCAGTTCGGCCTAGTAATAGGCCGATCTGACCCCAGGGGGGGCAGAAATGGCCTAAAATAAATTTGTCCCCCCCCCGGCCCCCACCCTGCCCCGGGAGCGACCCTTGCCTACGGGGTCGCTCCCCCTGCGTGACATTGGCGCCAAAAAACAAATCCCCGGTGCCTAGTGGTTTCTGCCCCCTTGGGGGCAGATTGACCTAAAATCGGCCAATCTGCCCCCAAGGGGGGCAGAAATGGCCTAAATACAATTTGCCCCCCAGGGGAGCGACCCTTGCCTGATGGGTCGCTCCCCATCTCGAAAAAAACAAACAAACAAAAAAAAAAACACAACAAAAAAATTTGCCCTGAGGGTTCTGCCCCCCCCTGGGGGCAGTTCGGCCTAATAATAGGCCGATCTGCCCCCAGGGGGGGCAGAAATGGCCTAAAATAAATTTCCCCCCCCAGCCCCCACCCCCCCCGGGAGCGACCCTTGCCTACGGGGTCGCTCCCCCTGCGTGACATTGGCGCCAAAAAACAAATCCCCGGTGCCTAGTGGTTTCTGCCCCCTTGGGGGCAGATTGACCTAAAATCTGCCAATCTGCACCCAAGGGGGGCAGAAATGGCCTCAATACAATTTGCCCCCCAGGGGAGCGACCCTTGCCTGATGGGTAGCTCCCCATCTCGAAAAAAAAAAAAAAAAAAAAAAAAATCACAACAAAAAAATTTGACCTGAGGGTTCTGCCCCCCCCCTGGGGGCAGTTCGGCCTAGTAATAGGCCGATCTGCCCCCAGGGGGGGCAGAAATGGCCTAAAATAAATTTGTCCCCCCCTGGCCCCCACCCCCCCCGGGGGCGACCCTTGCCTACGGGGTCGCTCCCCCTGCGTGACATTGGCGCCAAAAAACAAATCCCCGGTGCCTAGTGGTTTCTGCACCCTTGGGGGCAGATTGACCTAAAATCGGCCAATCTGCCCCCAAGGGGGGCAGAAATGGCCTAAATACAATTTGCCCCCCAGGGGAGCGACCCTTGCCTGATGGGTCGCTCCCCATCTCGAAAAAAACAAACAAACAAAAAAAAAACACAACAAAAAAATTTGCCCTGGTGCCCTGAGGGTTCTGCCCCCCCCTGGGGGCAGTTCGGCCTAATAATAGGCCGATCTGCCCCCAGGGGGGGCAGAAATGGCCTAAAATAAATTTCCCCCTCCCAGCCCCAACCCCCCCCGGGAGCGACCCTTGCCTACGGGGTCGCTCCCCCTGCATGACATTGGCGCCAAAAAACAAATCCCCAGTGCCTTGTGGTTTCTGCCCCCTTGGGGGCAGATTGACCTAAAATCTGCCAATCTGCACCCAAGGGGGGCAGAAATGGCCTCAATACAATTTGCCCCCCAGGGGAGCGACCCTTGCCTGATGGGTCGCTCCCCATCTCGAAAAAAAAAACAAAAAACAAAAAAAACACAACAAAAACATTTGCCCTGAGGGTTCTGCCCCCCCTGGGGGCAGTTCGGCCTAGTAATAGGCTGATCTGCCCCCAGGGGGGGCAGAAATGGCCTAAAATAAATTTGTCCCCCCCCGGCCCCCACCCCGCCCCGGGAGCGACCCTTGCCTACGGGGTCGCTCCCACTGCGTGACATTGGCGCCAAAAAACAAATCCCCGGTGCCTAGTGGTTTCTGCCCCCTTGGGGGCAGATTGACCTAAAATCGGCCAATCTGCCCCCAAGGGGGGGCAGAAATGGCCTAAATACAATTTGCCCCCCAGGGGAGCGACCCTTGCCTGATGGGTCGCTCCCCATCTCGAAAAAAACAAACAAACAAAAAAAAAAAACAACAAAAAAATTTGCCCTGGTGCCCTGAGGGTTCTGCCCCCCCCTGGGGGCAGTTCGGCCTAATAATAGGCCGATCTGCGACCAGGGGGGTCAGAAATGGCCTAAAATAAATTTCCCCCCCCAGCCCCCACCCCCCCCGGGAGCGACCCTTGCCTACGGGGTCGCTCCCCCTGCATGACATTGGCGCCAAAAAACAAATCCCCGGTGCCTAGTGGTTTCTGCCCCCTTGGGGGCAGATTGACCTAAAATCTGCCAATCTGCACCCAAGGGGGGCAGAAATGGCCTCAATACAATTTGCCCCCCAGGGGAGCGACCCTTGCCTGATGGGTCGCTCCCCATCTCGAAAAAAAAAACAAAAAAACAAAAAAACACAACAAAAACATTTGCCCTGAGGGTTCTGCCCCCCCCTGGGGGCAGTTCGGCCTAGTAATAGGCCGATCTGCCCCCAGGGGGGGCAGAAATGGCCTAAAATAAATTTGTCCCCCCCCGGCCCCCACCCCGCCCCGGGAGCAACCCTTGCCTACGGGGTCGCTCCCCCTGCGTGACATTGGCGCCAAAAAACAAATCCCCGGTGCCTAGTGGTTTCTGCCCCCTTGGGGGCAGATTGACCTAAAATCTGCCAATCTGCACCCAAGGGGGGCAGAAATGGCCTCAATACAATTTGCCCCCCAGGGGAGCGACCCTTGCCTGATGGGTCGCTCCCCATCTCGAAAAAAAAAAAAAAAAAAAAAAAAAACACAAAAAAAATTTTGCCCTGGTGCCCTGAGGGTTCTGCCCCCCCCTGGGGGCAGTTCGGCCTAATAATAGGCCGATCTGTCCCCAGGGGGGGCAGAAATGGCCTAAAATAAATTTCCCCCCCCAGCCCCCACCCCCCCGGGAGCGACCCTTGCCTACGGGGTCGCTCCCCATGCATGACATTGGCGCCAAAAAACAAATCCCCGGTGCCTAGTGGTTTCTGCCCCCTTGGGGGCAGATTGACCTAAAATCTGCCAATCTGCACCCAAGGGGGGCAGAAATGGCCTCAATACAATTTGCTCCCCAGGGGAGCGACCCTTGCCTGATGGGTCGCTCCCCATCTCGAAAAAAAAAAAAAAAAAAAAAAAAAACACAACAAAAAAATTTCCCTGGGGGCAGAAATGGCCTAAAATAAATTTGTCCCCCCCCCGGCCCCCACCCCGCCCCGGGAGCGACCCTTGCCTACGGGGTCGCTCCCCCTGCGTGAAATTGGCGCCAAAAAACAAATCCCCGGTGCCTAGTGGTTTCTGCCCCCTTGGGGGCAGATTGACCTAAAACGGCCAATCTGCCCCCAAGGGGGGCAGAAATGGCCTAAATACAATTTGCCCCCCAGGGGAGCGACCCTTGCCTGATGGGTCGCTCCCCATCTCGAAAAAAACAAACAAACAAAAAAAAAAACACAACAAAAAAATTTGCCCTGAGGGTTCTGCCCCCCCCTGGGGGCAGTTCGGCCTAATAATAGGCCGATCTGCCCCCAGGGGGGGCAGAAATGGCCTAAAATAAATTTCCCCCCCCAGCCCCCACCCCCCCGGGAGCGACTCTTGCCTACGGGGTCGCTCCCCCTGCGTGACATTGGCGCCAAAAAACAAATCCCCGGTGCCTAGTGGTTTCTGCCCCCTTGGGGGCAGATTGACCTAAAATCTGCCAATCTGCACCCAAGGGGGGCAGAAATGGCCTCAATACAATTTGCCCCCCAGGGGAGCGACCCTTGCCTGATGGGTCGCTCCCCATCTCGAAAAAAAAAAAAAAAAAAAAAAACACAACAAAAAAATTTGACCTGAGGGTTCTGCCCCCCCCCTGGGGGCAGTTCGGCCTAGTAATAGGCCGATCTGCCCCCAGGGGGGGCAGAAATGGCCTAAAATAAATTTGTCCCCCCCTGGCCCCCACCCCCCCTGGGGGCGACCCTTGCCTACGGGGTCGCTCCCCCTGCGTGACATTGGCGCCAAAAAACAAATCCCCGGTGCCTAGTGGTTTCTGCCCCCTTGGGGGCAGATTGACCTAAAATCGGCCAATCTGCCCCCAAGGGGGGCAGAAATGGCCTAAATACAATTTGCCCCCCAGGGGAGCGACCCTTGCCTGATGGGTCGCTCCCCATCTCGAAAAAAACAAACAAACAAAAAAAAAACACAACAAAAAAATTTGCCCTGGTGCCCTGAGGGTTCTGCCCCCCCCTGGGGGCAGTTCGGCCTAATAATAGGCCGATCTGCCCCCAGGGGGGGCAGAAATGGCCTAAAATAAATTTCCCCCCCCAGCCCCCACCCCTCCGGGAGCGACCCTTGCCTACGGGGTCGCTCCCCCTGCGTGACATTGGCGCCAAAAAACAAATCCCCGGTGCCTAGTGGTTTCTGCCCCCTTGGGGGCAGATTGACCTAAAATCTGCCAATCTGCACCCAAGGGGGGCACAAATGGCCTCAATACAATTTGCCCCCCAGGGGAGCGACCCTTGTCTGATGGGTCGCTCCCCATCTCGAAAAAAAAAAAAAACACAACAAAAAAATTTGCCCTGAGAGTTCTGCCCCCCCCTGGGGGCAGTTTGGCCTAGTAATAGGCCGATCTGCCCCCAGGGGGGGCAGAAATGGCCTAAAATAAATGTGTCCCCCCCCCGCCCCCACCCCCCCCGGGAGCGACCCTTGCCTACGGGGTCGCTCCCCCTGCGTGACATTGGCGCCAAAAAACAAATCCCTGGTGCCTAGTGGTTTCTGCCCCCTTGGGGGCAGATTGACCTAAAATCGGCCAATCTGCCCCCAGGGGGGCAGAAATGGCCTAAATACAATTTGCCCCCCAAGGGGAGCGACCCTTGCCTGATGGGTCGCTCCCCATCTCTAAAAAAACAAACAAACAAACAAAAAAAAATTTGCCCTGGCGCCTAGAGGTTTCTGCCCCCCCCCGGGGGCAGATCGGCCTAATATTAGGCCGATCTGCCCCCGGGGGGGCAGAAATGGCCTAAAATAAATTTGCCCCCCCCAACCCCCACCCCACCCGGGAGCGACCCTTGCCTACGGGGTCGCTCCCCCTGCGTGACATTGGCGCCACAAAACAAATCCCCGGTGCCTAGTGGTTTCTGCCCCCTTGGGGGCAGATTGACCTAAAATCGGCCAATCTACCCCCTGGGGGCAGAAATGGCCTAAAATAAATTGCCCTCCCCCCCAGGGAGCGACCCTTGCCTAAGGGGTCGCTCCCTTTGCGTGAAATTCACGCAAAGAAAAAATTCCCTGGTGTCTAGTGGTTTCTACCCCCCTTGGGGGCAGATTGGCCTCATCAAAATAGGCCAATCTGCCCCCAAGGGGGGCAGAAATGGCCAAAATATAATTTTCCCCCAAGGGGAGCGACCCTTGCCTAAGGGGTCGCTCCCCACCAAAAAAAAAAGAAATGAAACATAAAAAAAAAAAAAAAAAAAAAATGGTCCCTGGTGCCTAGAGGTTTCTGCCCCCAGGGGGGGCAGAAAAGGCCTTCTCAAAAAAATGCCCCCCCCTGGGAGCGACCCTTGCCCTTTGTGTGTTTCAATAAAAAAAAAAAAAATCCCTGGTGTCTAGTGGGGTTTCAAAAGCCGGATTGCAAGCAATCCGGCTTTTGAAACCCTCGGAGGGACTTCAAGGGAAGGAAATACTTTTCCTTCCCTTTGAAGCCCCTCCGGACCTCCCAAGTGATTGAAAAAGAAATGCTTTTGCATTTCTTTTTCAATCGCGCTGGAAGCAGAGCTTCCAGCGCGACTAGGGAGGCCCCTGTGACAAATCAGCGCACGCTCGCGCGCTGACGTCACAGGGGGGGTGGGGGGGGTCGGGGGTGGAAGGGGAAGGTCTTCCCCTTCCATCCCGACTTGGGGGGGGAAGGGGGGTGCACGGGGGCGCGCTAGCGCGCCCCCAAGTTCCCCTGTGCCTAGGACGAGATGATCTCGTCCAAGGCACAGGGAAACTGTAGCCTTGGACGAGATCATCTCGTCCAAGGCACAGAAGGGGTTAATAACCTCAAAGAGTTGTTTTGTTTTGGTTACACATTTGTCCTGCAATTCCTTTACTGCCATAATGTTGTTCCTGAGATCATTGTGCTGTGTGCCTATGGTTGTGTGCTTCAGCCCGCTTGCTGCTCCTTTTGCTATTGTTTGCATTATCTTACTTTGTGAGCAGTGCTGGTGTCCCCAAATAAGAAGATATATGTTGAATATATATATGTGGGTGTGAATGCAATTGTGGTGTTGTGGCATTGTGTGGTGTTTGTTATGGTGAGTATTTAATCATGCAATGTCCAGTAAGCGCATGTAAGGTGTTGGACTTGTCCCCTGATGTGACTTATATATTCATCTTATGTTTGTCAGCTTGAGGTTTGTTAGTACAGGCATGGAGTGTGTTCAGTTGTGCTAGCTTTGGTTATAGTTACCTGTGCATGTGTACATTTATCTATGTGTCCCTTGCAGCTGGTTCCTGTAGGAGTATGTCCTCTGTATTTGGAGTTGCTTGTGCTTTTTTGACTTGTACTTCCACATTGTGCAGATGGTCATGATATTTGTGTATGGTACTGTTTGTCCCTAAGACACATGGAGGGCCCTTTCCTGTGTACCTGTAGTTTTATGGGCATATGCAAATTGATTTGTCCCAATGCAGCCTCCTTCTCTGAGTGTTCCTGGTGCACCCATCCCAGTAGTGCAATTTCCTTTTGTCTATTTGTCTCTCTGTGTAATGTGCATGCCATTGTCCTTCCATTTTGTGTTTGTCCATTGCAGGGTTGGTTAATGGTGGTGTTGTTTTTGTTTAATGCCACATTGATACATATGTGTGTTGTATGTGATGACATTCCCTGGCTTGTGTAGACTGTGGATGTGTGAGTTGTCTTTATTTGTGTGTTGTAGGTGATGTGTTTGTGAGAATGCTGTGTAGCCTTCACTGTCCCTGTGCCTGAGATATGTGGCCGTATTTTTTAGTGTTGCGGTGCAGTGTGAGTGACCTGCCCAAAGGGGGCGTATTGTGACTCTGCATGTTGCCTTTATGGTATCTTTTTCTGGCGCTGGACACTATGCCAAGTGAACTTGCTGCCCGTAGTGTGCCCCCCATTTGATGAAGGCACTACAGACTGTTGTTAAGATTAAGGTCTATAATTTATATATTTTGTGGAATCTTTTAAGTATAATTTCACATTGGGAACAGATAGAGATCCGGAGTTTGGGGTCTCTAAACTCACAATTTAAAAATACAACTTTTGGTGAAGTTGTTTTTTAAATTGTAAGTTTGAAAATGCCACTTTTAGAAAGTGGGAATTTTCTTGCTTAACTATTCTGTGCCTCTGCCTGTCTGTGGAATGCATGTCTGGGTCAGGATGACAGTTGGACTGTTTGTGAATTCACTCTAGTCATTCACACATAGAGAGCTGAACTGTGTCCTGCATAACCCGATGAGTATTCCTGGGCTAGAGTGGTGGGAGGAGCTGACACTTGCACCTAAATAGGGCTTTGCCTGTTCATACACAAAGCAGTTTCCAATCCCTTGGAGTGTGTTTGAGGCCAGGGCAGGAAAGGCAGGGTCTTGTGCACTAGAATGACTTTTAATTGAAGTGAGCCTACCTCAAAGACAGAAATGCTTGTAATCACTTCACGCCTGACCCCACAAAGTTAGAATCCTTCTGGACTGAGGACATTCTACCAGGAGGAAGTGCTGAATGCTATAGGAGGGACCACCACTCTGTCTGTTGCTTTGCTGTGGTAGTCCGATGCTTGCAGCTGCTGTCCTGGGAGTGAAACGACTGGACATTGCTTTTGACATCCTGCATTCTAACGGTTCTCCAAGGGTTTGAACTGAGCTTGTCTCCTGTTAAGAAGTCTCAGGGATATCAAAGACTTCTTCTGCCAGTTCCAGGGCTATTCTGCTGAGAGTCCTAACTTGCCAAATTATGCCAACTCCAGTTCCTGGGCCCTTGGAAGTATAAGCTGGTGACCAGAAGAAGAAAATCCATGCACCGTCATGCCACAGCAGAAAAATTTAACCAGCGCCTGTCCATTGGCTGAAGAATCGATGCAGCACCTGTCTTGTGGCTGCAGAACCGACGCAGCACCTTTTTCCCTGGGGTTCCATCAGCACAGTACGTCTGGATTTTCCATGCATTGTCTCCGGGGCATCAATATCTAATCAACCTCGCATGCAGTAAGGAAGCAAGGCTGCATATTCGGAAATCTACGCATCGCCTTTCCTGCGAGGAAAGAATCGATGCTTCACCTCCCCTGCCAGTAAGGAACTGACACATCAGCTTTCCTGTGAGGAAATAATCTTTGCATTACCTTCCCTCGCATGAAGGAGCCAACACAATGCTTTGCTCTTCAGTACCTCACCTCCTCTGCAGCCTGTGTAATCTTTGTTTTTGATGCAACCCAGGTACTGTGTGTTAAAAAGATACAGCTATTGATTCCTATGGATTAAGACTCATCTAAACTTTTAAAAAGTGATATCTTAACCTCTGTATGTTGGAATTGTGTCATTGTGGTCTTGTGTTACTCAGATACATATTGGCTGTTTTTCTAAACTCGTGTGGAGCCATTTTGTAGTGTTGTCACTGTGTTACTATGTGTGTGTGTGTGTGTGTGTGTGTACAAATACTTTACACATTGCCTCTGAGATAAGCCTGACTGCTTGAGCCAAGCTACCAAGGGGGTGACTTCCTTTTCCTGACTAGATTGAGATTCCCTACTTGAACAGAGTGTAGACCACTGCTAACTAGAAACCCCATTTCTAAAAACACAAGAGTTCAAGATGTGTCAGCAAAGACATATGAATAAAAACAATTCTCTGCAGTCAGTGACTAACAAGGATTCAGTGATTCATAGGTGATTCATAGGTGTACATTTATGATGCGAAGCTGAGTTTGTTATAAATAGGAAGATGGTTGTTGCAATATTTAATGCTCAGGAAGGGGATAGAGCCTGAAATTCTGTGTAAGAATGTTTTAGGTTAACTTGTGCTTGTGGTAAATTCGTCCTAAGGATAAGTACAACTGGGACTACATGTAACAAAATTCACCTTATTTTTCTGCCTCTCTTGCTTGAAGACCCCATATCAAGTCAAGGACAGTGTTAAAGAATGTGTTCAGACACCTGTAAGAATACAGTTACTTTGATCACAGCAGCATTACCCATTAGGACTACTAATTACAATATACTCTATCATTACTCCCTAGACCTTCTGGTTACAATATACTCTGTCAATGTACTCCAGGCTTCTGGTTATAATTTGCTGTGTCATTAATCCCACAACTTCATGGTTACAGTATTGTCTGTTTTACAAGTTCAAAAATAATCAAACACAAACAATATTAATGAGATTGTTCTGATCATCTAGTCGATTGTAGGGCATCTATTATGGTTAAAGCATCTACATTTTGTTGTCTTTGAAAATAAACCATTCAGATATAGCTTCCAGTTTCTCTGACAATTCTCTTACAGGTTGTGTTGTCTGCGTGCAAATTCTTGAAAGGCCCTGCAACACAGAAGCCAGCTCCGAAAGGAGCCGGCGGTGTTGCAGGGGTGTGACGGGTGCAGTTGCACCCGCCGCGATTTTCACTGTCTGCTATGCAGACAGTGAAAATAATGCTGGGGCCCTGTTAGGGGGCCCCTGCACTGCCCATGCCAGTGGCATGGGCAGTGCAGGGGCCCCCAGGGGCCCCACGACACCCGTTCCCGCCATCCTGTTTCTGGCGGTGAAAACCGCCAGAAACAGGCTGGCGGGAAGGGTGTCGGAATCCCCATGGCGGTGCTACTTGCAGCGCCGCCATGGAGGATTCTCCCAGCCGGGGATAATCCGGCGGGAAACCGCCAGACCCGGCTGGGCGACTGCGGCTTTACAGCCGCGGTCGGAATTCCACATGAAGCACCGCCAGCCTGTTGGCGGTGCTTCCGTGGACAGCCACCCTGGCGGTCTATGACCGCCAGGGTTGGAATGAGGCCCATTGTTTTTTGTATGGTTTATGTATTTTATTGTGCTATAGTACACACATTTATATCATTTGACATTATATTGTTTTTGACATAAATATGCCCCTCAGTCTTTTGAACAAAAACCCAGGACAACTGGGATATGATTTGGCTCATGAAAATCACTGGTTTTGATCTTCAGTTCTAGTATTTATAACATATCACACAATGCAATGCCTGTTGATAGTCTATTACAAGGAAGGAATGAAGGTTTTGTCTGGCTTAATCTCCGTTTTTATATTTCCTGTGCCGTGGTGTCTCTTAATCTTATATAAACTTGGAGTTTTTCTTGGAGTTTAATTAATTTGTGCAGCTGTAGCCTCAAGGCAGAATCTGGAAGGACTGAAATACTTGTAGTAGATGAGTTGTTGATGGCCAAGCCAGAATGTGACTATCCAATGTCCTTAGGTACCTTTTCAGATACAACTACAATCGTGTGCAGTTTTAGCTATGGATTGTCATATGTTGTTTCACCATCTTCTTCACAGTCTCTGAGAGTTCCAGTTGAGAGGATGAAAGAGTTGGTCTCCAGTATTATAGATTATAGATGTTACAGGGAAGTAGCTGTCAAGATCCAGGGTTTAGGGTGCCCGTCCATAAACTATGACATTAGATATTCAATATTAGGCTTATAATGTACCTGTTCTCCTAATACGAGCTTCATTCTTCTTTTTGTGATGGCTTACAAATAAAACATTTTTAATAGATAAAATGTATAGAATCTCTCATTTTTCTCTTTGGCTGTATAGCTCCAAGGTGGAGTGACTGTCTTCTTGACTGTTGACATATTTGAATTTAAGCTGCAGGTTCAGCTTCCCATGTGATTTACCTATTATATCACATGCATTGGAGAAAGCTCACAATTAGAATATTTTCCTTATAATGAATCAATCATCTGGAATACGTTTAATGTCATAACTCCTATATAACTCTAGCCTGTGTTGAATGACAAAATACCATCTTTTCACTAGGCATTTACTGTGCCATCAGTAACCAACTCTTTTTTGTGAATCTGGACAATAACTCCTAAATCAATAATTTACTGTGTGATGTCTTGCAAACATAATGGAAATCTGGACACCGATGTCTGACAAGCTAAGCAAAGTTGGACAATCACTGTTCCATCTCTTAGCTCACATTTACTACCAGTACACTGGAACACTGTGCCTTACAACATACCGCTGGGAGCAACTGGAAGTGACGGAATCCCTATTGAGGTATATAAAGAGATTTTCCCTCAACTTCAGGATTTTATGTACAATCTGTTTAGCCAAATGTAATGAGGTACTCCAATACCATCATAATATACAGAATCAATAGCGATAAGATTCATCAAAAAGGTAGACCTCTAATAATCCTAATTCTTAAGGTCTGTTAGCCTGCTTAATGCTGATTATAAATTATTTACAAAAATCTTGGCAAATCAGATTACTTTTAGTCCCCAAAATTGATCCATGTGGATCAAAATAAGCTTATGCCTCATTGATCAATCATGATAAATTACTAATTATTTAATTCAGGCCATTGATTACTATACCCTTATAGAGATTAAAGCTACCATTATAAATATTGATGTAGAAAAAGCATTTCATTTAGCTAGCTAGACAGTTCTATTTCATATTCTCAGTACCTTTCCGTACCATGGGCAATTTATTAATATTTTGAGGGATACATATTTAGATATGTCAACTAGAATTGTAATAAACTCCAATGAAGTTTTGTCAATTTACAATATCTCTGGGTACTCGAAAGGGGTGTCCTCTTTGCTTTACATTTTTTTATTGAACCCTTGGCATATGTACTTTGTAATGGTGAAACTATCATGAACCAAAATTAAAATTATTTACTGATGATATAATTTTCCATTGATCATTGGAAAAGGTTAGTATTCACAGAGACTTAGATGAGTATAGATATTTTACTTCATTAGGAGGATGTAGGTCCCATCCAAGTAATCTGAGATCCTCTCATTTAATGCATCATCCATGCCATACCAGGGGACAATGTTTTCCAATGTGTCCAAAGGGATTAGAGATATAACTAAATATTCAAATGTATTTGATTTAATTTATAGAGCTATGTTAAGATAGGTTACGGACTCTGGTCAAGTAAGAATAATGTTTGTCCTTGTCAATTATTAGTAGAGCTCCCATAATCAAAATGTTCATTTACCCTTAATTTTTATTTTTATTTACAAATGTTCTGATTAAAGTTAATAAAAGTTCCATCAATCAATCATTTTTATATACTGTATAACCATAAAAGTACATGCATCATCATAAAATAATCAACACATTTTAAAATAAAAAAAATATTCCTATATCTCTAAAATGACAGCGTGACATATAAAGATACTAAATCTACATATAAAAAATCCCAAGTGTTTAAAAATGACAGTAAGCCCCCCAGGACCGGGTTATAGCAAGGCTAACCAAAACTTAATAAAAGTATGATTCCCATTCACAAAACATTTAGAGATGTAATTACTCATTTCCCCAGGCCCAGGGTCAAGATCAAGATCTACATTATTTTTGTTAGAAGCAACCGACACATTTCTAAGTTAACAAAGAAACAGAACAGAACTAAAATTCACAATGCTCAAAATAGGCTAAAGCCTAATTACTTATCAACAAGAATAAACATTCCTAAATAACTAAGGAAAGATGGTAAAAAGAAACAAAATTGACCAGATTTTTGGTCAAAAAACAGTTTCAGTATACTTTCTCAAAGCATTTTTCAGTTAGTACTTTTTTAAGTAGATGGACTCATAGATTGGAAAGTTCACTGGAAAAAGTCCTGGAACAATCCAGAGAGGTGTTTCTGTGTGTTTCTATGTGTGCTGCAGAATGCAGCACACATGGAGAGATGAAAAATACAGGAGAAATGGAAATATTTCTCCTCCTTACACCTGATCTGGGGAGGCATTTGGTTTTGATGCTGCAACAGGTTTACATGATTTTCTAAATCTGGGGCAGCATCAAAATCCATGGAATGACTCGCTGGCGCAGAGTAAGGCAACTCAGTGACTTGCGTTGGTTTGTCTTATTCCATATCTATGAGGTCATACAAAGCCACACAAAGTATACACTACTGTAAGTTAAATGCTACTAGTGGGTCTGCAGCACATATTGTGCCACCCACTAAAGTAGTCCCTTAAAACCTGTCCCAGGTCTGCCTTTGCAGCCTGATGCAGTTTTAAACTGCCAATTCGACTTGGCAATATAAACTCTGCTTTTATTTCCTATAGGTCACCCCTAATGTAGGCCCTAGGTGGGTCATATGACGGGGTGCATTGTAATTTAAAGGTTGAACATGTACTTTTACATTTTATGTGTCCTGGTATGAAAAACAAAACTCTTAAAATTCCTTTATCACTACTGTGAGGACTACCTGTCCAATGGGATAGTATTGTTTTGCTTTATTACATTTAATTGCTAACTTTTGATTGGAAACAGGTAAGCATTTTATTTTTGGTATTTATGAAATTGTAAGTATAGGAAAGTCATCCTCGCTTCACTGATCACCCTCCATTTTATGACTTATGCTGGTGACTGACTCTGAAAGTGCCCTGTGGTCTGCTAACCAGATGCAGGGCCAGTGCTCAATCCTCTAAATCTATAGGCTGATTGGTATCATTCTAATTGGTTAGGCATGTACATGTAGATATCCCAGTGGACCAAATGCACCTAAGTGTGCTCTGCTGTAGTACCTCGTGTTATTTCAAATCCAGACCTGCCTTGCAGATTGGTTTAAAAAAAAAAAAATATGCCCAAATTTGATTTTGTAATGAAAAGCACTTCCAAATACCAAAACTATGCTTATGCTTCTGTTTTATGTATTTATAGAGCACAAGGCTACCGTAAGGCTTCCCACCACTTAGGTGAGCAGTTGAACAGGGCAGCATGAAGCAATGCGGGTGAACTTATTATGGGAAGAGCAAAGCTTTAAGCAACGTTATAAGCAAAGCTTTTTATCAAGTTGCCTCATTTCGGTGGGGAGTTCTAACGTTTAGGGACCAAAGATGAAAAAGACCTTCCCCCCAACCAGACCTACCTTTTTATTATTTATAAGTCACACCTATTGTCTGCCGTAGGTGCCCCAAGTGTCGGGTGCATAGTTGTAGAAAATAGGGACAACATAAAAGATGTTTTATATTCCCTAGTAAGGAAAAACATCCAAAGTAATATTCCTTATTGTAGTGCTGGTAGTCCCACAGGCTAACATGAGGAAGGCTTTATTAAATTTAATAAAGTCTAACTTTGAAATGGAACTAGCTAACCATATCAAAATATCAAATTATTAGTTAGATTTAACTCTACATCTTGCTATGGTCAGATTTAATATACCTATGACAAGAAAGTAATTTAGAATCTACTATCCTGAATTTATCTAAAGCAGCCCTGTGGTAGCCTCTGTTGAGTGATCAGTATTTGACAGCCTGAGCCAAGCTGCTCCCTGAGTAGTTGTGAAGAGGCCTGGGGCTGCAACAATGCAGCTATTTGGTGGGATGATCCAGTGATGGAAATGGGATTGGGTAGATAAGTTGGACTTCAAAGGTAGCAGTCTCTACAGAAGACAGATTTCACAGGACCCAGACCACCCCCACTTCCTTGATCTCTAACCAGATGGAAGCACCCTTGATTAGATTCGGAGAGGGGCTGGAAAAAGTGTGTAGTCAGTTGTTAGCTGCAACTCAGGGTTGGGATACACAGACAAACTCTCCAAGGATAGATTTTCTCCATTTAGATTTTTGGAATAATATTGCATTTTGGGCTATACGTTTGCCACCCTCCACAGGAAGTGGTCATACAATAGGGAAGTAGCTATTTTTCTATTGGTTAGGATTTCCCTCTCACTCCAGCTCAGAAATGAAGAATAAGCTTTGAAGATCTCACCAGATCATTGTCTGGAAAAGAAGAAGAGAAGGACTGCTCTACTAGACTCCTAGACTGCACCAAAGAGAAGACTGCACTCGGAAAGACTGCACCTACTACACTTACAAGGCTCCACAAAGAAAGGACTTTGGCTTTCTCCGAAAGGAAAGGAATGGACTCCCAAAAGAGCCAAAGAAGTCACCTGCAAAGCCAAAGAGAGGACACCTCCACTGACCAGTTGCAACTGGGCTTGTCCTAGACTGTGCAAGTGCCCTGTGGGAGACTGAGTCCAGCCCTCAAGTGGCACTCCAGAGCTTCTGAACTCTTGACTAGTGCTAGAGTACACTTATTTCCATAACAGAACCAAGAACCAGCTGGCAGTCGCATCGAACAAACATGAACCAATGTGAGACAACACAAATCCTTGCAAAGCCTCATTGCTCAGCTGCCAGCTTTAACAGAACCAACGCAAGGCGATGCAAAGCCTCGCAAAACCTCAACACAGTTTCCACAGAACTGCTGCAAGTCAACATGAAGCCCTGCAAAGCCTTGCTTCGTCAGAACTTACGCAGCATGACACATGTTGCAGGACCTCGCATCGCAGCCCTCGAAGCTCCTAGGGACTGCCGCTGGATGATGTAAAGCCTCTCAATGCAACAAGGCCTAGGCCGTGCACTAAAGACACAAGGTACAATGCTTAGCAGACCTAACTTGGTCTTGTGCCTGTTCTGTACTCCATTGCAGGCAGCCTGAACTTGTGAGTTTGTCGCCTTCTAGAGCAACCAGCTATACTCAGTTGGCTCTTTGCACCTTTCAGCATGATTTTTACCTAAATCTTTAGAAATGTACCTCTCCGATTTGCTACAATTATGTTTTTGTCATTTTGGTGTTGTTTTGAAAATAAAAATATTCTCTATTTTTATAAATTGGTGTTGGACTGTTTTTCTGTTTTATTATTTACATATTTGCTGGTTTAGTGCTATTAAATTCTTTACACATACATATCTCCTAAATTAAGCCTGACTGCTCATTTGCCAATCTTCCAAGGTCTGAGCAAGGATTAATTTACTGAGACTCCACTGAACCTATTAGTGATTGTGGTATTATTACTAGCTAGGAATACTATGAATATTCCTACCTACTAGTAACCCACTTTCCTCTATTCCCTTTGCTTACAGGGGAAAAGATGCTGACTATAACTACCCTCATTTGTTAATTTTTCACTTTTGGGGTCAGGACATCCTCACATGGGCAGAACTATGCTCTCTTAATAGCTCTGATGACTATGTTCTTGGGGTACCCATTCTCAAGCAGTTTCTGTTTTAACAATTCTGCTTCTTGCCAATAATCAGAGCCTTGTGGTGATGCCTGTTGTGACACAGGAGAGAATTCATGTATGTGGGTTTCTTGTATAGGGTGTTGTATAATTTTCCATTCCTGTGCCTTACTAATAATTCAAAACAGTATATTTCCTAATTACTGTAATGTATGGTGATGTGTAAATCTGGACTCTGCCTATTAGCCAAATGCCAATTTCGTCAATTCTGCTTTATCTCCCTGCCAGATGAATGACACATCATCAATATATTGGGGTTATTACAACCCTGGCGGTACAGTACCGCCAGGGCTGAAATGACGGAAGCAGCGCCAACAGGCTGGCGGTGCTCCCCTGGTCATTACAACCGCGGCCGAAGCGCCGCGGTCGCACCACCGGGTCCGGCGGTTTTCCGCCACAATGGCCCTGGAGGTAGTAATCCGTCAGGGCAGCGCTGCTAGCAGCGCTGCCCAGGGGATTACGAGTCCCCCTACCGTCAGCCTTTTCCTGGTGGTTTGAACCGCCAGGAAAAGGCTGGCGGTACGGGGAGTCGCAGGGCCCCTGGGGGCCCCTGCACTGCCCATGCCACTGGCATGGGCAGTGCAGGGGCCCCCTGACAGGGCCCCATGTGGCTTTTCACTGTCTGCTCTGCAGACAGTGAAAAGCGCGTCAGATGCAACTGCACCCATCGAACGGCCGCAACACCACCGGCTCCATTTCGAGCCGGCTCCCATGTTGCGGCCCACATCTCCGCTGGGCCGGCGGGCGGAAACTCTGTTTCCTCCCCCTGGCCCAGCAGGGATGTCATAATGGGCACCGCGTGAGTGCGGCCGCATTGGCGGCCGCACAACAGTTACAACTTGTAATGACCCCCATTGTCTCCAATTATTAATTTGAGCATAGTATGGATTGATCATAAATTGTTCAGTATCCAAATTTACTCATGAAGAGATTCACCACATCTGGAGCAGAACAAGCCCAGCATGACTATGCCCTACTTTTGTATATAAAAATATTTTTTGAATAGGAAATATTCCTTTTGAGTGCAACGTCTGCCAGTGATACCAACAGGTTATCCCTAGATTAATCTATTCTGTCTGAAGCATCTATCGATGACCCCTAAGGCCTCATTCTAGAGGATGTTTGTAAGTAGTGAATCTACATCCATTGTCACTAACCAGTTGTTTTCATGTGTAAAATCTAGTCCATCCACAAGATTGATTTTAAGCATGTTATCTCTCACATAGACATATGTCTTGGAAACCTCATGCTTGATGTACTGATCAACAAACCTACACAATGATTCAAAAACAGAACCACAACCCGATACGATACGATAGGGTGACCCTGGAGGTTAAGATATATTTTTATGGACCTTAGTTAATGTATAAGTCACTTGTGTCCTCGGTGTGGTTGGTTAATAATGCAAATTTATTATCTGTGATTATGCCTCCATCCAACGCCTCCAAAGTAATATCTCTAATGTCAGCTTGGCTCTTTTTAAAGGGATTTGAAATGATTCTCTCCTTATGTCATTTATATTGCAGCTGGTTCAAGTTTGCAGCTTCATAACCAATTAAGCCCTGAACCCTGATGACTCCACCTTTATGAGCTATTTTAATTACGACAGTATTAATACCAGTACACCAAGGGTGACTCTCTCTTCCTTGGAAACATTACAGACAATAAACCTTTTCTTATTCTCTAACTATTTCACCTGATTAAGGACCAACTTCTCAAATACAATGATTTCAGCACTCATGAGACGGCCCTGGTGATCAGATTGTGACAGTTGACGTAAACCCCTCTCATGAGTCTGCTTCATCTTAAGTCTGTTCTTAAAAAAGTGCTTCAGTCTGATTGTCCTAAAAAACCTATATTATTTACCTTGCAGTTTGGAAAAATGTGGTTGGTCCATTAAGACAAATCCTAAGCCTTGGTTTAATATATCTAACTCACAGGTGTTGAGAGTGTACCCTGAAATATGGACAGTGGGAGATTTGATCCTCTCTGGACACTTTTCCAATTGTAAAACTGATTCCTAGTTTGTCCCGCTCCTGAACACATCTCCCAACACCTGAAGACCTTCCACTTGCTACCGGTTGAGAAGCAAATTACCTTCAAGGTTCTCACCCACACGTACAAGGCCATACGCAACGCAGGACCAGCTTACCTGAACCACTGCGTCTCCTTCCTTTTGGTCTGTGGGGGATTCCTCTAAATCTCTGTTGTGCTACAGCCTGTTTGGTCTTGTTCACCTGAACTGATAAGTCAGAATAAAATATCTTCACAAAGTCTAACCATGTCTAACCAGCTGCTACGCCCAGTCATGTGATCCAAGACAGGCTGCATGCACAAAGGGCTAAGGACAGGAAAATGCCAATGTTCTAAAAGTGTAATTTTGAAAATTATAATGAAAAAGTTGACTTTACTATTTAAGGGGTTTTATCATTACAATTCCATAGGTACCAAACATGATATATCTACCTTCTCTCAATTAGGAATTACAGCCTATTACATGTAATAAAGAATCTCCAATGTTATCCTGTGGGAGGCGTAGGCCTCACAGTAGAGAAAAATTAATTTGGGAGTTTTTCATTACCAGGACATGTAAAATGTAAAGGTCCATGTCCAACCTTTGAAGTATATAGCAATCTGTCCTATGGGCTACCTAGGGCCTACCTTGCGGGTGAATTATATGTAATAAAAAGGAAGTTGAAGGCTTGGCAAGGGAGTTTAATACCAAGTCGACATGGCAGTGTGACACTGCTCCAGGCAGGACTGAGACAAATTTTAGAGGGCTACTTAGGTGGGTGACACAATAAGTGCTGCAGGTCTACTGGTAGCATTCAATTTACAGGCCCTGGGTATATAGTGTATCAGCTTACTAGAGGCTTACAAAGTAAATTTGCCAGCTGGGTGTAAGCCACTTGTACCATCTCTAAAAGAGATAACACAAGCAATTTTGCACTGGTTAGCAGGAGAAAACTGTAAGAACCCTAAAATACTAACAAACAATGATTCAGAAAACAAGAAGATGAAGGCAAAGAGTCTGAGGTAACCCTGCGATAAGGGGAAAGTCAACAATCACATTATATATGTACATATTTTGAAGTAATAGCCATTTATAGAACCACACACTACAAAGATGCCAGCAGTACAACATATTTAAATGTTAGAACAATACAAAGTACAGCAATGGGAGAAAGATTGAAGAAATATTACATTTATACAAAACAAGTAAGGTAACTTTTCTATTCCATAAATCACCAATGAATCTTTTGAGCTACTGAAGATGACAGTGCAACCTGTGTGTACAGTTTTATACTGCCATTTTAACCTGGCAAGATAAATGACTTGCCATTCCCAAACCGTCTTGTTTTATACATACAGGTCACCCCTAGGGTAGGTCCTACACATCCCAGAGGACATGGTGCATTTAAAAATTGTATGTTTTACATGTTCTGGTAGTAAAAAAACCCTAAATGCACTTTCACTACTGCAAGCACTACCTCTACCATATGATGGCATTGAGTTACCTTATTACATTTAATAGGTTCTAACTTTCAATTGGGAACAGGTTGACAAGTAAAGTTTGGTGTTTAAATAAAATGTAATTTAAAGCCATCCTTAATGGCAAAGTCAGATTTCAAGTCACACTTCTGAAAATGTCACTTTTAGAAAGTTAGCATTTTCTTGTCCTAACCTGTTGGTGCCTGCAGCTTGTATCCTGGGTCACACAATTACGTGTAGCTGGCCGTTGGTCTTTATCTTTTGCTCCTAGACGGTGAGACAAGCTAGGTGTTGGCAGCCTGGGCCACTCTGACATAACAAGGGGGCAAGCGGTCACCTACCACACTTGCACATCACAAAGGATCTGCTCGATCACACTCCCAAAGGGTTTGTCACTAGTCTTTTGTGTCCCCAGACAAGCTAGGGCCAGGACAGGGGTTGCCTTATACCTCAGTGGGATGAAAGCCTTTTGAAATGTCTCCTGCTTCAAAGTAAGCACAAGGTTTAAACACTGGGCGTTTAGACCCACTCTTCACTATACATTTGGATCTATGAAAGATTTGAAGAGGGACTGCTGTGCTGCTTTGCTGCAAGAAGGACTGTCAATCTGCTGTCCTGCTGTGCTGCCCAGTTGCCCTGTTGCCCTCCTGCCTGAGTGTGAAGGATCAAACCTGTATCTTGAACCAAGGACCACCACAGTGACCTCAAGGGGCAGTGAGTTAGCCTCCTGATCAGAAGCCTCATGGACATAACATGACTCTTCCAACTTGAACCCAGAACCTGGGCTCAGCCATCTGTGAGTCCTCCCCTCCCAGGTGGTGCCACCATAATCCTGGATCCTAGGAAGAGGGCCTGAACTGCTCTGCCAGCCCAACTGTGGTCCCAGCAGAACCATGCACCACCTGCCAAAAATTCAGCATCAGAGCTGCTGCGCGACACATCGCCTCACCAAACTCCACATCTGGACCACTGCATACCAGATCCCTGGTACAGGAGTTTGCATCACAGCCTCCCAGGCTGTACAACGCATCCGCAACATAGTCCTTAACATCGCAAGCCCTCTGTCAGTGGCATCCCTGACGATGATGCAGGCCTTCGCATCACAGATCCTGGGACAAACGTGTTTGAATCAAAATAGAACTGACTCAATAAATGTCATTAATTTGTCAAACGTGAATCTTACAACTGATATGAGAACACTGTTGGAAAAAGGTCTACATTTTTGTCCCACAGACCAAGGGGACATGAGTAAGTTGAAAATAGATTTTTTTACATTTATTCGCAAACTCAAGTTGAAAAAATACTTTTCGCTTAATCCAACTGACATTCTAAATAGAGATGACACGGTACAGGGTTTTAATTTGAATGAGTTTTCAATTAAAGATATTCAAGACACAGCTACATTGTTATCTATTTCTGAACATGAGGAATTTCCAATTATTTTCTCACAAGTGTTGAATGATTTGAACATAATACACAATATCAGCATTAGCAGTGGTCTTAGAAAGAAGTCAAGATGGGTTCCGAAGCTTATCCGCAACAACAATTTGGATATATTTTTTTACTTAGTCTGTAGAGATCTAGATAAGGTTAAGCCTCACTTCACCTCTCTCAATTTGAGTCATGGAGAAAGAAAGGCTCTCAAGGAACTCCGGCAAAATGAACAAATAATTATTAGACCAGCAGACAAGGGAGGAAATGTGATGATAATGAATAAGTGTGATTATCACTCAGCTACATGATATACAATGTTATGAGAAACTTATATATAACCTGATTCCGGGTTTAACTAACACTATACAGAGAAAATTGAAAGACTGGTATGAGCAAAAATTACTTCATAAAGATGAATATCAATATCTTTTAGTGGATCAACCCAGGTATCCATGTAAATACACCCTGCCGAAAATACACAAGAATTACCATTTCCACCAGGGAGACCCATTATTTCCGGAATTTCTGGGCTCACAGAAAAAATATCAGAGTATGTTGATGTTTTCCTTCAACCCATGGTTAACAATTTTCCATCATAAATCAAAAACACTACACATATCTTAAGCATCTTAAGTGATTTTGATTGGGATGCCAATATGATACTCGTTACTCTGGATGTTGTCTCTCTATACACATGTATAAGACATGATTTGGGTTTGAAGGCGGTTGAAGTGTTCCTTAATATGAAATCAGTCACCCTATGGGAACATACAAGGATGATATTAGATATGATAGAGCTAATTCTTAACAACAATTTATTTCTTTTTAAAAGGGATCGGTATAGACAGAAACAAGGTGTGGCAATGGGCTCAAGACTTTTCCCCCCTCTTACGCCAACCTATTTATGGGTTGGATTGAGGAGAGGTTGGTCTGGGGCCCAGATGCTGCTAAATGGCACACGGACATATTATATTGGGGTCGTGATATTGACGATTGCCTTATGATTTAGACAGGAAGTGTGGAGCAACTAGTTGAGTTTTGCGAATATCTCAATTTGAATGACATGAATGTGAAATTTACGTATCAGTATAGCAACAACTGCATTGATTTTCTGGATGTACAATTATATATTGAAAACAATTGTATTCAGAGTAGGTTACATAGAAAATCCACTGCTTGTAATTCTATCTTACATGCTGCAAGTGCCCACCCACATCATCAGATCTCTGCGATACCTTATGGTGAAATGATTCGGGCAAGATGCAATTGTAGCAAGGAGAAGGAATTTGAGAAATGTATTGAGGATATGTGTCAACGTTTCGAACAAAGGGGATACCATAGGCACATTATAAGCAATGCAAAATGTAGAATTAAAAATATACACAGAGAATACACTTTGAAGCCCATGGAATATGTTAATCGCAGTGAGCATGAAAAAGTCAGATTGGTAACAGATTACACAGAGAACTCAAAACTATTGCACAAGTTTATTCATAAACATTGGCATATTCTGTCACAAGATGATACTTTAAAAGATATTATTGGCACCAAACCTGAAATTACGTACCGGAGAGGTAAATCTCTGAGATGCATCTTAAGTCAGAGCTATCCCTCAAATCACACTAAAAAAGATTGGCTTTCTGCTCGTACAACAGGTTTTCATATTTGTGGCCATTGTGGACTGTGTAAATGGGCAAGTCGTAAAAGAATGGAATTCACAGACAATTCGGGCAAGGTATTTAAGATCAGAACACACATTAATTGCGGCACCTCCTTTGTGGTATATGTGGTGTTGTGCAAATGTAACCGCTATTATGTGGGTAGTACAATCCGTCCAATAAGAATAAGGATAGGAGAGCATGCGAGGGCACTCGCACATGAGGATTATGGATACCCATTAGTAGCACATATAGGGGGTTATTACAACTTTGGAGGAGGTGTTAATCCATCCCAAAAGTGACGGTAAAGTGATGGATATACCACCAGCCGTATTACGAGTTCCATAGGATATAATGGACTCGTAATACGGCTGGTGGTATATCCGTCACTTTACCGTCACCTTTGGGACGGATTAACACCTCCTCCAAAATAATAATAACCCCCATAATGTCCTGTGAATTACAAGGACCTCGCAAGTCTTTTGAATTCTTTGGCATTGACCATATAGTAATTGCCCCAAGGGGGGGGTAACAGGGAGCTGACGTTAAGGAGAAAAGAGGCCTTATGGATATTACGATTGAGATCGGTTGAAACAGGTCTTAATACAGACAGAGAACTTGAATATTTTCTTGGCGACGAGGATGAGACTGTATTGATAAGATGGGTCCTAATGTGTTTGATATAGACAATATGTATATGATGACTTAATATGCATTATGTGGACATGTCAAATCTGGTATGTGGTACTTATTTTTATATGTACTTGTTTTGTATGGATAACTAATACATGACAAGGAAGTAGAAGTAGTTTATAATGTGAAGTTCTGTATATAAATGTCAAATGATATGTTTAGTGCACATGATATAAATGGTTTAATTTCTGTTTTCTATAATTTTGGTATAATTATCATTATGCCATTTATGGGAAAAAAACGAATTTTCTCTTTATACAGAAATTTAAATTCCGGAATTTATCATCATAGTGGAATATCACTATAAAACTGTTTTGATATGTTAAATTAACATGTTGTATTTATCTACATTTGAGTCTCTCTCCAATCACTCTCTAACGTTCTCTAGTGTATTTTCCTTTAATACTAACCACGACTTATGGATAATCTTCCTTTTCGAGCACTTGATATTTACACATAATGTATATTTTTCTCGGTGGGTCTTTCCATAGTGATATCACATTACTTTTAATTCCAAGATGGCTGCCAGTAGCATAGTTTTTTTCTTTCATTTTATGGTTAATCACTTAGTATAGTAGCTCGAGACATTTGGGAACGGGATAAGCGTCTAGTTCTTCTGTTATAATTTAGGTAAGCAGATGCGGCCGAAGGCAGAAATGGTATTGCATTAATTTTACTTCCAAGATGGCCGCCAGCAGTATAGTCCTATCTTTATTTTTATGGTAATCACCAAGTTCAATAGCGCGAGACTTTAGGTGAACAGGATGAGCGTCCAGCCCGTCTGTTACATCTAAGGTATGCAGGCGTGGCCAAAGGCAGAAGTGATATCTATGAGCCCAAAGCGTACTCGCGTTTGGGAAGTAGCTTTATGATTTTGAGGTCCGAGATTGCGTTATGAATTCGGGTGAGTCATATAGCAAAGGCGGTAAGGTTGGGAGAAGTGTTGAATTCTTTGAGCAACAGTATACTCTAGTTGGTGCCGATAATACAGTTTAAACCTACTGTATATTTGAAAGTGTGTGTTCTGGCTACATTTTGATATGTTTGCATTTTTAAATTGTGCTCAGAATCAGGTGAGACATTAGACAAACACGATATATAAGGATACGTGTAGAATTGTGTGTGCAGAAGAGATTTTTGGATGTGCTGGCAATACAGTATATACCTCACACTCATATTAGAAGTGAGTGCTTTAGTTATCCTCAGATAAGTGTCATAAATTATTCTAGTGCTCTGTGGGTTTTATGGGATATGGTGTCAGAGATTATAATGTGGTCACAGTTTGATGTTTAGAATGGCAAGCTACTTAGCCGTTGTTTTTTTTTTTTTTTACTTGTTTAACAGAAGACACCAACATCAGGATAGATATGCTTGACTAACAGAATACAATTGGGTATACTAACAAGGATTATTTACATTAATAAACGGGATTTTTGTACTTTTAGGTAAGATTCTGGGCTTATTTTGATATATATTAGGACATTAGAGGTATCATTATACATATGGGACATTAAATGATAAGGAAGGTATATGATATAGTGAGATTTAGAATCTCTATATTGGATATAATTCACCAATTTCACACTTGTGTACTAATATCACGTACTTAATCATCAACATGATGCACACAATTCAAATTGCAACACAGGGCACTAACACACGTGAGGACACATGTGTCTATCCCACCTTTTGGCGAACCGGTGGTGGCTTCTTTGTTTCATCATTTGATTAGGATGATGGATTTAGATTTAATTAACAAGAATTTATACAATTGCAGCCCTGACAAAGTCATTGGGAAATTCCCGGACGAAACACGTGTTGGCTTTTAGGCTGGATGTGAGGTCGAAATCGGCACTGATGACACACTGAATATCGACTGAAGAAATCTGGATTAGATTTTTTGGTCATGTAATAAGATTGGAGCAACATACATGACAGTTTTCTTTAATCTTCATGGAATTGGACTTGGACATTGATAATCAATTTTAGGATATTAAAATATGCATTGAAGTTTATCTTTATCTTTTATTTGTTTCTTGAATACTGACTTCAAAGTACTTTGTTTTCAAATTTTGTCAAATTATGCTATTGTAACGAGTCCCTCTTGTGGTTAATGATTTAAAGGTGTGCTCAGGGTTGGGGTCCTTCAAGGGTGCACCATCATAGGATTTGTTCTTATTTGATATTCACCTCATTACCCGGAGCGTCTATTCTTTCTCTCATTACAATACACCCACGCATAGCTATAACTTCGCATCACAAGCCCTGCAGCTTCTTTGGAACCAGACAGTGCATCGCAGCCCCTCATCAACGACATCCTCAACAATGATCCTTGCACCACAATCTTGCAGCTCCCCTAGAATGGATGCTGCACAACGGATCCTTGACGCAGGACTCTGTGTGAATTTGCAATCAAGATTAATGGTATACTTGTTCAGAGGGCCTAAGTGGGTCCCTGTAGCTGACCCGCGCTCCATTGTGACCGGCCTTAATTTGTGGCTTTATTCCGGTCCTTCATGACCAGAAAACCATAGTTGCCACTTTGTGCTTCTTTAGCATTTTTGCATGTAGATATTTAAGATCTTTAAGTTTGCATATCTCCAGTTCTCAATTTTTTGTTGTTTTGTTCTTAAATTATTTATTATATTTTAGTCTATTTCTCTGAATTGTTGTGGAATTTTTCTAGTGTTTTGTTTCACCTTGCTACTGTTTGAAGTGCCACATAAGTACCTAACACATTGCCTCTTTGTTAAGCCTGATTGGTTTTGTACCCAGCTACCTGGAAAATGCACAAGTTAATTTGGAGTTTGCTTGTGACTTCACCCTGACAAAGATTGTGTTTGCTGCTTAAGTAGTGCACCTCCCCAACCAGTAATCTAATTTTTGGAGTGATGGTAATGGTGGGGTGGATGGAACTCACAGAGGTTTACTCTGCAGAATATTTACCTCTGTAACTACTTAGAAGCTCAGCCAGTCCCTTAATAATCAACACTTCTGTGTGCCTAATGAGATCAGACCTTTAATTGCAGGTTGTCAGCATGTATCACATACTGAATGCGCAAGCATGCGTGATAATTTAGAAACAAATATCCTGGCCTTCATTTAATAAATGACCCACATTACTCACTGGATATTTGTGTTGCTGTATGCATTTTCATTTCTCAGGTCAAAATCGAAACCACAACAGCTTGCATAACATCTTAAAGAATTGCAGTCATGCGTTTGACAATACAGTGAAACACTGTGCTGTTTACAAAATTGCTAACTACATTATTACCCAAGCCCATTGGAAAATAACCTGAATATGAGCCAAATCTCCATTACATTAGCCTACAAATAAGTGTGGCTGGACCCCTGCAAAGCCCCACAGCAAGCATTAGCAGGGGAAGCCTCATGAAAACAGGACTGACATGTGTAAAATGGACATTCGTCCTTTGCATCACCACTGCGGTGCACTTAACACATGATCAGACAGGCCAGCGCAGCAATACAGCACAGAAATGGAAGGCAATATACTGCAATGAAAATAAGGCTGACCTAAATAACACATGATGCCTTTAATTTTTAACAATGTTTGAAAATGGAGAAGTAAGAAGAGGAAGATATTTCCCAGGCAGAGATTTTGAAGAAGGCTCTCAGACCAAAGCATCAGCATTGTTCACCACTGTTAGATATGTGTCCTGACCACAGGTCAATTCAGCTCATCCTCGTGCATGCTGTCTGTTACTGCTCTTTCTATACTTTCAGGTTGAGCTACACCAATCCCATGATTTAGCATATTCAGGGAGGGACTAGTACTGTGAAAGATGATCTATGATTCGAGCTTTGGTGGTACCTCCGCCAATCCTAATGTGCTTCCATAATTCATTTTGATTAGCTCATTGGCTGTCGACCCAGTGCGTTTCAGCCAGTATGCTGCCAAAGCTGTCCTCTGACCCTCTGCTAATTGTCAATAGGGGTGGGTGCCAGTAAACTCCGTCATATGGTGGTATCTGAGTTTTTTACAAAGTTCACACTCAAAGTGGAGGGCTGAGTGGCAAAGCCCTGTGAACTTCACCTGCGGTGCGGAGATTACTGCGCATCCCAAGTATATACCTAAAGTTTGAAATTTGCATACATTGTAATACATGAAGCACAGAATTACTTTTTTGAAATGTCATAAAACCTTTAGTCTTCTCATGAATGTCCAAGTTTGTGTCTTTTTTTGAGATAAGCTGTTGACATGTTTTTAAATATGACAATTTAACCATGAATATTGTGAAAGGTAAAATATTGTAAAATGATGTACACAGAGTATCTGGTAAATGTTGACAGTATAGGAACATTGTAAAACAAAACTACATTTTGAACATCCAGCAAGGAGCGCAACAAGAAACAGTTTAACTGTAGTGAAAAACATTTAATTCAGGGTAACACGTATAACACATATAGGCCCTCATTATGACATTTGGGGTCCTTTCCGAAGACCACCATGGTGACGGATGCTAACAGGCAATCCGCCTGCCACATTATGACACACTAGCACAAAACTGACAGAAAGCAGCCACAACAACAATTCCACCAGACCCAACAGAGGAGACGAACTGTCGGACCCACCACCCTTCCAGCTATGCCTGCAACACACCACCCTCCAAATTATGAACCACGAATCACCACAACGGACACACAACAGCAATCAGCCATTGGCGGTGCGGACCGCTGCGGTTAAATTGGCCACTACACACCAACAGAAGACAACATTGATCAGATTGAAAAACCCACACCTGACACATACACACACACCATACACACCCACCAACAACACTATAAAACACCCCCCCACACACAAAGCACAATTCTTTGCACATTCAAAAACACTGTTAGACGTTGCCAGCCCACATATCCCTAGAACTGCACACACAAACCACAGCTACCAATACACCACACACCAAACCTCAACACCTAACACCCTCCGCACAACACACACACTACACAATAGTCATGTCCCCACAAGAGACCCCCCATTTCACTGATGAGGAGTTGCGGTGATGGTGGAAGAAATCGTCAGGGTAGAGCCACAGCTGTTCGGTACACATGTCCAGCAGATATCCATTGCCAGGAAGATGGAGCTATGGCAGAGGATCGTGGAGAAGGTGAACTCTGTGGGAACCTATCCACTCACAAGGGAGGACATTTGCAAGATGTGGAACAACCTACGGGATAAGGTGCATGCAGTGGCCTCCAGGCACTAAGTTGCCGTCATGAAGACAGGCCTCTCCCGCAGCTGACAGCATAGGACAAGAATGTCTTAGCTATCCTGCATCCAGAGGGCCTCCTTGGATTCACTGAAGGGTTGGACACTGGTAAATCACCATTAATACCCCACCATCACCGATAGCTGCATGGCATGTCACCCCCTTACCCTGACTCCCTTCACCCCACTCCAGTTCATACAGAGAACCACCCCCATTACCACTCTCAACTGTGTACCCCTGCATGCCCTACCCACAGCAAGCACACCCCTCCCAGCTCTGCATGCACACACAACAGTAACGCATGGGCAGCATGTAGCATTACCAATCCCACAATCCATCACCATACAATAACCAAAGGTGGAAGGGAAATACCCATCCCATAGGGAAAGCCAGAAATGCTGAATATGTAACTGACAATGACTGCAACAAATCCTTTACAGGTACCCGAGCCAACGTCAGCGGCGACCATGTGCCACAGCAACTCAGTCCTCCTCCAGACAAAGCCCTCAGTGATGACACCAACTCTGGATGTCTTGATCTATAAGATCTCCCTGGCTCATTTGGGACCACTGGTCAGTCAGGTACCATAGCCAACACCCAGTCCACCACAGGGCCCCAACCATATGACCCCAATACCACAGCAGCTACCCAACATCCTCAGACTTCTGACCACCACCAGGAGGTCATGCTGCAGAAGTGGGGCTTAATTTCCAACATGGCCTCCATTTCAGGGCTGCTGGGTGTAGGAGGCTGGACTGGCTTGTAGTGAGTACCAAGGGGTACTTACACCTTGCACCAGGCCCAGGTATCCCTTATTAGTGTAGAGGGGTGTCTAGCAGCTTAGGCTGATAGAAAAGGTAGCTTAGCAGAGCAGCTTAGGCTGAACTAGGAGACGAGTGAAGCTCCTACAGTGCCACTAGTGTCATATGCACAATATCATAAGAAAACACAATACACAGATATACTAAAAATAAAGGTACTTTATTTTTATGACAATATGCCAAAGTATCTCAGTGAGTACCCTCAGTATGAGGATAGCAAATATACACAAGATATATGTACACAATACCAAAATATGCAGTAATAGCAATAGAAAACAGTGCAAACAATGTATAGTCACAATAGAATGCAATGGGGGCACATAGGAATAGGGGCAACACAAACCATATACTCTAGAAGTGGAATGCGAACCAGGAATGGACCCCAAACCTATGTTACCTTGTAGAGGGTCGCTGGGACTGTAAGAAAACAGTGAGGGTTAGAAAAATAGCCCACCCC
The DNA here is from genome assembly GCF_031143425.1 of Pleurodeles waltl. NCBI lineage: Eukaryota > Metazoa > Chordata > Amphibia > Caudata > Salamandridae > Pleurodeles > Pleurodeles waltl. Next base: position 21,244,116 of record NC_090446.1, read on the forward strand.
AAGACCCTGAAAAGTGGGTGCAAAGTGCACCTAAGTTCCCCAAAGAGCACAGAAGTCGTGATAGGGGAATTCTGCAAGGAAGACCAACACCAGCAATGCCACAACGATGGATTTCTTGACGAGAGTACCTGTGGAACAAGGGGACCAAGTCCAAGAGTCACGATCAAGTCGGGAGTGGGAAGATGCCCAGGAAATGCCAGCTGTGGGTGCAAAGAAGCTGCCTCTGGATGGTAGAAGCTGTGGATTCTGCAAGAACGACAAAGGCTAGAAACTTCCCCTTTGGAGGATGGATGTCCCACGTCGTGAAGAGACGTGCAGAGGTGTTTCCGTGCAGAAAGACCACAAACAAGCCTTGCTAGCTGCAAGGGTTGCGGTTAGGGTTTTTGGATGCTGCTGTGGCCCAGGAGGGACCAGAATGTCGCCAATTGTGTGAGGAGACAGAGGGGGCGTCCAGCATGGCAAAGAGCCCACTCAGAAGCAAGCAGCACCCGCAAAAGTGCCAGAAAAGGCACAACAAAGTGGAGTGAACCGGAGCTCACTCGAACTCACAAAGGAGGGTCCCACGACGCCGGAGGACAACTCAGGAGGTCGTGCACTGCAGGTTAGAGTGCCGGGGACCCAGGCTTGGCTGTGCACAAAGGAAATCCTGGAAGAGTGCACAGGAGCCGGAGCAGCTGCAAAACATGCGGTTCCCAGCAATGCAGTCTAGCGTGGGGAGGCAAGGACTTACCTCCACCAAACTTGGACTGAAGAGTCACTGGACTGTGCGAGTCACTTGGACAGAGTTGCTGAGTTGAAGGGACCTCGCTCGTCGTGCTGAGAGGAGACCCAGAGGACTGGTGATGCAGTTCTTTGGTGCCTGCGGTTGCAGGGAGAAGATTCTGTCGACCCACGGGAGATTTCTTCGGAGCTTCTAGTGCAGAGAGGAGACAGACTACCCCCACAGCATGCACCACCAGGAAAACAGTCGAGAAGGCGGCCGGATCCGCGTTACAAGGTCGCAGTAGTCGTCTTTGCTACTTTGTTGCAGTTTTGCAGGCTTCCAGAGCAGTCAGCGGTCGATTCCTTGGCAGAAGCTGAAGAGAGAGATGCAGAGGAACTCTGATGAGCTCTTGCATTTGTTATCTAAAGAATTCCCCAAAGCAGAGACCGTAAATAGCCAGAAAAGGAGGTTTGGCTACTTAGGAGAGAGGATAGGCTAGCAACACCTGGAGGAGCCTATCAGAAGGAGTCTCTGACTTCACCTGCTGGCATTGGCCACTCAGAGCAGTCCAGTGTGCCAGCTGCACCTATGTTTCCAAGATGGCAGAGGTCTGGAGCACACTGGAGGAGCTCTGGACACCTCCCAGGGAAGGTGCAGGTCAGGGGAGTGGTCACTCCCCTTTCCTTTGTCTAGTTTCGTACCAGAGCAGGGCTGGGGGATCCCTGAACCGGTGTAGACTGGCTTATGCAGAGATGGGCACCATCTGTGCCCATCAAAGCATTTCCAGAGGCTGGGGGAGGCTACTCCTCCCCAGCCCTGACACCTTTTTCCAAAGGGAGAGGGTGTAACACCCTCTCTCTGAGGAAGTCCTTTGTTCTGCCTTCCTGGGCCAAGCCTGGCTGGACCCCGGGAGGGCAGAAACCTGTCTGAGGGGTTGGCAGCAGCAGCAGCTGCAGTGAAACCCCGGGATAGGTAGTTTGGCAATACCCGGGTCTAAGCTAGAGACTCAGGGGATCATGGAATTGTCTCCCCAATGCCAGAATGGCATTGGGGTGACAATTCCATGATCTTAGACATGTTACATGGCCATGTTCGGAGTTACCATTGTGACGCTATACATATGTTGTGACATATGTATAGTGCACGCGTGTAATGGTGTCCCCGCACTCACAAAGTCCGGGTAATTTGCCCTGAACAATGTGGGAGCACCTTGGCTAGTGCCAGGGTGCCCACACACTAAGTAACTTAGCACCCAACCTTTACCAGGTAAAGTTTAGACATATAAGTGACTTATAAGTTACTTAAGTGCAGTGGTAAATGGCTGTGAAATAACGTGGACGTTATTTCACTCAGGCTGCACTGGCAGGCCTGTGTAAGAATTGTCAGATCTCCCTATGGGTGGCACAAGAAATGCTGCAGCCCATAGGGGTCTCCTGGAACCCCAATACCCTGGGTACCTCAGTACCATATACTAGGGAATTATAAGGGTGTTCCAGTATGCCAATGTAAATTGGTGAAATTGGTCACTAGCCTATTAGTGACAATTTGGAAAGAAATGAGAGAGCATAACCACTGAGGTTCTGGATAGCAGAGCCTCAGTGAGACAGTTAGTCATAACACAGGTAACACATACAGGGCACACTTATGAGCACTGGGGCCCTGGCTGGCAGGGTCCCAGTGACACATACAACTAAAACAACATATATACAGTGAAATATGGGGGTAACATGCCAGGCAAGAGGGTACTTTCCTACACAACCCCCCCCAAATGAAGGACAATAAGACTAGCCATGACCTGATGAGTCATCATTGTCTAAGTGGAAATATCTGGAGAGTCCATCTGCATTGGAGTGGGTACTCTCAGGTCTATGTTCCACTGTATAGTCCATTCCCTGTAGGGATATAGACCACCTCAACAATTTAGGATTTACCCCTTTCATTTGTTTTAGCCAAAGTAGAGGTTTGTGGTCTGTCTGAACAATGAATTGAGTGCCAAACAGGTATGGCCTCAACTTCTTCAGTGCCCAGACCACAGCAAAGGCCTCCCTCTCTATGGCAGACCAACGCTTTTCTCTAGGGGTCAACCTCCTGCTGATAAAAGCAACAGGTTGATCCTGGCCCTTAGAATTAAGTTGTGATAAGACTGCCCCTACCCCTAATTCAGATGCATCAGTTTGGACAATTAATTTTTTGGAGTAACAGGGGCTTTTCGGGACAGGTGCAGAGCACATGGCCTGCTTCAGCTCCTCAAAAGCTTTCTGACAGTTTGCTGTCCATAATACCTTTTTAGGCATTTTCTTAGATGTGAGGTCATTAAGAGGGGCTGCAATGGAGCCATAGTTTTTAATGCACCTCCTGTAGTACCCAGTGAGGCCTAAAAAGGCTCTCACCTGAGTCTGAGTTGTAGGGGCAACCCAATCTATAATAGTTTGGATTTTTCCCTGAAGTGGTGCAATCTGTTCTCCACCTACCAGGTGTCCCAGATAAACCACTTTCCCCCGCCCTATCTGGCACTTTGAAGCCTTGATAGTGAGGCCTGCCTTTTGCAGGGCCTCCAAAACTTTCCATAGGTGGACCAGGTGATCATCCCAGCTGGAGCTAAAGACAGCTATATTATCTACATATGCTGCACTAAAAGCTTCCAGTCTTTGCAGGACTGTATTCACCAACGTAGGAGGCTGGACTGGCTTGTAGTGAGTACCAAGGGGTACTTACACCTTGCACCAGGCCCAGGTAGCCCTTATTAGTGTAGAGGGGTGTCTAGCAGCTTAGGCTGATAGAAAAGGTAGCTTAACAGAGCAGCTTAGGCTGAACTAGGAGACGAGTGAAGCTCCTACAGTACCACTAGTGTCATATGCACAATATCATAAGAAAACACAATACACAGATATACTAAAAATAAAGGTACTTTATTTTTATGACAATATGGCAAAGTATCTCAGTGAGTACCCTCAGTATGAGGATAGCAAATATACACAAGATATATGTACACAATGCCAACATATGCAGTAATAGCAATAGAAAACAGTGCAAACAATCTATAGTCACAATAGAATGCAATGGGGGCACATAGGGATAGGGGCAACACAAACCATATACTCTAGAAGTGGAATGCGAACCTCGAATGGACCCCAAACCTATGTGACCTTGTAGAGGGTCGCTGGGACTGTAAGAAAACAGTGAGGGTTAGAAAAATAGCCCACCCCAAGACCCTGAAAAGTGGGTGCAAAGTGCACCTAAGTTCCCCAAAGAGCACAGAAGTCGTGATAGGGGAATTCTGCAAGGAAGACAAACACCAGCAATGCAACAATGATGGATTTCCCGACAAGAGTACCTGTGGAACAAGGGGACCAAGTCCAAGAGTCACGATCAAGTCGGGAGTGGGCAGATGCCCAGGAAATGCCAGCTGTGGGTGCAAAGAAGCTGCCACTGGATGGTAGAAGCTGTGGATTCTGCAAGAACGACAAGGGCTAGAAACTTCCCTTTCAGAGGATGGATGTCCCACGTCGTGAAGAGTTGTGCAGAGGTATTTCTGTGCAGAAAGACCACAAACAAGCCTTGGTAGCTGCAAAGGTCACAGTTAGGGTTTTTGGATGCTGCTGTAGCCCAGGAGGGACCAGGATGTCGCCAATTGTGTGAGGAGACAGAGGGGGCGTCCAGCAAGACAAAGAGCCCACTCAGAAGCAAGTAGCACCCGCAGAAGTGCCGGAACAGGCACTACGAAGTGGAGTGAACCGGAGCTCTCCTGAACTCACAAAGGAGGGTCCCACGACGCTGGAGGACAACTCAGGAGGTCGTGCACTGCAGGTTAGAGTGCCGGGGACCCAGGCTTGGCTGTGCACAAAGGAAATCCTGGAAGAGTGCACAGGAGCCGGAGCAGCTGCAAAACACGGGGTTCCCAGCAATGCAGTCTAGCGTGGGGAGGCAAGGACTAACCTCCACCAAACTTGGACTGAAGAGTCACTGGACTGTGGGAGTCACTTGGACAAAGTTGCTGAGTTCAAGGGACCTCGCTCGTTGTGCTGAGAGGAGACCCAGAGGACCGGTGATGCAGTTCTTTGGTGCCTGCGGTTGCAGGGGGAAGATTCCGTCGACCCACAGGAGATTTCTTCAGTGCTTCTAGTGCAGAGAGGAGGCAGACTACCCCCACAGCATGCACCACCAGGAAAACAGTCGAGAAGGTGGCCGGATCGGCGTTACAAGGTCGCAGTACTCGTCTTTGCTACTTTGTTGTAGTTTTGCAGGCTTCCAGAGCAGTCAGCGGTCGATTCCTTGGCAGAAGGTGAAGAGAGAGATGCAGAGGAACTCTGATGAGCTCTTGCATTCGTTATCTAAAGAATTCCCCAAAGCAGAGACCCTAAATAGCCAGAAAAGGAGGTTTGGCTCCTTAGGAGAGAGGATAGGCTAGCAACACCTGGAGGAGCCTATCAGAAGGAGTCTCTGACGTCACCTGCCGGCACTGGCCACTCAGAGCAGTCCAGTGTGCCAGCAGCACCTCTGTTTCCAAGATGGCAGAGGTCTGGAGCACACTGGAGGAGCTCTGGACACCTCCCAGGGGAGGTGCAGGTCAGGGGAGTGGTCACTCCCCTTTCCTTTGTCCAGTTTCGCGCCAGAGCAGGGCTGGGGGATCCCTGAACCGGTGTAGACTGGCTTATGCAGAGATGGGCACCATCTGTGCCCATCAAAGCATTTCCAGAGGCTGGGGGAGGCTACTCCTCCCCAGCCCTGACACCTTTTTCCAAAGGGAGAGGGTGTAACACCCTCTCTCTGAGGAAGTCCTTTGTTCTGCCTTCCTGGGCCAAGTCTGGCTGGACCCCAGGAGGGCTGAAACCTGTCTGAGGGGTTGGCAGCAGCAGCAGCTGCAGTGAAACCCCGGGAAAGGTGGTTTGGCAGTACCCGGGTCTAAGCTAGAGACTCTGGGGATCATGGAATTGTCTCCCCAATGCCAGAATGGCATTGGGGTGACAATTCCATGATCTTAGACATGTTACATGGCCATGTTCGGAGTTACCATTGTGACGCTATACATATGTCGTGACATATGTATAGTGCACGCGTGTAATGGTGTCCCCGCACTCACAAAGTCCGGGTAATTTGCCCTGAACAATGTGGGAGCACCTTGGCTAGTGCCAGGGTGCCCACACACTAAGTAACTTAGCACCCAACCTTTACCAGGTAAAGTTTAGACATATAGGTGACTTATAAGTTACTTAAGTGCAGTGGTAAATGGCTGTGAAATAACGTGGACGTTATTTCACTCAGGCTGCACTGGCAGGCCTGTGTAAGAATTGTCAGATCTCCCTATGGGTGGCACAAGAAATGCTGCAGCCCATATGGGTCTCCTGGAACCCCAATACCCTGGGTACCTCAGTACCATATACTAGGGAATTATAAGGGTGTTCCAGTATGCCAATGTAAATTGGTGAAATTGGTCACTAGCCTGTTAGTGACAATTTGGAAAGAAATGAGAGAGCATAACCACTGAGGTTCTGGATAGCAGAGCCTCAGTGAGACAGTTAGTCATAACACAGGTAACACATACACGGCCCACTTATGTGCACTGGGGCCCTGGCTGGCAGGGTCCCAGTGACACATACAACTAAAACAACATATATACAGTGAAATATGAGGGTAACATGCCAGGCAAGATGGTACTTTCCTACACTGGGTGACCTGGCGAACATCAAGTGTGAGTACACAACACTCCAGTGGGCCACTTCAACTAGCTAGTGTACTCACCAGCCTTCCACATCTGCTGCAGCTAGTGGAAAGGTGGACCTGCCATAAGACTCACAGGCCACCAGCATCCCTCCCTCTTCAGCAGGAGAATCACCTAGTATGTTCCCTGTGACCAAGACAGATACTAGAGACTTCAGCCAAGACCCAAAGCACCACAAGGAAATGAGCCACTCGGAATGTCTCCCTTGTGTGCCACTGAGACATCTTGTTCACTTTGGACTGCCATTGCTCCTTTTCCAAAGGCCCCATGGATACTGGACCTGTGCTACAAACCAACTAAGCTACTACACTGAAGATTTCATCCACAATCATCCCACTCTATTGCACTATCTATTTCTTTTTGTCACTTCAATAAACACACTTGAACACAACTGAAGTTTTTGTGCTTTAATTACAACAATATGCAATGTCTTGATCTGTATTATCCTGTGCAAATGGCATGTTATTTGTGAATCCATACAATGGACAGTCATTGTGGGGTACACATCACCACTGTGAGAGCATACCACAAGTCACCATCCACACAACTGTGTGAAAGCAGTCTGTAGTCATCACTTTAGTTCACAGTTATGGCCACACCAACATCTGGAAAAAGGGAAAGGATTAGTGACAGTCATTTGAGAAGTAAAAGAATTAGAGCAACACAAGACCTTGTAACATAACACCCTACATTCAGCTGGTCACTTCTACTCAGTAGTTTGCACAACAATTTACTGATAACACCATAAGTGAGGAGAAACAACCCATTACAGGCCCTCACACAAGATACTACAGTATTAGCTATGCCATGTTGTCAGCATGCAAATCCCTCCTCTGGACAACCTAGTCCGGTCAACACTGTCAGGGAAATTAAAGTCACAGATAGGTTGTGTAAGCACATTGTAAGTCACATGACATTCCTAGCAACATATGCTAAGTACTATATAGAATGAGGACACAGTATGCAGTGGGCATCTACTTGAGAAAGCTAAGCTCCTGAAACATTGCATGGACTGAATACTCTTGTACAACATCACCGTAACACTGGCACGACTGACCACAGATGGAACAGTGTCAGCTCACATTATGCCGATATTTGTGCTTGGCCACACAGCACTTAACTGTAATGGAGGCATGAACCTCAGATGTTGTCAACATATTCCTTCTCCCCATCATCATAACTGTCTTCAGTGTCCTCTGCCGCTACAGTTGGGTGGTCTCCCCCCTCCACCTGCAGGAATGGCATGTGGAGTCTGGGTGCCAAACTGTGCATCATGCAGCAAGCCACCACTACCTGGCACACCTTCCCAGAGGCGTAGAGTAGGGATCTGTCAGACACATGGAGGCACGGAACCTGGCTTTCAGTAGCCCAAATGTCCTTTCAATTACCCTTCTGGTACGACCATGTGCTTCATTGTAGCGATATTCTGCCCCTGTCCTCTGATTCCTCACTGGTGTCAACTACCAGGATAGGTTTGGGTAGCCGGAGTCACTTGGAAGGAGTGTGAGACATACATTACTCAAGTACAATAGTACAGAGTACAACCTCAGGTGGCATACAGTGACATACATAGGGTGAAACCTCTAACTCACCTATGAGCCACACTCTCTTTCTTTCTAGTTATGCAATCAACTGTGTGACACTGCTATTCCTCAATCCATAGGCATCATGCACAGACCCAGGGAACTTGGCACTAACCTGGGAGATGTATTTGGACATTTATTGAATGGAAACTCTTCCTATTTCTGTACACCTGCTCATTTGTCCTGGTAGGGACCACGGCAATTTGGGTTCTGTCAATGAACCCAATCACATGTATTATGTGTCTCATGGTGTAGAATGCAGCCTTCACAGTGGGCAAATCTTCAGACTGGGGGAATGAAATATAGCTGCTCATGTGTGTCATCAAGGCAGCCAAAACTCTTTTCAGCACATTTGAAATCATTGGCTGTGACATTCCTGCAGCCAAGCCCACTGTCACCTGGAAAGAACCATTGGCCAGGAAGTGGAATACTGATAGTACCTGAACTGCAGTGGGTATGCTCCAAATGGAGCTGGCGATGTTGCGGCCGTGCGACGGGTGCAGTTGCACCCTTCGCGCTTTTCACTGTCTGCATAGCAGACAGTGAAAAGCTGCATGGGGCCCTGTACCGCCAGCCTTTTCCTGGCAGTTTAAACTGCCAGGAAAAGGCTGGCGGTAGGCGCTGCCCTAGCGGATTACTACCAACAGGCTCATTGTGGCCGGAAACCGCCGGGCCCGGCGGTGCGACCGCGGCGCTTCCGACGCGGTCGTAATGTCCAGGGAAGCACCGCCAGCCTGTTGGCGGTGCTTCTGTCATTTCAGCCCTGGCCGTCCTGTACCGCCAGGGTTGAAATGACCCCCTTGGTGTCTACCATCCTCACATACATCCTCACGAACATTATATTGACCACCATGAGTACCAGCATTATGAATTACCAACCACCTGTCCTGTATGCAGGGACAGGCGGAAGTAACATCTCTCCGCCGGCGTTTGTTGTCATGGCAGAAGGAGGTCTGCACCACCATGCAGCTCCTCATTGATTAACATGGAAGTCTGTGAGGCACAAGAACCAATGATGATCACCGCCGGCGGTGACTGTGTTCACTGGCGCAGACATGATTGCCATTTTCTCTATCCCACTTCACTTGATTCCTGACTCTCAACACATCAACACCTCAACTCCTTGTGTTGCTGTGTCCTGCGTCTGGAACCCACGATGGCCCATGCTACAGGGGATAGGGCCCCAGCATTCACATCTGAGGAATTGGAGAAGCTCGTGGATGGGGGTCCTACCCCTGTATGGAGAACTGTATGGGCCTCCAGATCAACAGGTGAGCCCCTTTTGGGTACTTTGGATGTGACATAGCTGTATGTAGATGTATGTGTGTGCTGGCAGTGTGTCATTTGGGGAGTGTATATTTGCTGCATGCAATGTGTACACAGAAGTATGAGCAATGTGTGAGGTTAATGTGGGATCTATGCAATATGTAAGCCATTGCTGTAACAGAATGCAGTGTGGAGTTCATGGTGTCCTTTCGTCTGTGTTCCCTATGCAGGTCAGCGCCCATCAGAAGGAAGGGTTATGGCATGCCATCACCAAGGACGTCCGAACCCGGGGGGGGACATATCCGGCGGAGCACCCACTGCAGAAAGAGGTGGGAGAACCTGTGGTGCTGGGCCTGGAAGACCTCGGAAGCCCAGCTGTGGACATCCTCCCAACAAGGGAGGAGGACCCGTCAGACCCTGATCCCCCTAATGGCCCGCATACTGGCGGTGGCCCCTAATGGCCCACATACTGGTGGTGGCCAATTCGGAGTTGGATGTGCGCTTGAGGTCAGCACAGCAGCCACAAGGGGGTGAGTACACACTATGGAATTCTTTCTTGATGCCTGCCATGTTGTGTGGGAGCATGATTCCAGTCAGTGGATGACCCAGTATGCCCATTTGGCTAATCTTGTAGAGTCCTGTTTAGCAATATTTAGTGGTATGTACATTTGGTATTGGCAAGTAGCTGGCATACCATGGCAGACATGGCTTAGTGAGTTCCTGAAGGTGTGCAGATGGTAGTGTTTGAGTTCCTTTCTGCTGTTGTTCCCAGGCAATGGTTTGATATTGTCGCTCATACTACCCATTGTTAGTCCCAGTGAGCCAATGTGATCTTTATGTCATATGTGCTCTTGTTGCTGTAATTGACCCTGTGCTCCCTTTCTTTCTCCCCCACCCTCCCTCCTATTCTCATCCTGTCCTTGTGTGCATCAGCATCATCTGGCGAAGGAGCAGGGGCATCGGTGAGTGGGGGAGCTGCAGCCCATGGGACCCAGGATGCAGAGTCCATTGATGCCGAGGTGACCAGTGGATTGGAGGGCGAGGGGACCACCACAGGGGAGACAAGAGCTGATACTACTGACTCTGATTCTTCCTCCGATGGAAGCACACTGGTAGTGGTGGACCCCTCTGGGACCACCCCAGCATCATCATCGTTCTTCACCCCATACCAGCACTGCCCTCTAAGTAGCCCGCCACCCAGTTGCCTTGCCTGCTCACCCCGAAGGTTGAGTGTCTCCTTCATCCCAGGCACCGCAGGCCCTGCCAAGTCAGCCCTGCTGCCCTCACTGAGGAGGCTATTGACCTCTTGAGATCCATCTCTGTAGGGCAGTCATCCATTGTGAATGCCACCCAGGGGCTGGCATCCCAGATGCAACATTGCAATGCCCCCCTGGAGGGCATTCACAGTGGCTTGGTTGCCCTACAGAGTTTGTTTCAGGCTCAGGCATCCTCTTTGATGGCAGCCAGTGTCCCTGGTTCTTCCATCCCCCTCCAACTACATGTTTCCAGTCGCAAAACCATCTCCCCCAACCCATCCCAAGCACAAAATCAGACCAGCATGCACCCAAGACAATAGACAGGGCTCACACAGACAAGCACAGGCACCACAGATCACACCACAAGCAAACACACAGCCAACACACAGAAGCACACACAACCACAGCCACTGCCTTCACTGTCTCCCGTCCTCCTCCCTAACAGTCATATCAGCACTCACACCTGCAAGCCCTGCATCTTAAGTCTCAGATCCTGCCACCTGACCAGCCTTGCCCACAGTCAGCACAACAGCAGACACTCAGACTAGCAACCCATTCATCACATGCGAAGTCACCACAACCACATGCAGCACACCCACCTCACTTGTAGACACCACCACATCATACATAAACACAACCTGTCTGTCCTCTCCCATCCTGTCTGCCCCTCCAAAAACACAGAAACGCTCCCACTCAGACACTCAACAGCCATCTACTTCACACATGCACACTGTACATGCACCTGCAACCCAGTCCAGCACACCTACTCCTCCTACAACCACTCCCTCTACCTCCACTCCCAAACCTGCTCCCACAGCCCCCCCCCACTGGACCAAAAAAACTGTTCCTTGCCCATCTTGACTGCTTCCCTCCTCCTCCTCTACACCATTCTGTCCGGAAAAGGAAGGCCCGCTCCACTTGCCCAGTACATCCAGCTCCCAGTTCTCGCATGTCCCTCCCCCTACAGGAAAAACTCCTACTTAGGGCCACAAGACTGCCACTCCGACCCCCCCACTCCAAACCCACTCCTCTGCCCCTAAACAGAATGGAAAAGGCCTGCCCCTTCCAAACCCAAACACCCCTCCACACAAATAATACCCTGCCACCCACCTGCCCCCTTAGGTGCCTCCCTTGCATGATGATGTCCCTGCCCAGTGGAGTGACTTGGGCTGTCAGGAGTCAAGTTGGAAGTAGTTTGCCCTGTGGGTTGTTCTGAACATTGGACTGGCCAATGGCCCTTTGTATATGGGTGCCTCATTTGGTGTGGTTGCAAGTCCACCAGAATATAGTGATTAGACCAAAGGTATGTATCCTGGCTTTCTTTACTTCTGGGTTATGTTGTTGTTGGATTTTTCTGCAAATTGTTCTTGGTGTGTGGTATGTGTGTATGGTGGGTGTTGTGCATGTGGATGTGTCACTCTCTCCTCCCTCGTGTGCTAGGCGGGTGTACTCACCATCATCGTCGGCGTTGAGGCTCCTAGACTGCTATCACGTGGTACAGCATTGGCAGGGCTTTAACTTTGGATTACATGGCGGACGTGGACTCCTCTGTGTCCCTGGAGGTGAGTGTCTTCTTTTATAGGTTTTGTTTCCGCCAGGCTTTTCATATTGGTGGTCCTGCCCCGGAAATCCTGTCAGTCTGCTATATCTTAATATGGTGGGCGGGAAATGGTGTTCCTCCAGCCTGAAGATGTCAACCGCCGTGGTCGGTGGCTGGACCACACTGGCGGTTCAGGTGGTACTTTGGCTGTCTATGGGAGGGATCACCACCATGGTCATAATTTGGCAGTCTTCACTGCCAGCCTGGCGACGGAACTACTGCCATCGCCGGCGTGGCGGTCAGCTGGACGCCAATGTCATAATGAGGGCCATAAGGATTAAGGTGGGATCTGAAGACGAACAGAAATGTTGATTATCAAAAACAAATTTACTATCAAACAAAGAATAAGCAATGCAGATGGATGATAACTTGAAGTTATGTTCAGAATTTGCCATTATGTAATGGAATGTGGCAGGGATTGGGAAAAAATGAGATGATCCAGAGTGGGTTAGCTTCATCAATAAGCAGGATATATGCTCACTCCAGGAAACCTGGGCTGAAGAGCTGATTTCTGCGGCGCAACCTGCATATGGGGGTTTTGGTAGATCGAAAGGGGGTCTTATGATTTTGCTGAACAAGAAATTAAAATGAGACCATTCGGTATTATGTTTTAATTCGTACGACCTATTGAGTGTCCAACTCACTTTCCTACCCAGCTTCAAACTGACCATGACCATGATCAATGTGTATGCAAGATCTGTTTCTCAAGGTGTAGAGTCCAAAGTACTTGGGCCCTCTTCCAGCACCATTGACTATTTCCTAGTGGATATTAGGCTTTGGTCAAGTACTCTAGATATGTAGGTAGAACCCCGCCATGACAGTGATCACAACCCTCTAAGTCTTACTTTTACCAGTCACGCATTTAGGAGAGTTCAGAATTCTGAGATCACTGCCGTTCCGAGTCCTCTTTTGAATCATAGACAAACCTGCGTCAGCTGGCCAAAAGTAATGTCAAACCCATACTTGGTCAAGGAACTCTACTCATCCTTTGTAAAACTCTTTTCTAGTTTTGATGAGCAAGAGGCTGGTAAATTCCAATTTTAAGTAACCATGCAGAAATGGCAAGCATCCTACAGGGCATTTTTTACAAGGAAATCACGTCTAGGCACTCCCCCGATTATACTCAATCAAGGGAATGGTTTAATAAGGACTGTATCCATGCAAAGCTTAATCAAAAATCTGCCCTCGAAACACACTCCCAGGGGGCGATTAGGAATACTAGACTTAGGTATAACAAGGCCTTGGTACTAGCCAAGAAAGATTGGGAACATGATATTTGGCAGAGGATGCTGAATGCAATCAAGAACCAAGATAATAGGTCTTATTGGAGGCTGTTGGCCGCTAGACATAGAGGGGGCAACAATACTGTTAGTATGCACATCCAGCCTGAAAGATGGGTGGCCCACTTTTCTGAGCTCTATGCCTTACCTGTACAACAGGACCTCATGCCTTCATCTCAGAATGAATTGTGCAATGGGGTCAATGATTGTAGAATATCTGCTGATGGTTCTGCATAGGACATTGTCTTTTCAAAGGCTGAAATCACAGCCGCTATCAATTCATTAAGATCGGCAAAGGCATCCGGCCCGACAAGATACCGGGGGACTTGTTTAAATTTGAACCCGTTGTTTGGGTGTGGTATATAAATACATTGTCAAATGCTATAGCAGCAGGAGGTCCTATCCCGGAAACGTGGTTTGGGGCGGAAATAATCCCCATATATAAAAAGGGTGATGTGGGTTTACCCGCTAACTATAGACCAATTAGTCTCATCGACAATTTGCAAACAATTTTTGCTAAGCAGCTAAGCAAGTCTTAGATAGGCTTATGGAATGGGCTAAGGAAAATCAGGTATTATCTCCACTTCAGGCTGGTTTTCGTTCCAGGATTAGTATAATGAATCAGGTATTTAGTCTCTCCCTTTTATTTAGGAGATATGTAATTCTAGCAAAACAAACCTTGTATGTTGCCTTTGTGGATTTGAGATCTGCCTTCGATCTGGTCCCCAGAGGGAAATTATGGGAAGTCTTGTATAAAACGGGTATCCCGGAGAGCTTAGTACACCTAATTCGAAGAATGCATGAGAACACCTATGCACGAGTGAGATGGGGCAATCAGGGTGAACTTACTGATTAAATAGATTTCAGGCGGGTTGTGTCCTTGCTCCTACTCTTTTCTCCTTGTTCCTTAATGAAGTGGTGCAAGTTGTGTCCGCCTGTCAAAATGACGCCCCTTCTTTGAATAATCAAAAAATTCCGATTTATTATTTGCTGATGATTCACTTTTGATCTCCGAAACCCCTATGGGCCTCCAGGTTCTGGTGGACAGGTTCAGTGCTTTCTGTGCAGACCATAGATTGGAGCTTAATTCCAGCAAAACCAAATTTATGATCTTCAGTAGGGGCCCCACCAGAAGATGCACTATCTCACTCAATAAGGGCCCCTTAAGTAAGGTATGTTCTACTGATTACTTGGGGGTAAGAATTACTAACAATATGAAATGGGAGGCCCAGGTTGATAAGAGTGCCGCACTTCTTCACCACCGATCTGGGGCTATTGTGCGTTTTTATAAATCTACCATTGTGAAAGCTTTTTACACCAGGTATTAAGATTTATTTAGCAATGGCCAAGGGTGCGGCGTATTATGGAGCTGAGGTCTGGGGCTTTTCCAATGCTAGCAAGTTATCTGTAGGGGAAAATAATTTTACAAGTACTCTTCTTGCATGCCGTAGTAACACTCCATTGATCCCAGTTTTTTTGGATCTTGGGTTCCCCCGCATTTATGATGTAATAGCCTTAAGACCTTTACTCTTCTGAGTGCGCATCTGGACTACCCCTGAGTTAGCTGTATATAAAGAATCTCTACAAGACATTTTAGGTAGACCAAATGCACTCTCTATCCCCTGGCTCAAGCATGTTTCGAGGTGGTTCCATATTTTGGGTCTTGGGGACTTTTGGAGACACCCTAAGAATCTAGGGAGCGCCCAGAAGAAACATCTGAAATCAGTCTACTGGTCCCATGTTAGGGAAAATTACTTGGTATGCACGTCGCATGGTCGACTGACATCACAATTTCTTGACTTCAAGTGGTATCCTCACTTTGAACCTTTCTTGGATCTGATTTCTGACTTATTATCCAAAAGTTTGTACGCCCGTTTTATGTATGGGTGTTTACCTCTGATGCCTTTTACTAGTACCTGGCGACCTGCTTTGACAACAGATAAATGCCCCAGCTGCAATTGTACTCCGGAAACTATAGTACATTTTATGTTTATTTGCCCAGCCTATGGGATTGCACGGCGGAAATTGATTCGTCCAGTTTGCAGGAAAATGGGCCTGAGACACTGTAAAGTTGCTTTAAGGATGCTGATGAGAGACAGCTCTCCTTTTTTAATATGTGCGGTCAGCAAGTTCCTTGAGGCCGAATGGTACATACGTACCCATTTCTTAATAAACCAAAAAGATTTGATCGCAATTGATTATTGCTTTTAATTTATTTATTCATTTATTATATATATAAATCTTATGACTGTCGTGATTTTCCCTCAACTGATGGTAAAAAGCAATACAAGATATTGTAAGCTGTACCCAGGATGCTGATGAGAGACAGTTCCCCTTTTTCATTAAGGCAGTTAGACAGTCCTCAGTGGCAACATGTTAAGGAATGCATGCATCTTCGTCCTTTTTACACATTTTTTACCTCTTTATGATTGTTGTCTTCCTTTTTTTATATCTTTTACCTGCGTATTTATTATGTACACTACTATTTTACCTGTTGTGATGTTATTTTGCTTAGATGGTTAAATGTGACCGAATAAAGCTTGTGTTGATGATGATGAAACTTGAACAGTCTAGCTGTATTTTTTTGAAGAACATGCCAGAAGTTCAGAGTATCCTCAGAAGGCAAATATGGCAAATGAATTGTCGCAAGAGTCACTGTTACAGCTTCAAAGGGGTACATGATTTTCACCTCTTGGTGGAAGTTTTGGTGGGATCCCCTCCCACTGATCCCTAGGGTAATTGTTGTTTCAACAGGTGCAGGGTTGGAGGTGATTGTAGGGGGATCCTGTGGTTGCAGGGCCTCCATTTCTCTGGAGGAGCACCTTTTGGATAGCATTCTGATATTGTGAGTAAATAGAAAGGGGTTGAAAACTGACTAATAGCCTTGCATATGACCCTAAATGCATCATGCATCACAAAATAGATATTTGCCTCTCAGTGAGGTCATTGTGCTCCCTCTGAAACTGTTTGATGTCGCCCATGAGCTCTTTGTTGTCTCTGGGAAGCTCTATGACCTGGACCATCTTTCTTTCTTGCCGGGAGGCAGCTCCAATGATGTTCTAGCCCATAGTTTCCCAATTTTATGGTCATTAGTGGCCTCACACAGCTGTTCAAATTCTGCTCTACCCCTAACCATACCACTCTGTTGCCTTTGGAAAGTTAGCAACATAAAACTGGATCTTGGGCTCACCTGCAGATATTGCTGTTGTAGCTGCCAATACAGGTGCAAAAACTAAGGTGCGGACTGCAGGTGGTCTTTGGGATGTTGGGCCACAGGGAGCAGTTACAATTACTGCCTGCTATGGATGGGGAGACATCCCAAGGGTGGTATAACTTGTGGTAGGCAAAGTGAGGTTCATCCTAGTAGTCTGTCTAGACACTCTTGAAGGACCAGGCTGCTTCTCATCTGGATCAGGACCAGCAGGAGTTGTGTCCTGACTGACAGCTTATGTGGGAGTTGGAATGGTGGTAGGAATTGTAGGTGCTGTTTCTGGACCTCCTGCTCTAGGAGCTGGTCCTACACTATGAAATGACATACTGCATGTTAGTGCATCTGTGTGTAATAATCTAAATTTAATGGTGTCAGCCTTTCTACACTCATAATGCATTATTAACAATCCTGAAATTAGAAAGCAGCATTGATAAATCTGCAAATTTATTGGATTTAAGGGAGAGGAGAGTTAAATATACCTTTGATTATCACTTATTGAGTCAGATTCAGAATCAAACACCTTTCATTACTACGATCACATATTATGGTCAATATAACCTAGAGTGATATGTCGTCCTTTATCAGATTGAGCTCCGGTACTCAGCCAGATATCGTCATTGTAAGTGTGAAACCACTGGCACACGTAACCCTCCTTAAACTATATTAGATTTGAAAAGTGTGAATATGGATCCCTTCAAGATATGGTATGATGAGAATGACATACAGTAATACTATCTTTTGAAAGCATTATGGCAGTTGTACTCATTGATCAGTTGTTGTGTGCTGTACTGAAGAATGACTCCATGTAGGTTATGTAAGGCCTAGCACGAATAGTCATTATTACTGTTTTCAGTGCTAATGATACGACAATGGTCATACAAAGAAAATAAAATGCTTTTGCTTACTTTATATTTATGTGCAGGGAAAAACTCTAAACACAATGGTTACTTGCTAATTCAGTATAACACTTTTATGCATGAATTAAACATATTTGGCTGCTTTGATAACATTCTGAAAAAGAAAAATGGTTACTAGATATTGTAACATAGTTTAGTGAGAAATGTGGTCTCTACAAGCATTGAACAGAACATTTGCATATATTTATAGAAAATAAAAAGCTTAAACACATTTTTAGTGATTACAAGACACAATTCTATCTAGTATACTGCAAAGAAAAATAGCAGTTTCTCTTTAATATACTTTTACTTACTTGTCTCTAATCAACCCAGGACTCCTGCAAACTATTCAGTGGTTAGGACCCCAAAAACCTTTTTCCACTAGAGAAAGTGGTTTATAGGCCTGGAAGATCCACATCAGCCTGCTGAACCTCTGCAAGACGTTGAAAGCCAGGGATCCTACCCTACCCTGCAGATTATTCCAGCACTTGCTAATTTTCTTCTATGGATGCCTGCTGAAACCGCATTCATTCTTGAGACAATCTCTCCCACATTTGCCTTTTATGAGTAATAGTAGTACTTTGGAAAAGGGCTCCAAACAAGTATGGCTCTACCCTAGTGGTCTCATCCACCATCACTGTCAATTCTATATCCGTGAATATGAGTTTTATTTTCTGCCAACCCCGGTTGAAAACTAGAAATTAAGTTAAAGTAGAGAAAAACTGTAGGGTAAATGAGAAAATAAACAAAGGGAAGGGATGTACACAACCATCTTTAAGACGTAAGTCTGTACCATGCCAAAACAGGTCTGCTATGAATTTACTGTCACAGAATACCGCTGCCAGCCCACTCCAATGGCAGATGATTGCTCACCTTCAGTGTGGTAAAAGCACCATTAGGACAGATCTACCTCCATCAAGACTTTGATGGCATATTCTGCAGTTCAATAAATAAATAGGGCGGGAAATATTCCATGAAGTTGATGAATGGATTTACACCTCAGTTGCTAGGGACTGACAGCCTGCCTGCAAGATATAAATTGTGCCCTCAGTGTCTAGCTTGATTAGGTAAACCCAACCACCAGTACTGCTGCTGGAGCATTGATACTATAGCATCATGCTAGCTTGGTCAGATGCTATACCCTCATGAGGGGCTCTAACTATATCTGATCTAAGTTTCTTATTAGGTATTATTCTTTCTCCTACTCTAAGTAAGGAAGCCATCTGAATTAAAGTTGTAGGAATAGTTGCTAGAAAAACCACCTGGAGGCTTTTCATCATTAAGTATGCTTATGTTACTGCATAAATATCTGCTTTCATATGTTTTTGAGGTCTAACTTCTGCTGCTACTTTTTACAGTCTGAATCGCTGCCTTTGAGACAGAGTTAGCTGAACAGTTCCCTTTAGTGTGAATTCCTTCACTACTATGGGCCAAAGGGTGTTGCACATGGATGAATGAAAGTTTGTCTTGTACAATTCCTACCTTTTCTCTGAGCTATTTATGTTTTATTGTTTTCCCTTTTAAATTTATAGATATGTTCAGGTGCCAGTGTGCTAATTTGACAATGTAGCCTTGCACACAGAAGGATAAATCCCATACTATTAGTGTGAGAACTGAGGGATCAGCCTTCTGTTGAGTAGGTAACAAGGCATGAATTTCTGCCAAATAAGCACTATCCTCACCTAAAATGTTAGTATGTGTGCTGAGCCTTGAATTTACAGTTTTTAATAACTGCCTGTAGTGCCACTCAAGCTGCAGATCATTTCAGCTTAGTGTCTGACTTCACTTCAGAATCAAAGTCTATCCAGGCCGACATAACAGGCTTCAACAACAGGGTGGGGGGCACCACCTGTCGATGGTGGAGGAGCACCTCAATTGACTCTCACACCGAGACTATGACCTATGGCAGCTGCTCAAGAAACTCACAGACCTAGAGGACCAGGCTGGCAGTGACAATCTCCATTTTTTGGTTTTCCCGAACACCCAGAGGGTTCCAACATCCGGGGCTTCCTCAGAAATCTGCCTACTCTCATAGGGCTGGCTTTCTTCTTTCCATGGGAGAGTCAGAGAGCTCACTGCCTGGTTCTACTGTACTTGATGAAATCCGGGCAGGTGCACCCCCTTATTGCCTGTTTCCTTCACCATAAGCAGGTTTGACAGTTCCTAACTGCAGCCCACAGTCCATTTGACTTAGAGGGACATGAGATCATCACTGCTGCAGATTTTTCTCAAGAAACCAATGACAAGAGGAAAGCCTTCCTCACCCCACATTTGTGGACACTGGCCATCAAATTCAGCCTCTTTGAGCCCGTGCATTTGAGAATCACAAAGGATGGCAGATCTAGGGACTTCCTCAAACTGCGGGAGTTACGTGCATTTCTGAAGGGTTTTATAAATCAGGGGCTGGACATTGCGCCTGTGGAAGCACTGGCATTGCTTAGCTTGACAGACAACCTCCTCTCAGCAAGTGAGGGCTGGAGCCCTAATGGGAACTGCAATCAGGACAGGTTGTAGGACCACTCAGCCTGATAACAGAGCAACAAAGACAAGGGGATAAAGGTGGTTGTGGAGCTCATACAGGAATGTGGGCACAATAAGTCTCACTTCCTGCTGAAATCTAGCCCGCCTGAAGACAAGTGGCCACCTTTTGCTCCAGATGGTGCTTTCCTGCTTCAGCTGCTGTTTGTTGGTTCATTCGGCACCCTCTGGAAAGACAGCTGAGTTTTTTTCTATTGCCTCAGTGTCTGTCCAATGCACTGATGTTGTGTTGTGTTTTCAGTGCTTACCCCAGGGATTACCTCATTGTCTTTAAGCACTGAGGTGAGCTTACATTGATGGGTACACACTATAATGGAGGGCACTGCATACCCCTTTGTGCCCTTACATACCGTGTTATCCACTGCACATTGCTGAGCCCACTCTGACCCTTTTAATATAATCCCATGGAATTCCTCAGAATGAAACTCAACCAATTTTTCCCACCCCTAGTGATGACCACCAATGTGACCCTATATTTGGACCTTCTTTTTGCACTGACAGTGACAACCTGCGGTGAACTCTAACACAAATCTCCAGTGAAGACGGGGTCTCCGCACTACAGCAATGACTGTCTCCAATGCTCGACCTGCTTCTCATGCAGACAGCCTCCTTCTTGCAGCCTATGCTAAAGTGAATAGTACATTTTGTGAAGGACTTTGTTAACGACTTGAGAAAGTCACTCTTAAATGAGACTAACTTAGTCTCTGTATCACACCATGCTCCATAGGAAATGGCTTTACAACCCAGGATAAACCATGCAGGCATATCAAATGAAGAGGAACAATGCTTGCCCAAACCACATATCTGCATTAACCACGCACATGCGTGGTGAACCCCTTCGCTGCTGGGCCTTTTCCCCTCCTGTGCCGAGCCTTTTTTTTGCTATTTGGGGCAGTTTGCGCTTAGGCCCTCATAACTTTTTTTTCACATAAGCTACCCACACCAAATTTGTGTCCTTTTTTCCAACATCATAAGGATTCTAGCGGTACCCAGACTTTGCGGGTTCCCCTGAAGGAGACCAAGAAATTAGCCAAAATACAGCAAAAATTTCATTTTTTTCATAAAAATGTGAAAAAAGGGCTGCAGAAGTGACAGAAATGGGTGAGAAACCAATGCTGCAGCCAAGAAAGCTAAACATTTCTGAAAAGTAGACAAAATTCTGAATTCAGCAGGGGGTCATTTGTGTAGATCTTACAAGTGTTTCCTACAGAAAATAACAGCTGAAATATAAGAATATTGAAATTGAGGTGAAAGAAACTGCCATTTTTCTCCACGTTTTAGTCTGTAACTTTTTCCTGTGATGTCAGATTTTTTAAAGCAATATACCGTTACGTCAGCTGGACTCTTCTGGTTGTGGGGATATATAGGGCTTGTAGGTTCATCAAGAACCCTAGGTACCCAGAGCCAATAAATGAGCTGCGCCTTGCAATGGGTTTTCATTCTATACCGGGTATGCAGCAAATCATTTGCTGAAATATAAAAAATGAAAAATAGGTATCAAGAAAACCTTTGTATTTCTAAAATGGCCACAAGATTAGGTGTTGAGAAGCAGTGGTTATTTGCACATCTCTGAATTTCGAGGTGCCCATACTGTTTTAACTTAATAGCGATTAGATTAAGCATTAGCAGAAGACATCTTGTATTTAGCAACTATTGTGAACATTTGGCGGAATCCATTTTGTATTCATGGCAGCCATTTTCTCTGCCATGTGCTCGCCATCTGCTCTGTCCTACCTGTCTGTTAACTACTCTTGAAAATCTGTCTAGTGACAAGTTATATTTAGCATCTCCCACTTTCGCACATGCCCAGTAAGATCTGCAGCTGTTAGTAATCAGTAACAGACAGTAATGTGTCAACTAGTCCTTGAAACTGTTAGCCCCTCCTACCTGTCGACTGTGCATTTCCATATGACCTTACATGTATGTAAGTCTTGCTTCTATAATTGTACCACCCTTCTTTTAGCCCCTGTGTGGCTATAAAAGGAGCATTCTCTCTTAGTTCAGTGTGCTACTTCAAACATTACCGAAGGGTGCTGTTTGAACTGTAGTACCACCTCATGAGGTTTAATAAACTTTGTCTTTTATTTCAGTTTCTGTGCCAACATCTTCCTATATGGTCTGAGGACTTTGTGCAGAGAAGGGTGAACCCCTTGCACTAGTAGGCCTTGTTGAGGCTTACTTCAACAAACTGAAGCCGGAACAGGGACTCATCCGCGACTCGGACGCCCAACGGATTGGTCGCGACGAACGATTGGGATCTCGCTGCGGACGATCAATGCCTGACCCGAGTCTTGGCAACCACAGCGTTTTTCCCTTCTTTCTAATTTGACCATCCAGGTGGCGCCGGTCCTCGACTGAGATCCTTTTTGTTCATTCGTAATGCTTTGACCATTTGGTCCATTTTAGAATTTGGCAGTTGGAACCTGGACACCCTGTGATTGGTAAGAGCCGTTTTACAGCACTTACTGTGTGTTTTTGATGCCTTTGTTTGGTAATCAAGTTTAGCACTACTTACCATGGCTCTCGTGTTTTGGGTGACTAGTCAATTTGTGTCCTTTGAATTGATATATAAATTGCAATTTATATAGGTAGGTAATGAGGAGAATGTTCTCCAATTTAATTTTGATTTGAACGGCACCTTAAGTGCTACTTTGATTATAATATTGCATATTCTGCACTATTTTTGGCATGCCTGTTTTTAGCGCACTTCGTAGGATGTGTTGCTTTTGTAATGGTACCAATTTGAGACTGGAAGAATCGCAACCGGCACCCCCAGAGGGGACGCCCAATAGAGATATGCATGTTAAACATGGTCTTTCTTCTATAATGTACAGCACATTATGGAATAAATACACTCGTGCATATCCTGAGTTACGTTGGCCTATGCATGGGTCATTTGATTTGCGAAAGATTGAGTATGTGGAACAATGTATGTGTAAGCGAAAGTCTAGGCAAGATATGTTTGACTGTGTACGAATGTGGGAGAAAGAAGTGCATGGACCAGTGAAGCGTGAGCAAGCCTTGCCTGAGAAAGAGCAGCGGAAGAATGTATATGTGAAAGCATTGGAAATGAGAAAGAAATAAATAAATGACTTAAAGGAGCTAGAAGAGAAAGAACGTAAATTACAGGTAACTGGCCAATACACCGTTATGCAACCTCTCTATCCTATCCTTAATAAACCACACAATGATTTTTTGTTACTAGATCGCCCTCCACCTCCATATGTCGTTCCTTCTGCCCCTCATGAGTTAGCTAAGGTCTCCAGTTCGGAGCAACAGAAGATACGAGACAGTCGCTCTATGTTGTCTGCTGACCATGCGTCTGAGCTTAGATCTATTGCTCGTCAAACAATTCGTAGTTTGTCTCTGCTTCTGAACTTTTAGACAACATGAAAGGGTGGACGGAAAAGGAGCAGCTATATTTTACTGAGGCATTTGGCACAGAAGTTATTAACTATATCAGAAATATTCTGATAAGTTAAAGCCCGATGATGTATCAGCTGATCACAAGCAAATGCGTGATGGTCTTTTTGTTTTCTCCCAGGTGGCTGATGCAATCAGGCATTTGATGAAATTATGTGTTGTGGCAGTCCGTTTGCAAGAGGAGAAAAGGGCCGTGGATGTCTCAGA
The DNA here is from genome assembly GCF_031143425.1 of Pleurodeles waltl. NCBI lineage: Eukaryota > Metazoa > Chordata > Amphibia > Caudata > Salamandridae > Pleurodeles > Pleurodeles waltl. Next base: position 21,267,798 of record NC_090446.1, read on the forward strand.
CTGGCGGGGTGCAAGCTTCCATCTTCGGAACAGATAAGACTATGATAGTTCACGCGAAACCAATGCGGAAGGCCGCGCCTTTGTATGTTCCTCCTAAAGGATTGGGTACAAGTGATGATGAAACTTCTGTTGATGCTGAGGGTTATTTTATTTATAATTGGGTGTATACTCCTTGGAATAGGGCAGATGTAATGGCACGTAAAACAGCATTACTTGACCCTCCGGAAAAATCCAGTCGCCTTTTATGTGGAAGTTGAGGGAGCAATTAGTTCTTGTACAATGACTTTGGCTGACATTGATTTATTTTTTGTTTTGATATTACCGCCAGATATGTGGAAAACTGTTCGTAAAATTGATGATCATGTAGTTTTTGGGGCGTCATGGAAAGAATTAGAACAGATGGACAGGGATAGGGAACCTGCGAAAAAGCCATATCAGTTGATTCTAGATCATCCCGCAGCCATGTTAGTTAAGTTAAAAATGATTATTTCCCCTAAAAAGATAGATTAGACTGTTTTAGTGTCTAATAAGCAAAAGGCAGATGAATCGGTCTCTGATTTCTTTACACGCTTTGAAGAAGCATTTCATGATTTTAGCGGGCAGTTATTGTCAGATGATACGGGCAGACATTTGTGTGTCGATAAATATGTCGCAAATCTGTTACCAGGAATAGCTAGTCATCTAAAAGCTAGTGAAAGTTCATGGTCTAACTCTACTCCGGTTTCTCTTTTGACTATGGCTCAGTATTATGAACGTCAGGAATTAGAAGCAAAAGGTAATGAGGATAAAAAGATTAAAGAATTAAAGAAGAAGGTTATGTTGGCTCAAGCTTATGGTCCGCCTTTTAGAGGTAGTGATAGAGGTGGACGTGGATCTTATGGTTCTTCTTACACTCGTTCAAATTTGTCTGTTGATTAGTGTGCGTATTGTAAGAAGTTTGGGCACTGGGCTGCCGATTGTCCAGCACTACGTGTTCAGCAGTGTTCACGTGGTCGGGGACAAATGAGAAATCACTCAGGATATTTAGGGCCTAGAAGAAGCACGAATGATCATGCTAGGTTTGATGCTAATGTATGAGGGCAGGATGGTTTAACGCTTTTGATAGACGGAACCAATACCAGATGTCTAACCATGTGCAGCCTGATTTCAAAGATTCTGCTTATGCATAGGATTGCCTAGGATGGGGTAAGGAATCAGTTGAAGTTCCAGTAGATCAGAGGGGTCCCTGTGTTACAGCACATGTTTTGGGTTCTACTGATCAGTTTCTGGTTGATACAGTAGCTACTCGTAGCGCCTTGTCTAAACAATTGATTCCAAGGGCTCCCCTGTCTGGCTTAACCATTACATCGATAGGTTTTGATGGAACACCTTCCCCTAGCCCATTGTCACAACCACTTGCATTCCATGTTGATAAATTTACTGCTCCATGTCCATATGCTCAAGTATTTCAGGGCTACAATCCGATTCTCTCCTGAAGGGGTACGTGTTATTTTAAATGATAATCATACTGTGATGGAAAGTGTTTGTCTTGTTAAAGAGGATATTGCATTAGCTTCACTCCCTAGTACTTTGTGGGCTACTTCAGATATTGATGTGGGACAAATGATTATTCCACCGGTACATATTAGTGTCAAGGAGGGAGCTGTATTGCCACGTTTGCCTCAATACAAAATTTCACAGGAGGGAGAAGAAGCACTCACACGAATTGTGCATGATCTTATTGCAGTTGGAGTTGTTGAGGAAGTTCTGTATAATGTTTGTAACAGTCCGATTCTTCCTATTCTGAAAAAGGATACTGATACTAGGATTTACCAATTCATTATTGATTCACAAGAAGTCAATAAGATTGTGATACCACAATATCCTGTGGTATCTGACATCACAACACTTCTTACATTGGTTCCCCCCGACAGCAACTACGTTCTCTGTGATAGACTTAAAGAATGCTTTCTTTTCAATCCCTATTCATCCTGACAGCCGATATTTGTTTGGTTTTACTTTGAATAAACAATCATATAGATTTTGCAGAGTTCCTCAAGGCTATACTGAGAGTCCAAGTATTTATAGTCAAGCGTTAAAACAACAACTTGATTCTTTTGTTTTGCCGGAAGGTGTGGCTCTCATACAATATGTCGATGATATTTTGTTGGCAGCTGATACCCCTGAGCAATGTGAAAAGTGCACTTTGTCCTTACTTTCTTTTCTTGCTTCACACCATCATAAAGTGTCACGAAAGAAATTGCAATATTGTAAACCAAAGGTAACCTATTTAGGTCACCTTTTGTCTAAGGAGGGCCGTGCACTTACATCAGATCGTATTCAAGCAATTTTAGACACACCAGTACCCTCTACTCAGAAAGATGTCCGTGCATCCCTTGGTCTTACTTCTTTTTGTAGGCAATGGATACTAGGGTTTTCACACATTGTCAAACCTTTGCTAGCACTTTTGACTAAAGATACTCCAATGCCCCTCTTATGGACAGATGAATGTGAGACTGCTTTCCCGCAGCTACGACAAGCCCTTTGTTCAGTACCAGTGTTAGGTACTCCAGATTACATGAAACCTTTTGCACTTCACGTACATGAGAAAGATGGATGTGCATTGTCAGTTTTAGTACAGACACATGGCGATAAGCAGCGTCCCTGTGCATATTTTTCAGCAGTACTTGATCCTGTCGTTCGAGCGTTGCCTGGGTGTTTTCGTTCAGTTGCCGCAACAGCTGTGTCAATACGTCAGAGTGAAGGGATAGTTTTGTCACATAAGCTGTTGGTGTTAGTACCCCATGCAGTTGATGCTCTTTTAAATCAAACAAAGACACAACATTTAACTAGCGCTCACCTGACAGGATATGAATTAACATTGCTGGCTCCTCACATTACACTGAAGAGATGTGTAACACTAAATCCAGCCACTTTGTTGCCATACCTGGTGACTCAGCCTCAGTCACAAGAAACACATGATTGTATATTCCTTACCGAAGAACAGACAAAGGGTCATATTGATTTACAAGATACGCCCCTTCCAGATGTAGACGGGGAATTGTGGGTTGATGGGTCTTGTTTGAAGTTGCCAGACGGTACGACCTCAGCTGCATATGCAATCACCACAATACACACGGTAGTGGAGATAGCTCGTATACCACAGAAGTCAGCTCAAGCAGCTGAACTAATAGCTTTGGCACGAGCATGTGAGCTTAGTACTGACTTATGTGTGAACATTTATACAGACAGCCGCTATGCTTTTGGAGTGGCTCATGATTTTGGTTTGCTTTAGAAGGAGAGAGGCTTTCTCACATCCCACGGGATGCAGATAATGCACAGAGAATTAGTGCATAACCTCTTGACTGCATTGACATATCCAAAGAAACTAGCTATTGTGAAATGTAGTGCACACAAGAAAGTGACCGATAAGATAGGGCAAGGTAATGCCCTTGCGGACCGCGTAGCAGCTGAGACTGCAATGCAGCGAAGTACTACTTCTATGTATGTAGTGCAGTCACAAGCTGAATGTTGGCATAATGCTACACAAGACTATTAGATATACAGAAATCTGCTTCTGTGAAAGAACTTGAGCAATGGTCTGAAGAAGGAGAATTGGATGATGAGGGCTTTTGGCGGAATAAGCAGATGGATAAATGGAAATTGCCTATAGCTTTTGTACAACCTATGGTTCGGATGGCACATGGGCTGGCACATGTTGGAGCTTCAACAATAACAAAGTTGCTTACGCAAGTTTGGGAGCATCCAGGAATTTCCAGTACAGCTAAGAGAGTAGTACAGTCTTGTTTGATCTGTTTACAATACAATTCTGGAAAAGGGACACGTACTCCTGCGGGAGGGTTTGCTACACCAACTGCACCTTTTGAAGTTCTACAAATGGATTATATTCAGCTTGAACGCTGCAACAATTTAAGGTATGTCTTGGTGGTGGTATGTGCCTTCAGTAAATGGATAGAGGCGTATCCCACAAAGGATAATACTGCCATTACCACAGCGAAAGTGCTTTTCAAAGAATTCTTCCCTAGGTTTGGTGTTTGCAGACTTTTATGGAATGATAACGGACCTCATTTTGTTGGGGAAGTTATTAAGTATGTCCTGAAAGGATTAGGGATTAAAGAAAAGTTCCATGCTGTTTTCAACCCACAATCAGCAGGGTTGGTGGAAAGGTATAATGCTACTTTGAAGCTGAAGTTAGCGAAGATACAGGCTTCCACATCCTTAACTTGGCCGGATGCATTACCGTTGGCATTATTGTCTATTTGGTCAGTGCCACACTCTGGAATCGGCCTTAGTCCTTTCGAAGTGGTGTTTGGAAGGCCAATGAACATTTGGGGAGTTCCTAAGCCAAATTCTGTATATGATGTACCTTGTGTTCTGATGAATGATTATATGGCACAGTTAACCGACAATTTGGTTTCTATTCATCAACAGGTTCGAGAAGCACTTCCTGACAGATCTACAGGTGAAGGCCAGAAATTCCGACCTGGTGACCAGGTGATGATTAAGTCATTTGAAAGATTAAGCAGCTTGGAACCAAGGTGGCGAGGCCCAGAACAGGTGCTCCTTGCGACAATGACATCAGTTCGAGTGACGAACCGAAAGAATTGGGTCCATAGTACTCACTGCAAGAGAGTGCTACCTACCTTGGTGGAACCTGCTGTGCTGACCAATCATCGAGAGATTTTGAATACGGAGAAAGGACGTGCTATATCACCTGACGAATCTGCGGAGGCCTTCCCGGACCATACGATTTCTGGAGTGTCGCAATATAATTCGAGACCGAGGAAAGACCCCGTAGTGCTGGAGAAAACTGTTTGAGCTATCGCCCTGGGTTAGTGAAACGGAGAGCCAATGTGGCAAGGGGGGGGAGGATCAGCCATGCATTAGAATAGTGACACCCGTCTTGTCCCGTGGTAAAGAAATCAGCGGCTGCCCAAGGATAAGAGCTCCAATGATTGTTTTTAATTAATTTCTGAAAGGGTCGATTATCACTGTTGCTAAAATGAATAACAAACTGATCATTAGTACTATGGGGTTTGTTGTAGTTTTGGTGGTTATGGCAATAATCACCCGGTTTGTTGAAAAGAAGGCTCCTGCTCGTGAGTTTTTTGTTGCCACTACTCCAGTACCAGAGGATCACTATTACTTTACGCTTCCCTATCAGGAGCAGAAGCACCGTCAATCGTGCTTCAATAATACTGTCATTCAGATGTTGCATCATACTCATAATGCTACAAATACTATTAACTGTTGGGTATGTGGAATGATACCTGCGCATCAAAAGAAAGGAGGAACACCTTTCATTTCTCTTCCTTTTTCACACAATGGTTCTTGTCAAGCTTGGTAAACGCTTTTGTTTGCATCTGGAAAACGTACATAGGGCGGACTTCTTTTTTGCCTTAATAAAGTATGCTACCAAGACAAAGATGGGTAGATCCAAGCCAAAGGAACTAAATGGGAATGGGAAGAGTATCAACCGGACAATGTTTCAATACCAAGGCCCTCATTACGAGCCTGGCGGTCTGTGACCGCCAGGCTCGCGGTTGGCGGGAGCACCGCCGACAGCCTGGCGGTGCCCCTTAGGGCATTCTGACCGCAGCGCTTTGGCCGCGGTCAGTGCAGGAAAACCGGCGGTCTCCCGCCGGTTTTCCGCTGCCCGTCAGAATCCTCCAAGGCGGCGCAGCATGCTGCGCCGCCTTGGGGATTCTGACACCCCCTACCGCCATCCTGTTCCTGGCGGTTCGCCCGCCAGGAACAGGATGGCGGTAGGGGGTGTCGCGGGGCCCCTGGGGGCCCCTGCAGTGCCCATGCCAATGGCATGGGCACTGCAGGGGCCCCCGTAAGAGGGCCCCGCTTGTATTTCACTGTCTGCATAGCAGACAGTGAAATACGCGACGGGTGCAGTAGCACCCGTCGCACCTTCCCACTCCGCCGGCTCGATTACGAGCCGGCTTCATGGTGGGAAGGTCGTTTTCCCCTGGGCTGGCGGGCGGCCTTTTGAAGGCCGCCCGCCAGCCCAGGGGAGAACTCAAAATACCCGCCGCGGTCTTGCGACCGCGGTACGGTATTTTGGCGGCTCCCACCAGGCGCGCGGTCACCGCGTCCGGCGGGAGTCGTAATGACCCCCCATATGTCTTCACAAATATAAGAGTCTCTGACAAGAAAGAACAATTTGTGATTTCTGTTACAAAAACTAAAGAAGATTTATGTATACGTAGCATTGGGTGAATTCCAGTAGGGATAAGCGATTGTACCTTGATTTTAACTATTGAGGGTGTAAATAATAGTAGTTTTACAGCTTCACATAATACATATTTTGTTTGTGGTAACTATGAATATTACCAACTACCTGTTGGGTGGTCAGGTGTGTGTTATGTATCTTTTCTATTACCCCCTGTGTTTGTGGCCCCTGCATCATATCACCGAGATTTTAAACTGTTCAATGACATCATTAAAAATAGATATAAAAGGACAATAAGTACAAATGAGGTAGACCAAACGGATACTAGCTTGCAACAATATTTTGATTTTAATTTAGGGTTGTTCTCCTTTGTGGGTGCTGCGTTAAACAGTAGGAAAGTGAGACGATTGAGTAGGGTTGTGGAAGCTGTTACCAATCAGGCAGCTCTGGCACTTGGGAATATTACTGAAGAGCTCCAAATTGCAAGGATTGTAGCGCTTCAAAATAGTATGGTACTAGATGAGATATTAGCTGATCGAGGTGGTGCATGTCGCATCATCGGTAGTAGTTGCTGTGTTTTTATTCCAGATCACTCACCTTCAGTATATGATGCAATATCTAAATTGCATAAAATTGCTGCAGAAATCCACACAGAGACTGGTACTTGGACTTTTTCTGGATGGTTTTGGGCTCTTATTTCCGCTTGGGGCTGGAAACTACTGACTAGTCTGTGTGTAATGATTGCAATATTTTTCACATGCTGTATCTGTATTCAGTGTGGTCCAATGTTCTGCTCCATGTGTATTACTGCTTATATGCCTACCAAAATAAATATTACAGAAATGAAAGCACAACATATGCTAGATAAGGAAACAGCTGAAATGATGAGCATAAATATACAACATGAATATTTAGATTATCCCAGAAAGACAAATGTCTTCAGCTAATGCTGAAAGGGTCGTCTGTTGTAACTTAATAGGGATTAGATTAAGCATTAGCAGAAGACATCTTGTATTTAGCAACTATTGTGAACATTTGGCGGAATCCATTGTGTATTCATGGCAGCCATTTTCTCTGCCATGTCCTCGCCATGTTCTCTGTCCTACCTTTCTGTTAACTACTCTTGAAAATCTGTCTAGTGACAAGTTATATTTAGCATCTCCCACTTTCGCACATGCCCAGTAAGATCTGCAGCTGTTAGTAATCAGTAACAGACAGTAATGTGTAAACTAGTCCTTGAAACTGTTAGCCCCTCCTACCTGTCGACTGTGCATTTCCATATGACCTTACATGTATGTAAGTCTTGCTTCTATAATTGTACCACCCTTCTTTTAGCCCCTGTGTGGCTATAAAAGGAGCATTCTCTCTTAGTTCAGTGTGCTACTTCAAACATTACCGAAGGGTGCTGTTTGAACTGTAGTACCACATCATGAGGTTTAATAAACTTTGTCTTTTATTTCAGTTTCTGTGCCAACTTCTTCCTATATGGTCTGAGGACTTTGTGCAGAGAAGGGTGAACCTCTTGCACTAGTAGGCCTTGCTGAGGCTTACTTCAACAATACTAGCATGTGAATTACAGGGCATTTCTCAAATAGATGTCTTTTTTACACACTGTCTTACATCTTAGGGAAAAAATTTAGAGAAAGACAAGGGGCAATAACACTTGTTTTTCTATTCTGTGTTCCCCCATGTGTGCAGATAAAAATGGTACCTCACTTGCATGGGTAGGCCTAGCGCCCGCGACAGGATCTGACCCAAAACACAACATGGTAACATCACATTTTCACAAAGAAAACAGGGCTGTTTTTTGCAAAGTGGCTGGCTGCGGATTTTGGCCTATAGCTCAGCCGGCACCTAGGGAAACCTAGCAAACCTGCGCAGTTTTGAAAACTAGACACCTAGGGGAATCCAAGATGGGGTGACTTGTGGGGCTTTGACCATGTTCTGTTACCCAGATTCCTTTGTAAACCTCAACATTTGGCCAAAAAAACACTTTTTCCTCTCATTTCGGTGACAGAAAGTTCTGGAATCAGAGAGGAGCCACAAATTTCCTTCCACTCATCGTTCCCCCATGTCTCCCGATAAAAATGGTACCTCACTATTATGGGTGGGCCTACTGCCCCCGTAAGGTAATGCCCCAAAACACTATCTGGACACATCAAAATCATCAAAACTACCGGTTTTTGCAGGGGGCACCTGCGTTTCTGGTCCTGGGCTCAGCAGCCTTCTAGGGAAACCTACCAAACCCAGACATTTTTGAAAACTAGACACCTGAGGAAGTCCAGTGAGGTGTGACTTGCGTGGATCGCCCAATGTTTTCTTGGCCAGAATCCTCAGCAAACTTCAAATTTAGCTAAAAAAATCACAATTTTCCCACATTTCTTTTGTGGGATCACCACACTGGGACACATTTCATACCACCCAATGTTTCCCTCAGTCTCTCGGCAAAAATGATACCTCATTTGTATAGGTGGGCCAAGTGCTTATGAAAGGGAAGATCCAAAAACATGTTGATATTGAGGGGGAACCAAGGGGTGTCCAAAAGGGCAGTTTGCAAAAAAAAATTTTTAGGCTGACAAGTGCAGCAGAACTTTTATCGGTATAGATGAGACAAAAAAAATGTGTGATTTCCCGCAAAGTTTGAGGTTTGCAGGTGATTGTGGGTACAGAATTGGTGAGGGTGCATGTGAAACACACCACCCTGGAATCACCCAGATGTTTAGTTTTCAGATGTGTCTAGGTCTTGTGGATTTTTCTACATGGCAGCGTCCCAAAGTCCATAAAGTGCAGCCCTCCCCATTCCAAGTGGGACGATTTTGAGAGTTAGCCAAGCTCTCATGGCCCAAATGTAAAACTAAAACCCAAAATAATCAAATGTCTTCTAGCTTGCTGTGGGATAAGATATTTTAGAGTGCGAGGAGAGCTGAAAGACTGTTACCCCCTTCAGTTGGGGTGGGGGCGTAACCAGGTCTATACTGGTTGGTAGCCACCACCCCAATATATATATTTTTAAATTCCCTGGCATCGAGTAGACTTTCTGCCCCCCCGGGGTGTGGATCAGGGGTAATTGCCCCATCTGCTCACTGGTGGGCAGAACAACTTTGGCCCCACCAGTTGGGGTGGGGGTATGGCCATATCCCTACCATCTTATTTTTGAAAAAAAAAACTTCCCTGGCCTCTGGTGGGCTTTCTGCCCCCATTTGGGGGCAGATGGGCCTTCCAAATATAGGCCCATCTGCCCCCAAGAGGGGCAGATATGGCCAACAGTGATGTGCCCCCATGGGGAGTGACCCTTACCCAAGGGGCTGCCCCCCTAAAGAAAACACACGCATACACACACACCAATCCCTGGTGCCTAAGTGGTTTCTGCCCCCATGGGGGCAGAAATGGTCTAAATACAATTTGCCCCCCCAGGGGAGCGCCCCTTGACTAAGGGGTCGCTCCCCACCTCTAAAAAACAAAAAACAAAAATATTTTTTTATCCCTGGCGCCTAACAACAATAGGCCGATCTGCCCCCGGGGGGGCAGAGAAGGTCTAAAATAAATTTGCCCCTGAACTTGGGGAGCGACCCTTGCCTAAGGGGTCACTCCCCACCTCTAAAAAACAAAACAAAAAAAAAAGCCAAAAAATGTATCCCTGGTGCCTAGAGGCTTCTGCCCCCCCCCCCCGGCTGCAGATCAGCCTAATAACAATAGGCCGATCTGCCCACGGGCGGGCAGAAATGGCCTAAAATAAATTTGCCCCCTTACCCCCCTGGGGAGAGACCCTTGCCTAAGGGGTCGCTCCCATTGCGTGACATTGGCTCAAAATAAAAGATCCCCGGTGCCTAGTGGTTTCTGCCCCCCTTGGGGGCAGATTGACCTGACAAAAATTGGCCGATCTGCCCCCAAGGGGGGCAGAAATAGTCTAAATAGAATGTGCCCCCCAGGGGAGTGACCCTTGGCTAAGGGGTCGCTCCCCACCTCTAAAAAAACGAAAACAAAAATATATATATCCCTGGTGCCTAGAGGCTTCTGCCCCCCCCCCGGGGACAGATCGGCCTAATAATAATAGGCCGATCTGCCCCCGGGGGGGCAGAAATGGCCTAAAATAAATTTGCCCCATGCCCCTCCACACCCCCCCTGGGGAGCAACCCTTGGCTAAGGGGTCTCTCCCCACCTCTAAAAAACAAAAACAAAAAAATATATATCACTGGCGCCTAGAGACTTCCGCCCCCCTAAGGGCAGATCGGCCTGGTAACAATAGGACGATCTGCCTCCGGGGGCAGAAATGGGCTAAAATAAATTTGCCCCACCCCCCTCCGGGGAGCGACCCTTGCCTAGGGGGTCGCTCCCCTTGCGTGACATTGGCGCAAAAAAAAAGATCCCCGGTGCCTAGTGGTTTCTGATTGACCTAACAAAAATTGGCAGATCTACCCCCAAGGAGGACAGAAATGGTCTAAATACAAATTGCCCCCCAGGGGAGCGAACCTTGCCCAAGGGGTTGCTCCCCATCTCTAAAAAAACAGAAAAATATTAAAAAAAACAAAAAAAAATAGCCCTGGAGCCTAGATGTTTCTGCCCCCCCGGGGGCAGATCAGCCTAATAACAATAGGCCGATCTGCCCCCAGGGGGGGGCAGAAATGGCCTAAAATAAATTTGCCCCTCCGGGGAGCGACCCTTGCCTAAGGGGTCGCTCCCCTTCCGTGAATTTGGCGTAAAAAAAAACAAAAAACTCCCTGGTGTCTAGTGGTTTCTGCCCCCATTGGGGACAGACTGGCCTCATAAAAATAGGCCAATCTGCCCCCACGGGGGCAGAAAAGGCCTAAATATAATTTGCCCCCTAGGGAGCGACCCTTGCCTAAGGGGGTCGCTCTCCAACTAAAAAAATAAACAAAAGAAACACAAAAAAACAAACAAAAAAAAAAGAAGATCCCTGTCGCCTAGTGGATTCTGCCCCCCCTGGGGGCAGAAATGGCCTAAAATAAATCCCCCCCCCCCCGGGGAGCGACCCTTACCTAAGGGGTCGCTCCCCCTCCGTGAATTTGGCGTAAAAAAAAAAAAACACACCCTGGTTTCTAGAGGTTTCTGCCCCCCTTGGGGGCAGATTGACATAACAAAAATAGGCCAATCTGCCCCCAAGGGGGGCAGAAATGGTCTAAGTACAATTTGCCCCCCAGGAGAGCGACCCTTGCCTAAGGGGTTGCTCCCCATCTATAAAAAACATTTTTTTTATTTATTTTTTTAAAACACAAAAAAAAATAGCCCTGGAGCCTAGATGTTTCTGCCCTCCCCCGGGGGCAGATCAGCCTAATAACAATAGGCTGATCTGCCCCCAGGGGGGCTGAAAAGGCCTAAAATAAATTTGCCCCCCCAGGGGAGTGACCCTTGCCCAAGCGGTCGCTCCCCTTATGCCAATTTCAAATAATCAATAAATCCCTGGTGTCTAGTGGGCATTTCAAAAGCCGGATTGCTTCACAATCCGGCTTTTGAAATGATCTGAGAGACTTCAAAGGGAAGGAAATGCCTTTACTTCCATTTGAAGCCTCTCAGGGCCCCCATCACATGATTGGAAAATAAATGCTTTGCATTTCTCTTCCGATCGTGCTGGAATCTGAGCTTCCAGCACAATGGGGAAGTGGCCTCTGATGAGGTCAGCGCACATTTGCGTGATGATGTCATCAGATGTCACTGGGGGGGGGTAAGGGGGGGTTGGGGTGGAAGGGGAAGGGCTTCCCCTTCCATCCCTGCCTTGTGGGGGTGGGAGGGAAGCCCAGAGAGGGAGCGCTAGCGCTCCTTCTGTGCTCAGTGCCCAGGACGTAATGGTTACGTCCTCGGCACATGAGCACTGTGCCACAAGACGTAACCATTACGTCTGCGGCACAGAATGGGTAATGCACACAGCATATGCGTGGTTAAGGCAGACAGTCAGCTGTCTAACTGTGCAGATGGGTGGGGAGAGGAACAGGAAGGATCCGGAGAGGAAGCTCCATACGTGGACAGGTAAGTGGGTCTGGGCAGGGTTGCAGGAGGTCAGTTTATATGGGTTTGTGGTTTTAGGGTTCAGGGGGTTGCAGTAATTTTTTGGCAGGGGGCAGGGTTTTAGGGCTCAGCATGGTGGAGAGGATGAGGTAGTTTAAGGGCAGGGCAGGTTCAGTTTTAGGGCTCAAGGCAGTGGTTTAGGGTAATTTCAAGTACAGGGAAGGGTGAGTTGTAGGGCTCAGGGAGGAAGGTTTGGGGTAGTTTTTAGGGATGAGGCTGGGTTTTAGGGCTCAGCGGGCAAAGGGTCAGTCTTCAGGGGAGGGGTGGAAGGCAGATTTAGTGCTCAGGGCGGAGGGGCTGGAGTTTGGGTAGTTTTAGGCAGGGGGCACACTTTTATGCCTCAGGGGAGGGGGAGAGGAAGGGGTAGTTTTAAGGGAAGGGCAGGGTCAGTTTTAGGGCTCAGGTTGGGGGTCAGGATAGCTTTAAGGGTGGGGTGGGGTCCATTTTAGGGCTCAGGGCGGGAGTATCCAGTAGTTCTAAGGGCTGGGGCTGGGTTTTAGGGCTCAGGGTGACGGGAAGAGGAAGTTGTCAGAGGTGGTGGCAGTTTTAGGGCTCAGGAGTGGATTGTGGAGTGGTATGGATGAAAGATACAGGGGTGGGGAGAATGAGGCATGCATGAAACGACAGTGAGTGTATGTGCGTCATGGCAAGGGTAGGCACGTGGACCAATGACTGTGACGGACCGGACGGTTATATCTTCTCCTTTTCTCCTGTACTATTCCTGTAGTTCAGCACCCACCAGAAGAAGGATATTTGGCGTGCCATTTCCAAGGAAGTCCAGACCCTGGGGGTTCACCACAGATGGAGCACCCACTGCCGGAAAAGATGGGAGGAGATTTGTCGGTAGAGCAAGAAGATGGCAGAGGCCCAGCTGGGGATGGCCTCCCAATGTGGGAGGGGTGCCCGTCGCCCTGATGTTCCAGATCCTGGCGGTGGCGTACTCGGAGTTGGATGGGCTCTTGAGGGACATCACAGCAGCCACAAGGGGGTGAGTACACTCTCATTCAGCTGAATCAGAGCGCATTGGAGGTGTCTGGGTGGGGGAGGTGGGCTGTGGGTACCCCTAGGCCAGTGCGAGTTTTGTAGGCAAGGTCCCTTCGTAAGGCAGGCCATGTGGCACCCCACCCCACCAGTGTTAAGAGCCAACTACACCTAGTCAGGTTCCTGTGACGTCCATGTGTGCAGCAATCGGGCATAGGCCTTGTAACCCATGGCCCTGTGATCAATGAGGGAACTCTAAGTGCATGGCGTAGTGAAGAGGGCTGCTATGTCTGTAGTATCCGCCAGCGGTAGCGGTATTGCATACACTGAATATGTCTTTCTTCTGTCCCCCCCCTTTATGTGGTCTCCCTGTTCTTGTGTGCAATAGCATCATCAGGCGGAGGAGCAGTGGCACCGGAGCAGGAGGAAGCTGCATCCCACATGGCCCAGGAGGGCGAGACTACAGACTCCGAATTCACCAGTGGGACAGAGGGCGAGAGGAGCTCCACGGCGGGTACAGGAGCTGAGACCAGTGACACAGACCCCTCCTCTGAGGGGAGCTCCCTTGCGGTGGCGGGCCCCTATTTGCCCCCGCATTTACAGGTACAGCCGCCACCCCCCCACCAGCACTGTCCTGCCAGCAGCCCCTCAACGTCTGCCCCGTGGCCGCTCACCCAGGATGGTGGGCATCTCCTTCGCTCCAGGCACCTCAGCCCCTGCCCCTGTCAGCCCTGCCGCCCTCAGTGAGGAGGCCATTGACCTCATGAGATCCCTCACTGTTGGGCAGTCTACCATTCTGAATGCCATCCAGGATGTAGAGAGGCAGTTGCAACAGACGAATGCATACCTGGAGGGCATTCATTCTGGTCAGGCAGCCCAACAGAGAGCTTTTAAGACTCTGGCCTCATCACTGATGGCAGCCATTGTCCCTGTGTCAAGCCTCCCCCCTCCAACTTCCTCCACCCAGACCCAATCCCCAGTACCTCAGCCTATCCAAAGCACACCATCAGAACAGCATGCACACACCTCAACACACAAGGGTAGCTCTGGCAAACATAAGCACCACACATCCCACAGGCACTCACACAAGTATCATACCCATGCACACATACCAACATCCACTGCCTCCACTCTGTCCCCCTCCTCCCCATCTCCCTCCTCCCTCCCTGTCACATCTCCACTCACACCTGCATGCACTACATCTTCAGCCACTATGTCCATCACCAGCACGCCCATCACCACACACCGCTTACGTGCACTCACCACCCCCACTACCATTCACACATCCCGTGTCCTCTCCCAGTGTGTCTATGAGCCCACCTCCCAAAGTACACAAACGCAGTCACACACCCACCCAACAGCCATCCACCTCACAACAGCCTCCAGCCCATGCACCTTCACCCAAAGTCAGCAAACGTACACCTCCTGCAACCACTACCTCTTCCTCCACTCCCAAACCCTCTCCATCTACCCGTCCCAGTGTGTCTAAAAAACTTTTCCTCTTAAATGTCGACCTCTTCCCTACACCTCCCCCACCCCTTCCGTACCCTGGGGAATACTTTCCTGGTTCAAACCCTGCACCTCAGCCACCACATCACCGTTAACAGTGGTGCCAGCAGTAACCGGCTTCTGGAGTGCGCCAAGCAGCAGGGCAGCCAGTGTGCCACGGAGCCACCTGGCACCAAAGGCTCTCCCAAGACTACAGTTGGGAGTGGCAAGACAGCTGCGTCAGCATCCAAGGTGGGGAAGGGGCAGAGAAAGAAAGGGAAGTCGCTGCCAACCTGCACGGCAGACAAGACCGCCACCAGCACTGCTTCCCAGGACACCGCCACCACTAGCACCGCTGCCAAGGACACCGCCGCCGCCAGCACCGCTGCCAAGGACACCGCCGCCACCAGCACCACTGCCAAAGACACTGCCGCCACCAGCACCGCTGCCAAGGACACCGCCGCCACCAGCACGCTCACTGAGCCACCCACCAGCACTGCAGGCCCATGAGCGCAGCAAGCACCGCCGCTACTGAGGCCGCCGCAAGCACCGCCAGCGGCCACGCCACACCATGTGCCAGTGGCACCACCGCAGACATGGCTGCCATCCCCAGTGGTCAGTCGTACGAAGCTGGTGCTCAGTTTCAGGGGCCTGGACAGCTTCCATGTAGGCCCACTGTCAGTGGAGAAAGGCATCCACTACCTCAGTCCTTGGCAGGATGAAGCACTCTGGGCACAAAGCCCCCTCCAGAACCAGTAAAGAGTTACATCCACTACCTCTGTCCTTGGCAGGATGAAGCACTCTGGGCACAAATCCCCCTCCAGAACCAGTAGAGAAAGGCATCCACTACCTCTGTCCTTGGCAGGATGAAGCACTCTGGGCACAAAGCCCCCTCCAGAACCAATGGAGTATCACATCCACTACCTCTGTCCTTGGCAGGTTGAATCACTCTGGGCACAAAGCCCCCTCAAGAACCAGTGGAGAGTTACATCCACCACCTCTGTCCTTGGCAGGATGAAGCCCTCTGGGCACAAAGCCCCCTCCAGAACCAACGGAGAAAGGCATCCACTACCTCTGTCCTTGGCAGGATGAAGCACTCTGGGCACAAAGCCCTCTCCAGAACCAGTGGAGAACTGTTGTCCACTTGTGAGACTGTGGCTTTGCACTCCCCAGGATGCAGCAGTGGGCAAACCACCCACTGTAAAGACTTGTGAGACTGTGGCTTTGCACTCCCCAGGATGCAACAGTGGGCAAACCACCCACTGTAAAGATTTGTGACACTGTGGCTTTGCACTCCCCAGGATACATCAATGGGCATGGAGCCCCCTCGTGGATCTGGCATTGTGCACTCATCCGGCTGAGGTTCCCCCTCTTCCCTTCCCCCTGATGTGCCTGTTTTATTTCGATCTGATGCCCCAGCAGTGTTCTTTCCGTTTTGGTCAGGCCTCGCCCATGCATTATGGGCCCAGTGGTCCACGGACTATGTATGTGCAGTACATGGATTTGAATTCTTGGTGTGTACATTTGTTAATAGTGTAGATATATTTTATGAGTACTGGATTTTCATTAATTACAATTGTTCAACTCATTTCCTTTTGTCCTTGCATTCTTCCAGGGGGGTTTGGGAGGTGTAAATGTAATGTATCAACATGTACTTGTGTGTGTGTTGTAGTGGGTGAGGGTGGGGTGTGGGTGTTTCCTGTTGCATGTGTGTGTCACTCTCTTTTCCCTCCCCCCTCCCCTGTGTGGTAGGTGCAGTACTCACCGTGGTCTTCACCGCTGGCATTCGTGCTCCAGGTAGAGGAGCAGGAAGACAATGGCAGGTAGAATATGGAGTTCCGTCTTCATGGCGTCCTTGTTTCTCGTGGGGTGTGTAGAGGTGAGCGTTTCCCCTTCAAAGTCCTGTTTCCACTGTGTTTTTGTTCACGGTGAATCCGCCCCAGAAAAGGTGGCAGATTGGCCTCTCATGATACTGTGGGCAGTACATTGTCATCCACCTGTCTGTTGGCGGTGACCGCCATGCTGTTTGTTTGTACCACCGTGGCGGTCGGAGTGTTAAAGTGGCTGTCTATGTTGGCTGTTTCCGCCGCGGTCATAATTCAATTTTTTTTTTACCGCCGGCCTGTTGGCGTTTTTACCGCCGATTTAACACCATCCGCCAGGGTTGTAATGAGAGCCTATATATCCCCAGGACCACAGGAAATAAAGCAGGGCCGGACTGGCAGCACTGGGCAACGGGTGTTTCCCCGGTTAGGACTGAATTTGTTACTGGGGGCTGATGTTGCAGCAGTGTTGAAAATCAGCCTTCAGTAACAAAATCGACCGCCAGTAACAAAATCAGCAGCTCACCACACTTTCCCGGGTAGAGGTAGTTCATCTTAGTATAACATCAGTGAAAGTGCCACCTTTAATGCAAAGAGAGTCTGTGTCAGGGGCTGCAGTCTCTTTCACTTCCACAACATGGAAATAAAAGCCAGAAAACAGCTTTTATGAGGTAGTGTGCAGTTCCCATTTATGTGCTGATTTAAACCTCATGTTTAAATGTTTAAAATGAGATTGTGATGACCTGATTGGCAGGGTCACAGGTATCCTGGGCCCACATGTAACAGCGCTCGGCATAAATCAATGGGCATGCACACCCTAGCATATGGTTTGGGCAGAAGACCCCATGTGCTCCACCTCCCCATTCAATTATAGCCTCTGGCCAGGCGTGGCCATGGCATGTGCTTGTTGTACATCTCCAGGGCATGCAACTTACCAAGAGTTATGCCAGTAAGAGCCGCGTGGCTCATTATATCCCTTCCCCATTCTGCATGAATGTTCAATCTGTTGCATGACATACAAAGTCCCTTAGTCTCTGACTTGGTGATGGATTAGGCCAGAGACTATACTGCTGGTGACAAGATTGGCTTCTCTCATCCTGGATGACAGGAGTAATGTCTGACAGAGGTGCAGGAGCGCCCACAGAGAGTGTCACAGGATGTTAGTTCTCTTGACTTGTACTCGTCCTGTGGTGGTTCCCAGTTGGCGTTACCCCGGTCCGAGATAACTCCTGGTGGTTCATCAAATGTTGCTTTCTGGATCAATGAGAAGTTCCGGGTCACAATATCGACTCCTTCCTTGGTGTTACCATGATGCCAGCCACACTCCGAACTATTCATAACCTAGGTTCTTACAGTGTTCTGAATTTCCATTGGTACTTCCTGTCCCTGATGATCACCTTATTGCTGGGATGTAGGTGCTGTACTGCTGCACATCTTCTCTTGCTTGCCCTATCTTTTATCTGATGTCTTCTTGCCTTGGTCTCGCCTGGGCAATATGGAGGTGGCTGCCACCCTGGATGTGTTGGAAGGGTGTCACTCCTTGGCCGCTTCAGCATGAGTGACCACAGTGCCTGTCATGTGGTGCAGTGAGGTTTCCTCTGAAATGGCTGGACTGAGCTCTGGGTCAACTGCTTCAACAGCGGCAATTTAAAGGACTTTGTTCAATGTGCGCATGAACCGCTCGACTTTCCCTCGACTTCCCCATTCACCTGCAGCCACTGCAGGGTGATCCGCTGGTGTTGTATTTCGAAACTCCTTATCAGGTTGTGAAATTCTGCTGTTTGGAAAGGTGACCCATTGTCTGTTTCAATCTCTTCAGTGAGATCAAACATTGCAAATTCCTTCTCCAGGATAGGTACAACATTGATAAAGGCAGTGGAGTCAATAACTTCAACAGTTGGATACTTGGAGTATCCGTCTATCAGGCCTAAAGGGATTCTTCCATCTGGGAAGCACCTAAAATCAATATTGACTATGGACTAGGGTTAGGTACACTGTTCCTCTGTCATCACCGGGGTCGGCACTTCAGGTGTACGTGTTAGTTGGCAGAAAGGGCGCTGCCACACAAAGTCATCTACTGCAATTACAAGGCAGGGAAATCACACCTTTTCTCTCACCCGTGACTTCATCTTCACAGTGCCCTGATGTCCCCCATGGGCTAGCTCCATCACGCATTGTTGTAGGCTGTTGGGCATCACCTGCCCGAGTCCTCACAGTATGATCCTATCCAGGGTCATTCTGAGTTCTTTGCAAACCCTCTGTGATTTTACGAGTTTTTCCTTGTCCAGGCTGGTCCTGTCATTAGCATCTTAGAGAAAATCTTGCCCTAATCAATACAGCATTGGCATCCAAAGTTTCTTTCATGTCAAGGGCTCTAGGACAGATGCTGTGGACCAATGCTTGCACATATTCATCTGCTACCTTATCAGTGGTTGCATTGTCCTCAGCAGGCTGGATTACATGGTGTGGCACACCTAAAGACACTAATAAAAATAGTTCGTAGAAAATTCTACAAGTTCGAGTATCAACTTTTAATACAAATTCAAAAAGTCCATTCAATGCTTTACATATTTGCTCCTCATAGGTATAAACATATCTCCAAAATGGTACAATTCAAGCCAACACGTGTTTCGTCTTGGGAACACTTCAAATCGATCCCACACGACTTCTTCAGGGCTAAAATTGTAAATAAATTAATTAAGTTAGAAATCAAAATCCTACAACTTAGTCCTCAAAGTTAACAAAGAAAATGTTTAATGGACATTCTAACTTGAGTCCAAAACAAATTGGCCGAAGTGTTAAACCGTATAATAACATTGTCTCTAAAATGCGTGTTCCTAAATAAAAAGAAAGAAGAAGAAGAAAAGAGAAAAACAATGTGAAATGAGTGCCCAGATAATCCCAAATGGACTATCCATGTGTAAGAAGTTAGAGAGGCGATTATATATAGTCAAAAGGAAAAATCTCCCAACATGCACTAGCTCTAACTCCACACTTTATGTATGGAAAGTTAGAAAACCAATTATATAATTAAAAGGAAAAACAACACCTAACATGTACTAGAACCAACTCCACCAATCCATGAAGGAAAACACCACTGTGTCAATTATCATGCAATAACCTACAGAAAATCATACCTCTTAATTTTTCAAAAGGTTGACCCAACTTCAACCATCATCAAACACAATCCACGAAATATCACACAAAAAGTAAGTGATGATTATCTGAAACAAGAATATTAATGCCAATTATACCTCCTGTTTCAGAAATGCTCAAATGGAATTAAGTCAACAAGGTTCGCAATACAGTTACCTATCATCACAGGATTTCTATACTCCAATGTACGGTTTTGAACCATCAATGCTGATAATTAGTCCATTAATCGGTGAATATCAAATACAGTAGCCTTTATTACGCCTCCAGATCTAGCAAACAAATAAACAAAATCAATGGCAAGTGAATAACCATCTCCTTTGAATAGTCTGTATATCATGTTGCAGGGGAACGTAGTTTTATTGTTTAATCTAATGCGATCTCAGGAAGTCCCAAAACCTATTACTGATAACATTGCGTGTAACTAGGGGCACCCTCAACCACCAAATATCAATCAAAATCGAGCGTCAGTGAACACTATTCAAATGGCGACAAACACCCCCACATCAGGGTCTTTTAACATACAACACAAACATCAACCTGTTCAAGAATCCACAACCTGATACTCACTGTATCGACAATATGAGCAGAATTACGCTCCAAAAACTACTGCGCAGAAACCGGAGAGGCGAGTACGCTAGTCTTCGGCTCAGTGAAATTGCAAGACCAACAGGAAACGCGAGTACGCGATTATTACAGCTAGCGTCTGGAACCCGGAAGTCAAAATAGACACACAATCAGTAACATAGAAAACGGACTACCGGGAACAAACGAAGGCATCATCATAAAACTAAACAAAAGACTCACATTGATTATAGATACAAAATAGCCTCGTTAAGCGTCAGAGGAAAACCCCAATGTTAATGATCTAGACTGCTTATTTACACTCACGACTTGAACAGGACAGATATAAATGATGTATATTTTACGAAAAACTATTGCCTTAGAAAACACTAGCATTCAAATTAGACGATAATCCAAGATGCCCCTATAAATACTGCAAGCAACCGAATCATCTTATTAAATGGATAACCTCATCAACTCTAATGTATCAATTCAAGGGGCATAATAACCCAAATTGAATAATCACAGGTTCAAAATAAAGAATTTTAGAGATAAAAAAGATTTTTATAAAATATGTGTGTTAATTTGGTGATGGAACCCGATCGAATAGTCCCCGTTGTATATACAGGAAATGAATTGAACCACAGACGACTTTGTTGAAAGATTTTGATTAGTAACTGAAACAATGCGACCCTGTTAACAACAGAGAGAATAAAAAACAAATATATCACATACAGCACATTCAATTGAAACAGAGAGTAACACATGACAACAATATTGATTAATTGATTCAAACTGAAATAACATCAATGCATAGATAACCCATTTTTTTGATTATTCTACAAGGAAGAATTCCAACTCCCTATCAGTATTAAGACCAGACTCCACGGCCTTTAATCTCATAATCAAGAGTACCTCTCTTTGTTGCAGGGCTAGTTCCCTATTGCCACCCCTCGGGTCTTTGGGGATGTGTTCCAACCCAAAGAACTCAAAACTCTTATGATTGGTCTGTGAGTCACAAATCATTATGTGTGTCACTAATGGATATCTCATGTCCATATTCTTTAGCGCTCTCATGTGTTCACCAATTCTAATTCTAAGTGCACGAATTGTGCTGCCTACATACATTTTCTGGCATTTACACCGTATAATGTAAACAACAAAAGTGGTGTTGCAGTTAATCATTGAGCAAATCTTAATTTGTGTTTTGCCATCTGAAAATTCTTTCACATTGTGACAGGCCCAGCGGCATACTCCGCAACATCCACATCTGAAAAAACCGACCCTTTTGGTAGAAAGCCATGTCGTCTTAGGAGAATTAGCAGTAAAACTGGGACTCAATATGCTTTTTAGGTTCCGACCCCTTCGAAATGTTACTGATAATCTTTCAGGCAAGATATCCTTCAGTGATTCATCCTGGGATAATGACGTCCAATGTTTATTCATACATTTTTGTAAGATTAATGAAACATCATTATAGTCCGTAATGAATCGAGTTATATTAGATTGATTTGTCCTCTTAATGGTGCTGATCTTTTTTAATAAGCATTGTCCTCAGCAGGCTGTTGTGGGTCCTTCACACCCAGGCGGTAGTTCACCTCCATTCAGTAGTTTTGAAGTTGTATGGCTCAGCATTCTATCTATGGGGGAGGATATGGTGGAGTACTATTGAATAATGGAATGAGTGGCTGGTGGTCGGTGACCACTCTGAAGGGCCTTCCACAGAGATAGCGGTGAAAATACCCAAAGGCCCATTTTATGGCTAGAGCTTTCCTCTCAATCTGCCCATAGCGCCTCTCAGTTGGTGTGGCTGTCTTGCTCACAGGCCAGTGGCACTCACCGGCCAGGCTCCTCTTCTTGGCCCTCATTCTAACCCCGGCGGTCTCAGACCGCCGGGGCCAGGGTCGGCGGGAGCACTGCCAACAGACCGGCGGTGCCCCGCAGGGCATTCTGACCGCGGCGGTTTGGCCGCGGTCAGAAAGGGTAAACCGGCGGTCTCCCGCCGGTTTACCGCTGCCCTTAGAATCCCCCATGGCGGCGCAGCGTTCGCCCGCCAGGAACAGGATGGCGGTAGGGGGTGCCGCAGGGGCCCCCGTAAGAGGGCCCCACAAAGTATTTCAGTGTCTGCCTAGCAGACACTGAAATACGCGACGGGTGCAACTGCACCCGTCGCACCTTCCCACTCCGCCGGCTCAATTCTGAGCCGGCATCTTAGTGGGAAGGTTGATTTGCCCTGGGCTGGCGGGCGGCCTTTTGGCGGCCGCCCGCCAGCCCAGGGCAAATCCCAAAATACCCTCAGCGGTCTTTCGACCGCGGAGCGGTATTTTGGTGGGGGAACTTCGGCGGGCGGCCTCCGCCGACCGCCGAAGTTAGAATCACCCCCCTTGTGTTAAAACAGCTCCCAGGCCTATTGGGCTGGCCTCTACTAGGAGTTATGGCTTCTTGTTTTGGTCAAAATATGCCATTGTTGTCTTGCACAGCAGTGCTTCTTTCAGCTCTTGAAAAGTATCTTCTCTGCGTCCCCACGGCCAGGGAGCATCAGCCTTGGTTAGGGCCCAGGGCTGTTCTGCCAACATGGCAAAGTTTGGTATGACTATTCCACAGGAGGTGGCCATGTCTAGGAATTTTTTAACTTTGAACACAGTTCCCTGCTCAGGGCCTGCTTTTTTGCCTCAGATTTTCATAGATCAACCTGTATACCTTCTTGGTTGAAGACATATCCAAAGGATTTCATGGACGTCTGGAAGAATGAGCATTTCTCCTTATGGAGCATTAGGCCATGCTCTGCTAGGCGCTTGAGAGTGGCCCTGAGATGGTGGTGGTGTTCCTCTGCAGTCTTGGAGTGGGTAAGTTTGTCACAACTGATAATTACGATGCCCTGATTTCCTTATAGTGTCTCCCGTATGGCATCCTGGAAGACTTCTGCTGTTAAGGAGATGCTAAAGCTTAGGCATTTGTATCGCTGCAGTCCCAGGTGCATTGAAAATGTAGTTATGTACCTGCTCTCCAGGGAGAGGCACAGCTGATGATATCTTGCATTTAAGTCTAGTTTTGAAAACGAACAGGAACCATTGGATCGGCAATTATGTGGTCTATGCTGGGTGTGATATGTCTCTCCCTCTAAGTACTTGTTTAGGGAGGAGCATGTCAATGCATAATCATATCTTGCCCGGTTGTTTCGGGTTCTCGGCGCTCACCATCTGTGATTCCCACGGAGTTGGCCCTGACACCTTCTCTATCACTCCTTGGATCTCCAGTTTGTCCAGTTCTTGCTCCACCAGTGCTTGGAGGTGAAATGGGATGTGCTGGTGTAGCCGGGCCTTGGGTTTCACTGACTTGTCAATGTGCAGTTTGATTGGTGTGGCCTTCAGGCACCCTAGGCCGACAAACAGTTTGGGGAACTGACTCAGTATTGACTCTCTGTGGAATGCTTTCATACTTTTAGCAAACAGCACTAGCCCTAGGTCTTCCACTAAGTGACTGCTGAGAAGGGTGTCACCTTCCTTGTTAACCATGTGGAACATTGCTTGAATCTGTTTGTGTCGAATTTGATGCATACTGTCATGTGTCCTCTTAGTGGCAAGGGTGTAAGGCTCCCATATGTGAAGACTTGAGTGTTGAATAGTGTTAGTGTTGGGTTATTATGAAGGAGCTCGTATTGTTGCACACCCATGATGTTGCTCGCGGTGCTGGTGTGTATGAGGCCCTTTGCCTGGGACCCCACTACCTCAATCACGAAAGCTGGCTGAGGTCTCCCATGGTGTTTTAGGTCATTCATAAATGAGATGAGGAATACTTCCTTTTCTTCCAGAGATGAGTCTTAGAGGGTGTAACTTGATGCAAGATGACTTGACACCGGAAACTGTGGTCTTTTAAACAACAGTTGTTTCACCGGTCTTGTGGGGGCGCATCTTCCTCTTGCTCCTCTCCCTTTGGGACCTACTCTGCAGACGGTCACTAAGTGGTTCACTTTCCCACAGCTAGAGCATACTCTTCTTTGGGCCGGTCATTCTTTTGCGGTATCTTCTCACCCACAGTATGTGCAGTGTGCCCTATGCTTTGTGGCGGTGTACATATTGGATCTCCCTTTCATGTGCCGTGTCAGAAGAGTATCTGCGCATTCCACCTTTATCGTGGGGGTCTTTTCAGGAGCTTTTGTTATCGCCATGTCCATTCTGGTAGCTCTGGCAGCAGATGGTTCATGTGACTGCACCTTCATCAAGATGTCATCTAGGTTAATATTTAGCTATCTTACTATGAAGTCTCTAAGCCTTTTGTTGCAGCACCCTGAATGAGCTGCACTTGTTTCTCTTTAGGTTGATCGTCTGCCATGCATGTGCTGGCAAGCTCCCTGAGCTGAGCATTGAACTGATCAATTGACTCCTCTTCCCTCTGGCGCACTGACAGAGTTTAAACCATTCAAAATCTGGATTCAATTGCAGGTTCAAATAAACATTAAGTGCCCTTACTGCCACGTCGTAGTCTTCAATAGCACCAGTGTTGGAGAGGTGTCTGAAGAGTTTGTATATTTTGTTGCCCCTGAAGAGTAAGAGAAGAAACCTTTTCACAGCTCCGTCACATTTTAGAGTAGCAATAAAATAGCTCTCCAGCTGTCCCACCCATCTCTTCCAACAAAGGGTGCTCTGGAGGAGTCTGGCAGTTCACTGAACAGTGGGAGCACTACTGTCATGGTGTGCTGTTCTGAATGTTGCAGATGGATTGCTGCTGGAGCTTGGTTAATTTACTTTTGGGGATCTGAGGTATTCCTGCTGTGAATATGTCCTCCCTACCTCCTTACTGATTTAACTGACCAAATCTTAAGTGACAATAGTGTATTGGGTGGTAAATACCCCCTTATTACCATGTCTTGAGGTCACTTCCTTTGAGGTGTAATATAGATCCAGGTCCTAGGAACTAAGCTTATGAATCATATCATTCCAAATAACTCAATAACCTAAGGGTTCATTTGGTGTAAGTGGTCTACAGAAGGGCAGATTATTCTTCTAGAGCATGCCTGAATGAACCATATGTCCCGCTTGTTACGTCTGCTTCCAGCAGAGCCAGTAGGTTTCTGTGAGAAAAAAGGGCTGATTGCAGAGGCCCCCTAACGTTTTGTCAAATGTTTCACTTTTTGCTGGTGTTTTCCTGACTCTAATGGTGCCCTGGGTACTGCTAATCAGTCCCAAGGCCCATGTTCTGTGTAAAATGAGTATGCAAATTAGGCTAAATATAATTGGCTATGTCAGCCTACTTATAAGTCCCTAGTATTTGGTAGGGCATGTAGTTTTGGGACCCCATCATAGGCGTTGCACCCATAGGTGCACTTCTGAAGTTCCCAGGGTCATTGTTAAGGCAGGTCTGCCTGGCTGGCTGCTTTTAAATTAAAGTTATATGCCAATTCGACTCTGGAATTAAAAGAACTTCCAAAGTCTTAAACTACCTTATTTATACATATAAGTGATCCCTAATGTGTGCCCTTGTTGCCCCTAGAGTTGAGTGACATGTAATAATAAGCAGGGACCTTATGAAAATAGTTTTATAAGCCCTGGTGAGGTAAAATAGCCAAATGTGTTTTCCCTCACTGTAGTGAACGGCCTCCATAGGCTAAAATGGGGAGACTTTAGTTTAATTAATAAAGTCCCCATAGCAGACAGATACCTTGCGTTTGGTATCAAATTCATTGTTATAATAAATCCCACAACTTGTCATTGTTGGATTTAATATAACTAGTTCAGGCAAAGAGCTTTAAAACTCTACCTGAAAGTTGCTATTTTTAGCTTTGTAGTTCCCTTCTCCGATTGGCCAGCCTCTGGCCGCCTAGCCAGGCTGCGTTGATGAGGTGAGAAGTGTCCTGGGATGAACACAAAGGATGTGCCTTGGGGAAGCGATCTGCCTCAGCAGATGGTGAAACAGGATGAGGGGAAAGCAGTCAAACTGGTCTTCAAGGGAGGGAAGGACATTTGGAGCAGCTCAGGAACTCCACCATTTCCTGCAACCCCAGACAATTAGGTGCCCTCTTGATTTGATTAGGAGAGGGCAAGGGAGGGGTGTGTTTAGGATTTTTAGCCACACCAGTGGGTGGGCATATCTAACCTCCAAAAATCACTTTCAGTCATGTTGGATCTTTGAGGAATGTTTCTCCCTGGGATTGATTTTTGCCACAGTTCCCAGGAAGAGGTCATCGAAGGACAAGGACACCTGCCTGTGATTGGATACCAAGGGCCCCCTTGCTTTCCACCCAAGAGCAAGGATAAATATGGCAGAGGTGCACCCACAGCTCAGATCCCTACAGGGAACAAGACAAAGAAGAAGAAGGACTGCCCTGCTGGACCCCTGACCTGCACAGGAATGCTACACTCTGTAGGACTGCCCCAGTCACACCCGTGAGTTTCACCACTAGAATGACTTTGCCTATCTTCTACTGCTTCAAGAAGGGACTCCCTGTTTGCTACAGATACAAAGGAGCTGCCCAGAGTCCCTTGCATCAAGTCCTGCAAGCAGAGCCGAGCTGACCAGCATCTAATTGCCATTTGAGGATTTTGACTAGGTGCATTCTGGGAACTGTAGTCCCAGGAGCCTCTGGCACCTTGGATCAAGTTGTGGACAATTCAAGGACCCAAAAGGACCTCTGGAAGAAGATCCAGAAGTTTGGAGACGTTTGGAGCAAACTCCATAAGTTGGAGATGTGCATTATGGGAGTTGTAGTCCCAGACCCCAAAAGGCAAACCTTAGCCTCTGAACCCTTGGCTGGTGCTGTGGACCACTTTTCTGAATCAATAAACACTTCTGAAAGTAAGTGTAACAGTGTTACCTCGTGGGTGGCCTGGACTCTGGACATTGTTCCTGTCCAGTGTAACCTTTTTTAACCCTTTGAGAGCTAGTTGCTTTTATGTGCTAGAAAACATTAATTCTTTAACAAATCATATTTCTGGTTTCCCTTATTCAATTTTAATAATTGTGGTGTAATTTTAAAGCTAAAATATAATCTATTTTTATGAATTGGTGTTGGATCTTTATTGTGTTTTGTGTTTTACTTATTTACTGTTTTGGGATTTTTAAATGCTTTGCACACTTGTCTCCTAAGTTAAGCCTTGTCGCTTGTTGCCAAGCTATCAAGGGTTGAGCTGAGTTTAATTTATTGAGACCTAACTGGAGGTCAGTGGCCTATTGATGAGTGTAGGTACTTACCTGCCCTGGCCAATAATCCACTTTCCAACAGTTTCTTTTTTTAGTGGTTACATTTTTGAGTTTTCAAGTACACTACTGTAGGCTATTATAAGCCATTTTTTTGGAGAAGGTTATTTGGACCTTAGATCTCACAGTATTTCATCCTCAGTCACCTTTTTCCTCTCTTTAATTGCCAGTTTCCTCTGAGATGCTCTTTTGGATCAATACTTCTGTGGCAACTGCTGCTGATAGGTGTGAAAAATCCAGCATACTTTAAGATAAATGTTCCTGTAGGACTCCATAAATACAACCCATACATTTGTGGTGAATGCCAGATCAGCAAAAAAACATTGTATTGTCTATCAGTACATCCAGTTTCTACAAACAATTTCTTAAAAGTTAGAGTAATGTGCAGATTATATTTAAGGACCTTAATGGGAACCATATCATACATGTGTGAGGTTTACTCCACATTGCAGTAGATGACACTTTTTGGTGCACTGTGAGATGACACAGGGAAAAATTACATTTTCTGAAGAATCTTATGCAAAATGTTCTCTATACTTTTGACCACAGCTCGTTTCACATCTTTATTTCTTAAAGTATAAATAAATGGATTTAACAGTGGAATGACAATAGTGAACAACACCGTGATAATCTTAGGTTTTTCCTGCGATGCCGCCGATGTTGGTGCCATGTAAACAGCAACCTCGGTTCCATAGAACAAAAGAACTGCAGTCAAGTGAGAGGAACATGTGGAGAAAGCCTTTTGTCTCCCTGTTGTAGAGGGAATTTTCACAATGTTTGAGATAATTAATATATATGAAGGAACTGTTAGCATAAAGGGACCCAGTACAACAACCACACCTTCTCCAATTATTGCTAGATCAATGAAATATGTATCAGTGCAAGAGAGTTTCAGAAGAGCATTGTGATCACAAAAGAAGTGATCAATTTCATTGGATCCACAGTAGGATAAAGTTGACATCAAAATAGAATGTGGGATGTTGTCCAGAAAGCCAAGTATCCAGGAGGCAACAGCCAGCAAAATCACAGCTCTGTTATTCATCAGTGTTGAATAGCGCAGGGGAATGCATATTGCAACATATCTGTCACAAGCCATGACTGAAAGCAAAAAAAAATTCTGTGCTTATAAAGGAAAAGCAAAAATAGTATTAAAGAATACATGCTGAGAAACTGATGGATTTGTCACCCGTTGAACAGATTGACAGCGTTGTTGGTATGGTAACTGATGTTAAAGAAATATCAAGGAGGGACAAGACCATGAGAAAGTAATACATGGGCTTTTGAAGATGAGAATCAATGCATATGATTGTAATTATGACAATGTTTCCAAGTAAAGTCATTAAGTACATGAAGGGAAACAAAATGAAAATTAGAAGTTGCATGTCAGAACTTTGTGTCAGACCAAGAATATAAAATTGACTGACAAAAGTTTGATTCGACTTTACCATACTCCCAAAGCTTCTTGTTACTCAGAGATTAGCAGGAAGATCTGAGAAAATAAGGAAATAAAACATCATGAATGGCAGAAAATGATTTACAAATCAACAAATAGCCTTTTATCTGTGTTTAGCCTGCTGCCAGTCTGTGAACAAACAAACGTTCTGCTATGCAACTGACATACTTTTTCTTCTTTCCCTAGATCATAAATATATCTCCCAATTCAGCATATTATTTAATTTTTCCTCCTGTAATTATCCACATTTACCTTTAGTCATTTTACCCACATTTAGATTTTTTTGCCTGGGTAAAAAAGGATACGCAGCTTTTTCACTTCCATTTTCATGGAAAATGTGTGCTCCACCTAAACATATATACTGTATTAACTTGCATATAATAATTATAACTAAACATATCTTCTGCTAAACTCCATATCTGTTTTTTGAGGCTGCCTCCCACAGGGACTTTGAAAAATCTGCTTGCTTGCTAAGACTCTTTTTTTAGGTTCTAATCAAAATAGTTATCTCTTGCCACTCTTGTCGTTGGTGAGTTCACCTTGGGAAGCCCTCCTGTATACCACATAAACACCTTTGTGAGAAAGGGAGTGGAAAGGGAGTGGATGGAAGTCGGGAGTCAAACAAGATTGTTTTTTTTGGTGATGATATCTCCCTTTTCTATGCCGAGGTTTCTTTGTACTTGTAATGTTATTCCCATGTTTCAAGTACTGCAATATCTTATCAGCCTCATGTCTTTAATTCACTGGTAAAGAGGCATACCAGACGTGCTGTTTCATTCCACAAGTTTGCTTCAAGAGGAAAAATAGTTAGGCCCAGATTCCAGACATTACCCACACACTGGAATGGGGACTAACCACATATCCTCCAAAGTTAGAATCAGGCCCAATGTCTCTAAAACACATACAGAGATGTAAATGTCAACCATGACAAGCACAGCGTGCCAAAGCAAGTTAAATTGAAGTGCACAGTTTTAAACGGGAATGGCAAATCAAATTATCAAATTATGTGCTGTACGCATGATCTTGAAGAGTGTCATCGAAGTCACCAACCAAGGACCTAAAAAATGAGTCAACATCATCTGATGTAGAATCGAGTTCAGTGCAGACAAACGGATCCACAGAGCAGTAGTGAGCAGTAGTTCCTGGTGCAACGTTATCCGTTGCAGTGTCCTCATCCATGGTAGATCTCAAAACGGAAGACTCATAGGTGGCCTCGCGGAGCAACCTCAGTCTCAAGGGGCATGACCGTGTATGAACCCTCATCGGGGACATCAGCAGTGCATGGTCCACAGGAGATGTCGGTGCAACAGCAAGACAGACCATAGGCAGATGTTCAAAGAGACACCATATGAAGCGGAAGACTGCTTGTACGCACCAGAGAAGGGGCCGGAATGACAACGACCAGTCATGCTCCAATTCCACCACCAAGGGTGCACTGCACCGAAGATCCGAACCATGCGCTCACAGCACAGTGGAGTTGGTGGGAGCGGCTCCATTGCTCTGCGTTGCTGGAAAGAAACAACCACTTCAAATCAGAAGAAGTAGCAGTAGTAGTTCGCCAATCAAAGCCAAAATGATTGGAAAGCCACCCAACACACTTGAAAAGAGCGAGTGGATGGCTGACGGGATGACTCCGAAGACAGTCTGGAAGATGGATACGAAACCAAACCCGACAGCCTTAAAGAAGTAAACAATCCCAGTAGTGCTTGAAGCATTGGATATTTTGGATACCTGGTCTCCAAAGTGCTTGGGGAAGTTGGTATTTAATAGGGATTGTATCTCGGCTGATGATCTCGCAATCTGGAGAGCATACGTCTCCTTTGCGGATGTCAAGGTGACCTGTTTTTTAAATAATAGCGCCTTTAGCTTGCTCAGCTTGTCATAGTTCACATTTATAGAATCTATGTGGGGCCACATGTCAGATACTTTTATCTCTCGTGTGGGGGGAAACAAAACATGTCCACAGCACGTAACGACATTCGAGACCGAGATTGCGTAGGCAATTCCTGGTCGCATGCCGTAACAACTTTGATTGTTCAGTACCACATATCTTCCATTGGAAAGTACATGAAATACCGGGCAAATCAAAGGGACGGGAGTACCCCTCAACAAGCAGGCCAAATTTGCAACCCCCGCATTGCAAAGACCGTGAAGAGAGACCTGCTTACATATCATCGAATGATGAACATCAGTCTCACATTCGCTTCCACTAAGAAAGACCTCTGTTTCGCCGTTCAGACATCTGTAGTCAAAGGGCAACTCCCACTCTTCCTTAATATAGCTATCTCCTAGTTGCTCGTACCGTCTTACTGCAAGATGTTTCAGGCAGCTTGAGAAACGAAAGGTCGAAATCTGCAAATTAATTATGCCATGTAGGAGCCAGATAGTTGAAGGACTCTCTGGTACCGTGAAGGGCAACTTATCTAACTTTTCTACGCGAAGCATGGTGAAACTAGCCTCCCTTTTAGCCATTGTCTGTTGTTCCTCGGAAACATTTAAAGCAGTGAAGAAGTCACTCCTGTTAATATACTTCCATGGAATGCGGCCACTTTTCAGTGTCTGTAATGTTCAACCCAGCTGCATGATGGAACGGAGCTGTGTTTGCCCATGATATAACCGGGACAGGTCAGTCTGAGTGATATCAATAGCAGACTACACTGTATTTGACAGTGAATAAATCCTGTTGGACAGTGTGTTCATGCCGTTGTCGACAACAGCTAATGCTTTTTCTAAATTTTCCCTATCCAATTGCCTTAAACGCACAGCAGCCTCAATCTGGGAAAGTTTCTAAATTTCATTGCACATGGCATTTAGACACCTTTTTGAGCTCTGTTTCCTAGGACCCAGCAGAAAATCCTGCAGGCCTATATCTTCAGAAAGAGTGTTCAGATGTTTCTTAACTGAGGCTAACGTGTCGGTCTGCACCCATTGTTGGCACAGCTTACCCACACTGTATGTCGTAACTATACCTGTATGTTGACCCGATATAAAACGAGGGTCTGGCCTGTTAATTTAAAAAAAACATGAAGAGTTCAAAAAACGCGCTTAACACTCATTTGGGTTAGTGGGCCACATTAACCACCCGCCGGGACTGGAAAGTGAAGAATTATAAGTACTAGCCTTAACCATTGAATCTAGCTTTTCCTCTGTTATATTGAGGAAGTATTGCCAATCTTTAAACTTTGCCGGTTGGGGATACTGGGCGTATTCAAGTCTTTAATTTTTGCTAACCCCAGACAAGATGTCTGCTGAATTGTGTCATTTAAGAAAATCATTTGTTCATGAATCAGGCATGCTCGGAATAAAGCCTCCCTACCCTGTATCTGCCAATCTTGTGTTCCCCATACACTTTTCAAATCAATAGTGCTCTTCCAGTATGCGTAACCTTCAACTGCGAGCCGGGAAACAAAAGGATCTGAATAAATCAGTTTTGTATCAGTTAGCAAAAGTTTCCTAATTTGTGCCGGAGGTATTTTCAAATAATACGATTCTGCTTTTTTTGTATCATGCCCAGAAAAGTATGTACATTTTTCACTATAGTACTTTGGGCTCACCACCGGTTGTGTAGAACAGTATTCCCACTGTGTGTAGTTTAATACTGGCCCATATCTAGTGACACGCTGTAGGTAGTAATGTCCCCAATTGTTATAACAGAACATATCCCCATAATTCATTGTATCTTCATATACATCATCACTTTCAAAAGCAGAATAGTCCTTCATCTCAGTTAGCATGGAATCAACTGTCTGGACATCCCAATCATCAGAGACAACATCAGCTGTAATTACATCAGTCATCGCAATTTTTATCACATATGGTATTTGAATAATTTCAGTTGGCCCGTATATATCGAATGGAACTTTGTCACACACAATCCCATCAGAAATTGGTATTGCTGTAATATTTACAGGGGACAAATCTCTCCGGACCTTATGTGAAGAATGATGTGGTGTTAAAACTTCATCAACTGGCTCCACAGAGGAGCGATCAGGAATATAATGACCATTCATCAGCAAAAGGAAAACAGTCAAAAAAACAATCCATAAAAATAATGCAAAAAATGTCAAACAGAACCATAAATAGTTCCATGGGTACTTCAAATAATTATTTTTAAGCCATTGATACAGCTTACTACTTTTTGAAACACTGTCAATCACAGTAGTGGATGAGTCTGAAGAAAAATCATCAATGTCAATGAAATAGCCAGAGGCAGTCTCTGCAAACACGGGAGCCGGTGCACTATCCGTACTTTGGTCCACTTCACGTGGGGGCTCTTGATAGACAGGGTCGTTAGTCTGTGATGTGTTTGTGTAAAAAAACAGCTAGATCTTGAACCGGGGTGGTCACTGAAGTAGTGACTGGAACCAACAAAAGTTCATTTTCCACCCTCCCCATGGTCAAGGAGGTGTCTGGTACAGAAGTTGACATTGTTGCATAGTCTGTAGTAGTGATATTCATCCTACTATGTAGATGTATGTTCTGTTGGGTGGTGAGAGCGGATCGGGAACCACCCAAGGGATCTCTTGGTCTACTGTGAAGGATCGGCCACATGGTGTAGTTTGATGTCATCAATGGAGATGAATCTGTTTGTCTTAGAACCAGACAGTGGCGGTAAGATGATAGTCCTGGTGCCTTTTATTCCCAAGACCGGTACAGGTGCTCTGTATGATGGACCGAATTCTTTCTTCACTGCGATCTTCTCACGAACCAGATCCCCCACTTTAGGAATCCAGCCAGTCGAAGTTTTCGCTAAATCCCTTATTCCTAAGGTGGCAGCACTTGCGGATGATTTATCATCACGAAATTGCTGAAGCTCCTGTAAAACAGTGAGACGTTCATTTATGTCAAATGGTGTTTCTGCTGCCACCATACCAGGGGTATCAAGATCTGGGACATACATAGGTATCCCAAAGAGAACCTCATATGCAGTGCGTCCCCCCAAGGACCGTCTTGGCAGATTATTCAGTGCTCTCTGGACCCCATATAGGTGATGTAACCAACTGCGGCCTGAACCTAATACTCAAGCTGTTAAGGACTGCTTTAGATCACAATTCCGCCTCTCCATGACCAAATTTCCCTCGGGATGGTATGGTGAGGAGTACTGGAGTTCAACACCCATCCTCCCCATGGTGTCCCTGAATGCCTTAGAGGTAAATACAGGGCCCTGGTCGGAATGGAATGCTGCAACCGCATATGTACTGATAAAGATCAGCAAGTCTTTTATAACAGTCCAGGCGTCAGCGGACTGCTATGGCCATACCCACAGGAATCTAGAACAAGAATCTACAGTGACTAGAATGTATTTGTATGCACCATCAGGCTGTAAGGGACCACAATGGTCCAGGTACACACACTGTAGTGGCTTGTTGGACACTAGGAGGGATGTCTGTGGTGGTCGTTTGATATTAGAACCCTTAATCTGCTGGCAAATGTCACAGGAAAGGACATACTGATTTGTTTGTCTGCATAGACCAGGCCACCAGAAGCGTTTCTGTAGAAGTATTATCGTGGCCTGTACACCAGCATGTGCAGAAGTGACACCCTGATGCGCTGCTTTAATTAGATCTAATCTCTGATCTTCATTGCGAATCACTCGATTTCCAACCCCACGAATTACTGTGTATGCAACATTCTGCACACTGATATGGTAAGTATAGTTCGTAGGGTACCCTTTAGGAAGGGACTTGCCTGCAGCAGAAGCTTTGACGGCAATCAATATTTCATTATCCACTCTCGTCTGAGAACGAGTCACTGCAGCCACAGAAGCCGTAGCTACTGCTGCTTTGGCCGCTTCATCAGCCGAGGTATTACCAGCAACGTGTACTCCTACATATTGGTGTCCCAGTGTATGTACTACATGGACACACAGCAGCTTATCCTTAAGATCAGCCACCCTCCCCCACAGTATTTTGTGTTTAATGGTGTTCCCTTTAGAATCTCTAAACCTGTTCAGTTTCCAATGATTGAGATAGTCATTGTATGACTGGATGCAGTAATAACAGTCACAGACTATTAAAGTCTGGCATCCTGGCTCAGTATGTTCGAGCGCTACAATAAGAGCTTTAAGCTCAGCCAACTGGGCTGTGCAGTCCCCTAGTGTCTGCATGTAGGTATTGCGAGGGTGGAAAACGCCATATTCCATCACTCCGCTCACGGCTGCGCAAGCTGCTGAGTCTTGATGTTTAGTACCTACAGCCTGTTGTGCTGAACCATCAATGTATATGACAGTATGGTAGTTGTCTAGTGGCAAGATATTTAGAGGAGTGGGGTACTCTTGTTCATACTGGAGAAATTCTTGTGTCTGAAGTTTTGGATCAAAAATGTAATCAACATCAGTGGCGGTCAGAGACGTTGCCCATTTAATCCAACATAGATGTAATGCTTTAGAGTTGGGAACGCTCGCTTTGGTGACAGCCTCTAGGGCCGGTACCAGGGAGACAACAATAATACGTTTCCCCTGGGCAAGTGTCCTCTCTTTTATGATGGCCATCTGAACCGCCGTCAGAATATTTTCCGTGGGTGCAAAGCGTTGATCAGCATTGGAATATAAATGTGATTTATATGCTATGGGTACTCTGTCATCCTCATTAAAGGTGACATAAGTAAATCCAATGGCACCAGCTATTATTCTGATGACCAAATTCTTTTTATTGTCACGGGTGTGCAAGTGTTTAGCTTCTAGCATGTCCCGTTGAATTTCCCTAAGGATGTGCGTGTGTTCAATTGTCCAGTGCCTGCTAGAAAATGTGGGCTGAACCAAGTCATACACTGGCTTGATCCTTTGTGCATAATCTGGAATATATGTTCTGCCCAAAATAAAGAAACCTAGTAATGACTGGAGTTTCTTTAGCGTGTTAGGAAGGTGCAATTGAGCAACTTTTTCTAGGAAGTGTGGGGCCAGGCTCTTTCCCTCGTTTGATAGCTCATATCCCAGGAATAATACACTAAGAAAGGCTATCTTGCTTTTCCTAAAATTGAATTTATAACCGAGGTCTGCAAATTCCAAAATGATCTGATCAACCCTTGCAAGATGAATGTCGAGGACGTCGTCTGTGAGATATATGTCATCCACATAGGATAACGCCTCAGAATCAATATCATGTAGTATCAATGTTACACAGGCTGAAAATAGCCCCGGGCTATTCTTATAGCCTTGAGGTAAACGACAAAAGCGCTTCTGCGAGCCAAATGAGAACGCGCTCAGGTCCAGACTTTCAAGTGCTAAATTCTGGCAGAAGAATCGATTAGAAATGTCTAATGTTGTTTTATATTTTTTACGCACTATGGGCCTCATTCTGAGGCTGGCGGGCGGCAGTAGCCGCCCGCCTGGCGGGAACCGCCATATGGCCGCTCCGCGGTCGAAAGACCGCGGAGGCCATTCTGGCTTCCCTGCTGGGCTGGCGGGCGACCGCCAGAAGGCCGCCCGCCAGCCCAGCGGGAAACCCCCTTCCCACGAGGAAGCCGGCTCCGAATGGAGCCGGCGGAGTGGGAAGGTGCGAAGGGTGCAGTTGCACCCGTCGCGAATTTCAGTGTCTGCTAAGCAGACACTGAAATTCTTTGTGGGGCCCTCTTACGGGGGCCCCACGACACCCCATACCGCCATCCTGTTCCTGGCTGGCGAACCGCCAGGAACAGGATGGCGGTATGGGGTGTTGGAATCCCCATAGCGGCGCAGCAAGCTGCGCCGCCGTGGAGGCTTCATGAGGGCAGCGGAAAACCGGCGGGAGACAGCCGGTTTTCCTGTTCTGACCGCGGCCAAACCGCCGCGGTCAGAATGCCCTGCGGGGCACCGCCAGCCTGTTGGTGGTGCTCCCGCCGACCCCGGCCCCGGCGGTCCTTGACCGCCGGGGTCGGAATGACCCCCTATATTATTTATTAGTGCTGTGCTGTGTGAATTCTGTATAGCATATGTACGTGTCTGACTATTTAAGTGTCTATAATCAATGAATGGTCTGGCTTTGCAATGGGGAATAATGGATTATTCATTGCAGATGTACAGGGCTCAATTACTCCCTGGTACTCAAGTTGGGCGAGTATTTCCCTCACAGGAGCTTTCACTTCATGTTTAACAGGATATTGTGGCTGTGGTTGGGGTGTTGCCCTAACGGGAATAACATGACAATGCGACTCCTTGTCCCAACCGACATGTTTGCGTTATAACGCAGGTGCTTGCGCTAAAGCCCATTCAGAAGCATAGGCTTCTTTATCTGCTTCCGGAAAAAGATCAGAGAAAGAACGCAAAATGACATCTTCCCCATGCGGGAGCTTGCAGATGTGTTCTGGTGGCCAATCTCTTTCGGCCAATAGGATATCACTAGTAAGTTCATCCCAAAATATCACACTAATAACGTGCTCCACGTCTCCCTCTATCTGAATTTTTAAATCATAAACCCTATTGGGGGGAGTACGCGGCATCCGCTGTTTCAACTGCGATGAAAGCGCTAGTTGCTGTCACATGCAGATGATCTTTCAGATTCTGGCGACATATCGTGACCTCTGCCGAGCTGTCTAACAGAGTCACTGCCCAAGTCTTGTTCCTCAACAGTGTTCTCAAGTATCCTGCCATTTTTAGCTGTTAGTGCTGCCACCTTCTTCTTTTTAAACTGTGGCTTTTGCTGAGGAGTCTTTTCTTCTTTTTTAATGGTAGACTGCGGACAGTCTTTCTTTTCTTTCACGTATTCAGGACGTCGATCTTGATGGCCCCCTATCTCGCTACGTCTATCCGGTGCATCCTGAAAGGAATGAGAGGGAAGTGAATCAGTATGTCTGTCTGGAGTTTTAATGTTCTCCCTGTTTCTAAGATTATATCTCCTTTCATAGTTCTCCGGGTGTGGAGAATCAGCTCTCTTATTCCTTCTTTCTTTAAAATCTTTTTGTTTGTCCCAGTGCTTCTTAGGGCCCTCTTGTGCCTCCTTTGTACTCTCCTTATCGGTGGTACCTTGCAATTCCAACTTCTTTGGTTTGGCTACCAAATTATCCCGTCCTATACTAGTATAGGTATCGGAGATAATTTTCGGTAGCTGTCTCTCTTGTTCCTGGTGTGGAGTTTCCCGGAGACGCTGGCGTATTGCCAGTGCTACCGCCTCCCCTTTAGTGTTACTTAATATTATTGAGGATATGGCGTCACAGTTATGCTTTAGTTTCATCCCCAAATCCAGGGCTGGTGTTGCCCCATGCTCATTTTGTATTTGTTTTAACACTTCTGGTAAATTGGCACGTGTCAGGATACCATGTGTGGTAGTGTGTATATAGCAGCGAAGACTGTACCCCATGTGGGGCAGTCATCCACCAAGGGAACCATCCCAAAAGGCAAGCACATTGTGAGAACTCTATGTTTTTCCTGTGGTCCCGTATGGGGAAACACAACTTCCAGCTGATTAGTTTTCTCAGCAATCCAGAACGGTATTTTTTCCCGTTCCGCGGGTACCTTACCCATAATAGTATGGATTAATCCCAGTAGCCAATTGATAACCACCAGGTGCTGGCGGTGCTGGACGTGCTGGTGCTGTGTTTAATGTTCGCATTACGAACTGAACTAATCGTTTATATAATGTCACTAATTCATTATATAAATCCCGCAGATCTGCTTTTTGCATATTCTGTATGCCTGGATGAGGTGTGTATGTGGCAAACATAGGCCATGTTGGTCCGTCATTACTTAAGGGACCTAACCTCACTCTTTGTAGTACATGTGGTAGGGCGCCTTCCAACCAGTTCTGATGCTCTTGGTATGTGAGCGATATTTCATGATACTAGTATGCTTGGTACCGCTGAGGTACGTTCGCAATTTCATATGTTTGGAAAGTATGTGTTGTTTGGTCCACCTCAGAAAAGGTGACCCAGCAGTAAAATGTTTCTGTTTGGTATGCTTCATTAGCTTCTATAATAAGAGTAACATCCCCGCCCTCATCTGTAAGGCCATGCATTAATAAATGATGTGTTAGTGCTTGTCTAGTATTTTCAGGAATGTCAATGGCATTAGCCATACCTGTTTAGAAAAACGGAACACCAAAAAATGGGGAGTTAAGTCCTTTTATGAGTTCGAGCTTGAACAACCTACAACGTGATCTGGTGTTACCTTTTAAGCTGAGGAGGATTTTCCCAAAGACCACGGACGTCTCCGTATAACGGTACTTAGACAGTGATAGTCGGGGTATCCGTAAATTAGTGCCTAAACACCATCCTTGGTGGCGCCATGTCATAGTTTGGACTCTTGCTCTGGGCAAGACTGCTGGTTAAAGGATGACAGTACTTTTTCTTGTAAGTAACTACGTCTTTCCTACAACAAGTCGCAACTGTTGTCCCAACCTTACCAACTCACTAGCCGCACATCACCAGAAAACACAATAGTAAAAGGTGTTTTGTGGCAGCCTTTACGCATGGACTCGAGAATAAGACATCTCAGGGATTGTCGTGGTTAAACGGAGATTACCCCTTTCTCACAGATATATCATGTCTCATACAAACACAGGCAATGACAAAGATGCAGTATAGTTTAAATAGTATTTTATTTAGCATAACTGCAATTTGCGATAAGTTGCATGGGCTGCAATGATTAGGATAATGAATTATGCAAGTAACAGAATTGTGAAGACGAGAGTCATTATTACAAAGACCCCCAACATCTTGCAATGCATAAAAAAGACATACGAGATGTAATATGCCCTAATACCCTAATGTGAAAGGCCTAACCTCCTACCTAAAGGAGAGCTGGGATTGTTAAACCTAATCTGCCAATGCCATGTCCATGAAAGGAGCCCCCAACCCTTGTTACCTTGGAATGAGGTCTCTATCTCAGACTCTGAAGGGACACGAAGACTGGGTCAGCGTCAAGAGGACTACAGCATCGATATCATCGATGGTGGTGATGCCCTCTGGTCGGAATCTCTCTGATTATCTGTCTAAAGTGCGATATATTTATACAGATCTTCAAGGACCCCTTACGTAGGTGTGTTCCCAAACAATAGATAACAGAAATGCTTGGGACGGCAATTAATATAAACAATCCCTCAAAAGTATAGAGAGGGTAAATCCCTAATTGTGAACACCTACTGTCTGTTTGTCTTTGGTGCTTGTTCTTGACGCCTTAGCGTGGTGACACTGATAGTATAACTCATAACAAGTGGCCTAACTCTAAACAAGGCAGCCATTTTAGAAGAAATAAATAATTAAATGTGCTAAGACAGAGCAAGCTAAGTAGGTTAAAAGTCACTAGGTGACGGGGGCAAGAGTCTGCAATCCAAATGCTAAGCTAACTCCTGTTATCCCACTAAAAGGAAGTAGGATTCACTACAAGACTGTGGCTTTGCACTCCCCAGGATGCAGCAGTGGGCAAACCACCCACTGTAAAGACTTGTGAGACTGTGGCTTTGCACTCCCCAGGATGCAGCAGTGGGCAAACCACCCACTGTACAGACTTGTGAGACTGTGGCTTTGCACTCCCCAGGATGCAGCAGTGGGCAACCCACCCACTGTAAAGACTTGTGAGACTGTGGCTTTGCACTCCCCAGGATACATCAATGGGCATGGAGCCCCCTCATCGATCTGGTGTCGTGCAATCATCCGGCTGAGGTGCCCCCACTTCCCTTCCCACTGAGGTGCCTGTTTTATTTCGATCTGATGCCCCTGCAGTGTTCTCTCCGTTTTGGTCGGGTATCTTGTGTGGGCCTCGCCCATGCATTTTGGGCCCATTGGTCTATGTATGTGCAGTACATGGATTTGAAATGTTGGTGTATATATTTGTTGATAGTGTATATATATTGTTTGAGTACTGGATTTTTATTGATTACAATCGTTCAACTCATTTCCTTTTGTCCTTGCATTCTTCTGGGGCGGTTAGGGGGTTTAAATGTAATGTATCAACATGTACTTGTGTGTGTGTTGCAGTGGGTGAGGGTGGGGGTGTTTCATGTTGCGTGTGTGTGTCACTCTCTTTTCCTTCCCCCTTCCCTGTGTCGTAGGTGCAGTACTCACCGTGGTCTTCGCCGCCGGCATTCGTGCTCCTGGTAGAGGAGCAGGAAGACAATGGCAGGTACAATATGGAGTTTCGGCTCCATGGTGTCCTGGTTCCTCGTGGGGTGTGTAGATGTGAGCATTTCCCCTTCCAAGTCCTGTTTCCGCCGTGTTTTTGTTCACTGTGAATCTGCCCCGGAAAAGGTGGTGGATTGGCCTTTCATGATACTGTGGGCTGTACAGTGTCTTCCGGCTGTCTGTTGGCGGTGACCGTCATGCTGTTTGTTTGTAACGCCGTGGCGGTCGGAGTGTTAAAGTGGCTGTCTATGTTGGCGGTTTCTGCCATGGTCGTGATTTCATTTTTTTTACCGCCGGCCTGTTGGCGGGTTTACCGCCACTTTAACACCGACCGCCAGGGTTGTAATGAGGGCCTAAATATATTACATCCACTGCAAGTAAAGGTTTCAATAGTTGAAACCTGAGTGCAACCCCACTAGCTACGGCACAAAGCAAAGAGACTTAACTGTAAATAAATGTGTAGAGCATTTAGAAGTACCAAGACAGTTAAAAAGTTAAAAACACAACAGAACAAAAATCCCAATCCAAGTTATGAAAATAGAGAATATTTTATAGAACAAAATTATACCAAATGACACAACTCCAATAAGGGGGGGCAGAGATATGATTTTTTTTACATTTGAGAATTAAATTAAAAATTAGTGGAGTCATCTGGTTGCTCTTTACTAGCCCAAGGATAAGGTTTCAGACTGACTGCAGTGGAGTGCATTACATATACAAGGACCACGTTCATCCCATTGAAAAGTTACCTTCTCAACATCAAAAGACTTTGGAGAAAGCAGGCAGTGGGCTAGCATGGAGTGATGGGGTTCAATGTAAACTAAACAGTTAGTTCAAGTATTTGTTCCCCAGAGTTCTCCAGAGTTAATCAGTCCTCCTTCATCAGCAGAATCATGAAGGTGCACTTTGGAGATAAAGAGTGGTCACCATTGATGAATTATGAATTTGGGTGTCGAAAGTCGAATGTAGCGGGTGCTGCAGTTAAGTTAGTTTGACTGGCAATGCTCTCTTGGAGGATCAGTTGCTTTGTTGGTCCCGGTTTGTCAATGGTTCCCCTTGCAAAAAGTTAGCAAAATATTTTTAAGTTGCAAGCTTTTGAGCTAAGCAGGAGGCGTACACTCTGACACCAGCCATTGATCCCAGGACCTCAGTATAAGCACATGGGATAATGATTCACTCAAAAAAGCCACCAACATAGTGTAAGGGAAGAGTCACTTCAAACTGGTCAGTTGGCCTCTATCAGAAAAGTGGGCTTCTTGCAGCTTTTGTGTCATTCAATCTTTATAGTATGTCAGCCCTCTGACTCTTGTCCTGGGCACAAGTGAAAGCAGGCCCTGGGTTTTCCTCACAGGTTGCAATAGCAGGTGCAGTCATTCATCTGTCTTCCGCAGGTCCAGTAGTATTCTGAAGGGAGTGTCCTGGGGTGCCACATTTATGCCTGGCACTAGCCTGGGGTGGAGGTGATTCCTAGTCCCTTCCTAACCTCATTACACAGCAGTTGTTATGTGCCATACTGCAAACAATCCCATAGAGGCCCTCCCTAACCCAAATACAAAATGGAAAACCTTTCCTCCCCATGTGCAGAGGCCAGGAAATGAGCAACCCTTCCTCAGTGGTTACACAAAAGTGGTTCTAGGGGCAGCTCAATTCCAACTGAGATTGGTTGACTCTGGCCAGAGAGAAAAAGTAGAAGGTAGGCCCATGTGTGAGCTACATATGTCTGTGATGGGACAGGCCTCTTTGAAGATAATTAAGTTGCCAGACCGCCCTGTCAGAGGAGCAAGACACCTCCTTAAATCCAAGGCCTTTGTCTTAACTCTGAGAGCATGTGATGCAATAGCAGGCATGTAAACTTGCCTTTTCCATGTTTGGAGTTTGCATCTCCTGGCATCTAGCAGTTCCTACAATGAGGATGCTGAGCTGCACTACAGGCTCCTCTAACCTGCTCTATCTGGACAAATAAAGAACATACCATTTCTTAAGAATTGTCCATT
This sequence comes from Pleurodeles waltl, assembly GCF_031143425.1. Lineage (NCBI taxonomy): Eukaryota > Metazoa > Chordata > Amphibia > Caudata > Salamandridae > Pleurodeles > Pleurodeles waltl. Next base: position 21,310,680 of record NC_090446.1, read on the forward strand.
TCAAAGAACTGTTTTTGAGGAACATTGGTTACAATTGCATGGAATATTACAGGTGATAAGCTACAATGCATAATGGAACTGCGAATTTGATCAAAATTGTGTGGAATTCAAGCACTACTTCACAGAGAGTAACAAGTGGCCATTAGCATGTTGAAATTGAACTCTAGATGGTAATATTTGTGACAACTGAGTAGAATTGAATTATAATTTGAAAAGGGTCACCAAGAAGGAACTTTGTTGAAATCCTTTTTCAAATGGTGGTGTTTAAAAATGATGAGCCATTTAATATAACTTGAACTAGTCAAATCCAAGAAAAAAAAAATGATACCCGATCAACGAATATAGTAGAATTCAAAGAAGAATGCAAAGTTCTAATAAGGGCATAACATTCAATAAGCCTTCAGTCATGCACGTTTCATCAATGATTTTAACATGTGTAACTTGATTTGAGAGTAGATAAGATCTCTAAGTGCTCAGAGGGGTAAGCCAGGAAACACAGGGCTTATTTAAAGTTTCAGTTTGGGTGGCCCTGAGCCATTACTTAGGTGTCTGGTGTCTGTTCAAGAGAAAGGGCACATAAAGCTGTAGCTCATGTGCATTTTAGTGATAAAAATGTTTAGATCTCAAATGGGCTACCTGGCACTGCACAATAAAAGGGCTAGAATGGTTTCCAATGTGGATAATTCAAGGAGAGAGAGAAAGCATTGAAAGACTTGATGACACTCACCACCTATATCTACCTATTTTCATCAAGGGATTTGTGGTCGAGAGAAGGTTGCAACAAATTACATTAATAAAAGCCCTTATAAGGTTAAGGGGACTCAGCAGACAAAAAACTGCTATTGTACATGATTAACTTTAGTGTGCCAGTTACCATACTCTGCTGAATATAAATGCCAGTTCTGTGTCTGAGTGACTGGGTGTAACTCTCCCAGCATTGTGTTTTAAAAATAAAACACATTTTTTGGGCAGTATCAAAAGACGAGACAGAATAAAATGTGGGACAGTGTTCTTGTGAGAAAGTAGCCTCTTTCTAGCCTTGTTACCCCCACTTTTGGCCTGTTTGTGAGTATATGTCAGGGTGTTTTCACTGTCTCACTTGGATCCTGCTAGCCAGGGCCCAGTGCTCATAGTGAAAACCCTATGTTGTCAGTATGTTTGATTTGTGTCACTGGGACCCTGCTAGCCAGGACCCCAGTGCTCATAAGGTTTTGACCTATATGTATGTGTTCCCTGTGTGATGCCTAACTGTCTCACTGAGGCTCTGCTAACCAGAACCTCAGTGGTTATGCTCTCTCTGCTTTCCAAATTGTCACTAACAGGCCAGTGACCAATTTCACCAATTTTCATTGGCATACTGGAACACACTTATAATTCCCTAGTATATGGTACTGAGGAACCCAGGGTATTGGGGTTCCAGGAGATCCCTATGGCATGTAGCATTTCTTTTGCCACCCATAGGGAGATCTGACTATTCTTACACAGGCCTGCCAGTGCAGCCTGAGTGAAATAACGTCCACGTTATTTCACAGCCATTTACCACTGCACTTAAGTAACTTATAAGTCACCTATATGTCTAACCTTCACCTGGTGAAGGTTGGGTGCAAAGTTACTTAGTGTGTGGGCACCCTGGCACTAGCCAAGGTGCCCCCACATTGTTCAGGGCAAATTCCCAGGACTTTGTGAGTGCGGGGACACCATTACACGCGTGCACTATACATAGGTCACTACCTATGTATAGCGTCACAATGGTAACTCCGAACATGGCCATGTAGCATGTCTAAGATCATGGAAGTGTCACACCAATGCCATTCTGGCATTGGGGAGACAATTCCATGATCCCCCGGGTCTCTAGCACAGAATCCGGGTACTGTCAAACTGCCTTTTCAGGGTTTGCACTGCAGCTGCTGCTGCTGCCAACCCCTCAGACAGGTTTCTGCCCCCCTGGGGTCCAGGCAGCCCTCACCCAGGAAGGCAGAACAAAGGATTTCCTCTGAGAGAGGGTGTCACACCCTCTCCCTTTGGCAATAGGTGTGAAGGCTGGGGAGGAGTAGCCTCTCCCAGCCTCTGGAAATGCTTTGATGGGCACAGATGCTGCATAAGCCAGTCTACTCAGGTTCAGGGATCCCCCAGCCCTGCTCTGGTGCGAAACTAGACAAAGGAAAGGGGAGTGACCACTCCCCTGACCTGCACCTCCCAGGGGAGGTGCCCAGAGCTCCTCCAGTGTGCTCCAGACCGCTGCCATCTTGGGAACAGAGGTGTTGCTGGCACACTGGACTGCTCTGAGTGGCCAGTGCCATCAGGTGACATCAGAGACTCCTTCTGATAGGCTCTTACCTTTCTTACTAGCCTATCCTCCTTCCTAGTTAGCCAAACCTCCTTTTCTGGCTATTTAGGGTCTCTACTTTGGGGAATTCTTCAGATACCAAATGCAAGAGCTCACCAGAGTTCCTCTGCATCTCCCTCTTTACCTTCTGCCAAAGGATCGACCGCTGAAAGCTCAGGACGCCTGCAAAACTGCAACAAAGTAGCAAAGACGACTACTGCAACCTTGTATCGCTTCATCCTGCCGGCTTTCTCACCTGTTTCCTGGTGGTGCATGCTCTGGGGGTAGCCTGCCTCCTTCTTGAACCAGGAGCTCTGAAGAAATCTCCCATGGGTCGACGGAATCTTCCCCCTGCAACTGCAGGCAACAAAAGACTGCATCACCAGTCCTCTGGGTCCCCTCTCAGCACGACGAGCGTGATCCCTGGAACTCAGCAACTCTGTCCAAGTGACTCCCACAGTCCAGTGACTCTTTGGTCCAAGTTCAGTGGGGGTAAGTCCTTGCCTCCCCACACTAGACTGCATTGCTGGATACCGCATGATTTGCAGCTGCTCCGGCTCCTGTGCACTCTTCCAGGATTTCCTTCATGCACAGCCAAGCCTGGGTCCCCGACACTCTAACCTGCAGTGCACAACCTCCTGAGTTGTCCTCCAGCGTCGTGGGACTACCTTTTGTGACTTTGCATGGACTCCGGTTCACTCCTCTTCTAAGTGCCTGTTCCGGTACTTCTGCGGGTTCTGCCTGCTTCTGTGAGGGCTCCCTCACTTGCTGGGCACCCCCTCTGTCTCCTCATCCAAGTGGCAACATCCTGGTCCCTCCAGGGCCACAGCAGCATCCAAAAACCCTAACCACGACCCCTGCAGCTAGCAAGGCTTGTTTGCAGTCTTTCTGCGTAGGAACACCTCTGCAAGCTTCTTCACAACGTGCGACATCCATCCTCCAAAGGGGAAGTTCCTAGTCCTCTTCTTTCTTGCAAAACACCAAGGTGGTCATTCTGACCCCGGCGGTAAAATGCACTTACCGCCGGTCAGAAGACCGCCATAACACCGCCGCGGCCGCGGAAACCCGCCACGGTCATTCTGACCCGCAGAAGGCAAACCTCCGAAAATCCGACAGCCACAACCGACCGCCAGACCAGCGGTCGGCGGAAAGGTGGAGGTGACCAAACCTCCACCGCCACGCCAACAGAAATACGCCCATGCCATTACGACCCACGAATCCACGCGGCGGTCATTCGAACGCGGTATTCCATTGGCGGGACACACCGCCGCGGTCAGAATACACACAAACGAACAAAACTCAGCCACATTGGACGATTTGAATCCCACACACCTGATACACATACACACACCACTCCCACACACACAATACAATATAAAACACCCACCCACATCACCCACAAACCCCTACGCAAAAAAATTCTGAAAGAAGGCCAGAGCGAGACACCAGCATCCACAAACTAACAGCCACAGCCACTCAACACCATCACCCACACACTATCCACACACAAAACAACACACACCACCACACTCAACACACTTAACTACACATACTCCACCCCACACATCATACACACCACCCCATGGCACCCCAAAGACAACCCCGCTTCACAGACGAAGAACTCAGGGTCATGGTGGAGGAAATCGTTCGGGTAGAGCCCCAGCTGTTCGGCACACAGATACAATACACCAGCATTGCCCGGAGGACGGAGCTATGGCAGAGGATTGTCGACAGGGTCAACGCAGTGGGACAGCACCCCAGAAATCGGGAAGACATCAGGAAGCGATGGAACGACCTACAGGGGAAGGTGCGTTCCATGGTATCCAGGCACAACATCGCCGTGCAGAAGACTGGCGGAGGACCCCCACCTCAACCCCCACAATTCACATCATGGGAGGAGGAAGTCTTGAACATCCTGCATCCTGACGGCCTCGCAGGAGTCGGCGGAGGAATGGATACTGGTAAGTTGAAGCTTCAATACTGCTTCCCCCCCACCTGCATGCCAAATCATACCCCAACCCTCACCCCCATCCTCGAACCCCACCCTCACCCCCATCCCCATCCTCACCCCCACCCTCACCCCCACCACCATCCTCACCCCCACCACCATCCTCACCCCCACCCCCAGCACACCTATTCCCCGCCAATGTCTCACCATCACAACCCACACATCCCAAAACCTAGGCCTGCATGCGTCCACTAAGCATGGACACCCATCACCAAAGCATGCCCAATGCATATACACATCCCCCCCACAAGCCACCCTCACCAAAGCCCCCACACACGAATGCCAGCACTTGGGGACACGAGAACCCATAGATACACCCATATGCCACACATTGAAACTATAACCATACCTCTATACCCCTGCAGGACCCGACCGTCAACACACCGCGGCGGAGGGGCCAGAATTCTCCACACCCCCCACCCAAGAGGCCGTCAGCGATGACAGCAGCTCTGTCGACCTGGACACCGATGACCAGCCCGGACCATCGGGGACCTCTGGACAGTCGGTTCCCCTCACACAGGCCCAGGCCACTACAGACCCAAACCCCTCTGGGAACACCAGCACAGCTCCCACCCAGCGGGCCCATGCCTCTGTCTCCAGGGCGCGTCAATCTGCGGTGTGTCTACCACTACAGGGCACCCAGGATAACCCACCACCCCAACAACAACAGGGACCTGGGGGCAGTGGTAGTGGGCACACCGGCCAGGGGGCAGAGGCCCAGGGAAACAGGGCAACTCGGAGGGCAGCTGTGCGACAGGGGGGGGACGGGCCCAGGGAACCCACTCTCCACGAGGTCCTCACCACCATCATGGGAGCATACAACCGCTCCCAGGAGACGATGGCGACGGTACTGGCCCGGTTCCAGGAGATCCAGGTACTGCAGGAGGAACACTATCGGGGGTACAGGGAGGACATCAGAGCCATCAACACCACCCTGGTTACCATGGTAGGGCTGCTGCAGGACCTCGTCAACACCAGGGCGGACACTCAACAACACCCAAGGGCCCCTGCCACTAGCCTGGACCAAGAACAGCCAACCACCTCCGCCGGCGCTAGTGGACAGGAGGCCCCCGCACAGCAGCAGCCCACCAGACCCCCACCTCCTGCAGGAGAAGAACCACCCCGCAAGAGGGCCCTGAGATCTCGCAAGAAGACAGAGTAGGATGTCAAGACCCCCGCCAGCAATGGATACCACCTGATGTCATCCCACTGTCCCACATTGTCACCCTGTCCATCCTTGAACTGCCCATGCTCCATCTCTCCACAGGCCTCTGGACAATGCACCTGTGTGACTGTTACTCTGGACTCTGCCATGGACATTCCTTCACCATAGCCCCCACCCACTTGAAACCACCCATCCCATTTTGAGCACTTAAATAAACACCTATTTTGCACAAAACTATCTGGAGTCTGGCTGTGATTTCAATATATTGTAATTGACATGACAGTGCAAATATGTCCTTGTACATGGTGAAGTCAACAAACAGCTGCCACAAAGCTGTAGTCCATGGGGAAACGAAGCACAGGACTCGTAGTGGGGACCCCTGATCTGAAATAGGGAGGGAAAAGCCAAAACTCAGTCATCATACACTGGGGCAAATAGACAGGCAGCAGAGATGCAGGAGAGTAGTTAACATTTACTGAATTATCTTTGAAATGTTACCTGTGTCCTATTGGAAGTACTGTTCAATGATTCTGTCCCTGTTGTCTGTTTCAGCCCCGTCGTCTTCCTCCTCGTCACTCTCCTCAGGTTCCACCGCTGCAACAACACCACCGTCTCGACCATCCTCCTGCAGGAAAGGCACCTGGCGGCGCAAAGCCAGGTTGTGAAGCATGCAGCAGGCCACGATGATGTGACACACCTTCTTAGGTGAGTACATTAGGGATCCACCTGTCATATGCAGGCACCTAAACCTGGCCTTTAGGAGGCCAAAGGTGCGTTCGATCACCTTCCTAGTACGCCCATGGGCCTCATTGTACCATTCCTCTGCCCTGGTCCGGGGATTCCTTACTGGGGTCAGTAGCCACGACAGGTTGGGGTACCCAGAGTCCCCCACTAGCCATACACGGTGTCTCTGTAGCTGTTCCATCACGTAAGGGATGCTGCTATTCCTGAGGATGTAGGCGTCATGCACTGACCCTGGGAATTTGGCATTTACATGCGAGATGTACTGGTCAGCCAAACACACCACCTGGATGTTCATTGAATGGTATTTTTTTCTGTTCCTGTACACCTGCTCCCTGTCTCTTGGGGGAACCAAAGCCACATGGGTCCCATCAATGGCACCAATTACGTTGGGAATATGTCCAAGGGCGTAGAAATCACCCTTCACTGTAGCCAATTCGCCCACCTCAGGGAAAATGATGTAGCTCCTCACGGATTTCATAAGGGCAGACAACACTCTGGATAACACCTTCGAATACATGGGCTGAGACATCCCAGAAGCAATTCCCACTGTTGTCTGAAATGACCCACTTGCCAAGAAATGGAGTACTGACATGACCTGCACCAGAGGGGGAATCCCTGTGGGTTGGCGGATGGGGGACATCAGGTCGGGCTCCAGCTGGGCACACAGTTCATGGATAGTGGCACGGTTAAGACGGTAGGTCAGGATAATGTGGCGTTCTTCCATTGTCGACAGGTCCACCAGCGGTCGGTACACGGGAGGATTCATCCGTCTCCTCGCCCAACCCAGCGGACGGTGCCTAGGAAGGACAACATGGAGCACACAGTCAAGCAACCCACAGGTACGTACTCACAGCTAGCACAGTAAACGATTCTCTATGCAGTGAATGGCGTGTCTGAGTGGCTATGCAAGGCCTAGGCCTGTGTGACGCAGTTGAAATTGAGCCATGTGGGCCCTGGAAATGGCGGCTGCCTGACCTGTGAAGTGTGACAATGGGATGTGAGGTCAATGCGCTGGCGTGGCACACCGCGGCGGGCGGCGGGCGAAGACCGCGGCGCGAAGCCGCATTGGTTAACATTGAAGCCTATGGGTTTCAGGATCCAATGGCGAAGGGCGCCGGCGGGACGCACCGCCGCGGTACGCACCGCCGCGGACGTGACCGCCATTTTCTATCTACTTATCCACTTGCGACTTGAACTTTCACAGGAGAGGACCTATACTGCAAGTGTTGCTGTGACCTCGGTCTGGAAGGGACAATGGCTGCTGCGCCTGGGGAAAGGGCCCCTGCCTTCACTGGAGAGGAGTTGGAGAAACTTGTGGATGGGGTCCTCCCCCAGTATGCGCTACTCTACGGTCCTCCAGACCAACAAGTGAGTTTAATTCAATCTGGATTTGGGGCCACTGGCTGGCTTGGGGGCCTGGCGGGGGGCCTGGCGGGGATGGGGGGCATGTTGGGCCTGGCGGGGGGCATGGCGGGGGGCCTGGCGGGGATGGGGGGCATGTTGGGCCTGGCAGGGGGCCTGGCGGGGATGGGGGGCATGTTGGGCATGGCGGGGGGCCTGGCGGGGATGGGGGGCATGTTGGGCCTGGCGGGGGGCATGGCGGGGGGCCTGGCGGGGATGGGGGGCATGTTGGGCCTGGCGGGGGGCATGGCGGGGATGGGGGGCATGTTGGGCCTGGCGGGGGGCATGGCGGGGGGCCTGGCGGGGATGGGGGGCATGTTGGGCCTGGCGGGGGGCCTTGCGGGGATGGGGGGCATGTTGGGCATGGCGGGGGGCCTGGCGGGGATGGGGGGCATGTTGGGCCTGGCGGGGGGGCATGGCGGGGGGGCCTGGCGGGGATGGGGGGCATGTTGGGCCTGGCGGGGGGCCTGGCGGGATGGGGGGCATGTTGGGCATGGCGGGGGGCCTGGCGGGGATGGGGGGCATGTTGGGCCTGGCGGGGGGCATGGCGGGGGGCCTGGCGGGGATGGGGGGCATGTTGGGCCTGGCGGGGGGCATGGCGGGGATGGGGGGCATGTTGGGCCTGGCGGGGGCATGGCGGGGGGCCTGGCGGGGATGGGGGGCATGTTGGGCCTGGCGGGGGGCCTGGCGGGGATGGGGGGCATGTTGGGCATGGCGGGGGGCCTGGCGGGGATGGGGGGCATGTTGGGCCTGGCGGGGGGCATGGCGGGGGCCTGGCGGGGATGGGGGGCATGTTGGGCCTGGCGGGGGGCCTGGCGGGGATGGGGGGCATGTTGGGCATGGCGGGGGGGCCTGGCGGGGATGGGGGGCATGTTGGGCCTGGCGGGGGGCATGGGCGGGGGGCCTGGCGGGGATGGGGGGCATGTTGGGCCTGGCGGGGGGCATGGCGGGGGGCCTGGCGGGGATGGGGGGCATGTTGGGCCTGGCGGGGGGCCTGGCGGGGATGGGGCGCATGTTGGGCATGGCGGGGGGCCTGGCGGGGATGGGGGGCATGTTGGGCCTGGCGGGGGGCCTGGCGGGGATGGGGGGCATGTTGGGCATGGCGGGGGCCTGGCGGGGATGGGGGGCATGTTGGGCCTGGCGGGGGGGCATGGCGGGGGGCCTGGCGGGGATGGGGGGCATGTTGGGCCTGGCGGGGGGCATGGCGGGGGGCCTGGCGGGGATGGGGGGCATGTTGGGCCTGGCGGGGGGCCTGGCGGGGATGGGGGGCATGTTGGGCATGGCGGGGGGCCTGGCGGGGATGGGGGGCATGTTGGGCCTGGCGGGGGGCATGGCGGGGGGCCTGGCGGGGATGGGGGGCGTTGGGCCACTGGCAAGGAAAATGCTGACAAACTTGAACGTGGTATTTCTCCCTCCCTGTACGTGTCACATAGGTCCGCGCCCATGAGAAGATCGGGATTTGGCGTGCCATCGCCAAGGAAGTCCGGACCCTGGGGGTCCACCATCGACGGGGCACCCACTGCCGCAAGAGGTGGGAGGACATCCGCCGCGGGACCAAGAAGACCGCCGAGTCTCTGCTGGGGATGGCCTCCCAACGTAGGCGGGGTGCCTGCCGTCAACTGAGCCCCCTGATGTTCCGGATCCTGGCGGTGGCCTACCCTGATTTGGATGGGCGCGTGAGGGCAGCACAGCAGACACAAGGGGGTGAGTACAAGCATTATCTACTCTGTTGTCGCGCAGTGGAGGTGTCTGGGTGGGGGAGGAGGGCTGGGGGTCCCCCTAGGCCAGGGCGATATCTGTAGGCTGGGCACCCCCGTAAGCCCCTGTGTCCCCAGCCACCACCCTCAGTAGTTTGTCAGTACAGCCATCCCTGGGCCGTGTCATACATGGGTGCAGTTGTCAACTCTAGGCGTGTAGGGCATGTTCCACGGAATGCGTAGCGGACCCCAAGTGCGCAACTTAGTGCAGGGGGCATCTGTGTCTGTCATGTCCGCTAACTGTACCGGAGATCCATGTACTCAATATCCCTTTATTTCTCTCTCCCCCCCCCTTTTTGTTTGTCTTTCTGTGCTTGTGTGCATCAGCATCATCAGGCGGAGGAGAAGTGGCATCGGGGCAGGAGGGAGCTGCATCTCACATGGCCCAGGAGGGCCATGCCACAGAGTCAGACTGGACCAGTGAGACGGAGGGCGAGGGGAGCTCCACGACGGGGACGACTGGACCCTGCAGCGACACGGACACGTCCTCGGAAGGGGGCTCCCTTGCGGGGGTGGCACCATCCGTGCCCCCCGCCATTACAGGTACAGCCGCCACCCAGCGCACCATCTCCGCGCTCCCAGCAGCCCCTCAGCGTTCGCCCCGTGCCCGCTCTGCCAGGAAGCCGGGCATCTCCTTCGCCCCAGGCACCTCAGGCCCTGCCCCTGTTACCCCCGCTGCCCTCAGTGAGGAGGTCATTGACCTCCTCCGAACGCTCATTGTTGGGCAGACTACCCTTTTGAATGCCATCCAGGGGGTGGAGAGGGAGGTTCATCGCAGCAATGCGTACCTGGAGGGCATTCATTCGGGTCAGGCTGCCCATCAGCGATCGTTCCAGGCTCTGGCCTCAGCACTGACGGCAGCCATTGTCCCTGTCTCCTGCCTCCCTCTACTAACTCCCTCCTCCCAGTCTCCTGTTCTTCTGCCTGTCCCACCCACACCATCAGACCAGCCTGCACACACCTCAACACCCAAGAGAAGCTCATCCAAACATAAGCACCACAGATCACGCAGACATTCACACACGCAACATTCCGATGCAGACATGCCAACAGTCACTACCACCTCTGTGACCCCCACCTCCTCGTCTCCCTCCTCCCTCCCTGTGACGTCTACACTCACACCTCCATTCACCTCACCATCAGCCAGTGTTTCCATCACCAGCACACCCTCCACTCCAGTCCGCACACGTGCAGTCACCACCCCCACTGCCATTTACACGTCCCCTGTGTCCTCTCCCACTGTGTCTGTCACCCCCTCTTCCACACCACACAAACGCAGCCACCCACCCATCCAACAGCCATCCACCTCACGACAGCCTATCCCTCCTGCACCTGCACCCAAAGACAGCAAACGTGACTCACCTACAACCACATCCTCTCCCTCCACTCCCATTCCCACTGTACCTACCACTCTCCATTGTCCCAAGAAACTCTTCCTCGCCACTACTAACTTCTTTCCTGACCCTGAGCCCCCCCCCTCGTTCTCGTCGGGGTAAGAAGAGCACCTCAGCCACCACCAGCCCTGCAGCCCCCTTGACAAGGGTGCAGGGGTATTGGAGCCCGCCAGCCCGCATGTCTGGATCTTCGCCCAGCAGCAAGGGGACAGCCAGCCCACCCCCTGGGAAGAGGAGCAGAAGGCGGAAGGGGCGCCGCAGGAGCCCGCCTTCTACATCCCCCCGGACACCACCCAGAGACAGTCACCAGCCACAGCTCCAAAGGGAGGAAAGGGCCACAGGCCCACGACTAAGGAGGGCAAGGGCAGCAAGTCGGAGAGGTCAGGCAGCAGGCCTGCTGCCCAGGAGGAGCCCACAACCCCCATAGCCGCTGCCCCGGGAGGAACCGTCACAGCTGCCCCGGGAGAGCCCACCACCCCCATAGCCGCTGCCCAGGGAGGACCCAGCCCAGCTGGCCAGGAGGGCCCCACCACCCACAGCCCAGGTGGGCATTGAAGGAGCACCATCCCCGCTGCCCAGGAGGGCACCACCAGGCAATGAGCAGTTGGCCATAGACCGGCCGCCGTCTCCAGAACCGCTGAACTGGGCCCCGCTGTCTCCAGAACCGCTGAACTGGGCCCCGCCGTCTCAAGAACCGCTCCGCTGGGCCCCGCCGTCTCAAGAACCGCTGAACTGGGCCCTTCAAGGCAAGGAGCGCTGAACTGGGCCCCGCCGTCTCAAGAACCGCTGAACTGGGCCCCGCCGTCTCAAGAACCACTGAACTGGGCCCCGCCGTCTCAAGCACCGCTCCGCTGGGCCCCGCCGTCTCAAGAACCGCTCCGCTGGGCCCCGCCGTCTCAAGAACCGCTGAACTGGGCCCTTCAAGGCAAGGAGCGCTGAACTGGGCCCCGCCGTCTCAAGAACCGCTGAACTGGGCCCCGCCGTCTCATGAACCGCTCCGCTGGGCCCCGCCGTCTCAAGAACCGCTGAACTGGGCCCTTCAAGGCAAGGAGCGCTGAACTGGGCCCCGCCGTCTCAAGAACCGCTGAACTGGGCCCCGCCGTCTCATGAACCGCTCCGCTGGGCCCCGCCGTCTCAAGAACCGCTGAACTGGGCCCTTCAAGGCAAGAACCGCTGGCCCTTTCGCAGACGTGGCAGGGCAGGATCTATCTCGGGCAGGGCTGCAGGATGTCCTCTGGCCAACTTGCCTCCTCCAGTGGCAGTGGGGTCTGTTATGGACTTTATGGACCGTGGCTTTGCACTCCCCAGGATGGCCCAGTGGGCAGGCCACCCACTGTATGGACTGTTTGGACTGTGGCTTTGCTCTCCCCAGGATGGCCCAGTGGGCAGGCCACCCACTGTATGGACTGTTTGGACAGTGGCTTTGCTCTCCCCAGGATGGCCCAGTGGGCAGGCCACCCACTGTATGGACTGTATGGACAGTGGCTTTGCACTCCCCAGGATGGCCCAGTGGGCAGGCCACCCACTGTATGGACTGTATGGACTGTGGCTTTACACTCCCCAGAATGGCCCAGTGGGCAGGTCACCCACTGTATGGACTGTATGGACTGTGGCTTTGCACTCCCCAGAATGGCCCAGTGGGCAGGCCACCCACTGTATGGACTGTTTGGACTGTGGCTTTGCTCTCCCCAGGATGGCCCAGTGGGCAGGCCACCCACTGTATGGACTGTTTGGACAGTGGCTTTGCTCTCCCCAGGATGGCCCAGTGGGCAGGCCACCCACTGTATGGACTGTATGGACAGTGGCTTTGCACTCCCCATGATGGCCCAGTGGGCAGGCCACCCACTGTATGGACTGTATGGACTGTGGCTTTGCACTCCCCAGAATGGCCCAGTGGGCAGGCCACCCACTGTATGGACTGTATGGACTGTGGCTTTGCACTCCCCAGAATGGCCCAGTGGGCAGGCCACCCACTGTATGGACTGTTTGGACTGTGGCTTTGCTCTCCCCAGGATGGCCCAGTGGGCAGGCCACCCACTGTATGGACTGTATGGACTGTGGCTTAGCACTCCCCAGGATGGCCCAGTGGTCATGGAGTCCCCTCGTGGATCTGGCGTCGTGTACTCAAGTGGCTGAGGTGCCCCCCCTTCCCTTCCCCCTGAGGTGCCTGTCCTATTTTCTTTCTGATGCCCCTGCAGTGTTCTCTCCGTGGAGCTCTTGTCGTGGGACTGGGCCTTGCCCCTTTGCACAGGACCCCTGTGATCCACGGACAGTGGTTGGACTACATTTAGTAGCTGTGTATATTTTGTACATAGTTTATTTATTTATTGGGATTACTGGTGTACATATTTCAATATATCTGCCCGTTTATGATCTCTTATTTTGGTCTTTGCATTATTTCGGAGGGGGGTGGTTTGTGGGTTGTGACAGTGATCTGTGGGAATGCATTGATGTGTGTGTTGTAGTGGGTGTGGGTGGGTGGGTGTGTGCCGGTAATCTTTTCCCTCCCCTGTGTCGTAGGTGCAGTACTCACCGATGTCTTCCGCGCCGCCGGGCGTGCTCCTGGTATATGAGCAGGTATAGGAGTGCGGGGATGACCTGCAACTCTGGTTCCATACTGCCGGAATCTCGCGTGGAGTGCGTAGAGGTGAGCGTTTTCCCGTTCGTAGTCTGTTTCCGCCGTGTTCTTATCGGCGGTGCTCCCGCCCCGGAAAAGGTGGCGGATTGGTGGGTCGTGATAGGGTGGGCGGTACATTGTCTGCCGCCTGGCTGTTGGCGGGGACCGCCGCGCTGTTTGTTTGTACCGCCGTGGCGGGCGGAGTGTTAATACGGCGGGCTGTGTTGGCGGTTCCCGCCAGGGTCAGAATTGCATATTTTAGACCGCCGGCCTGTTGGCGGCTTGGCCGCCGCTTTATCACCGACCGCCAGGGTCAGAATGAGGGCCCAAGCTTCTTCCATCCAGTGGCAGCTTCCTTGCACCCTCAGCTGGCATTTCCTGGGCTCCTGCCCACTCTCAACACTGTTGCGACTCTTGGACTTGGTACCCTTGTCTTACAAGTACTCAGGTCTGGAAATCCACTGTTGTTGCATTGCTGGTGTTGGTTTTCCTTGCAGAATCCCCCTATCACGACTTCTGTGCTCTCTGGGGGTTGTAGGTGCACTTTACACCTACCTTACAGGGTCTTGGGGTGGGCTATTTTTCTAACCCTCACTGTTTTCTTACAGTCCCAGCGACCCTCTACAAGCTCACATAGGTTTGGGGTCCATTTGTGGTTTGTATTCCACTTTTGGAGTATATGGTTTGTGCTGCCCCTATACCTATGTGCTCCTATTGCAATCTATTGTAACTTTACACTGCTTGCATTACTTCCTTTTGCTATTACTGCATAGTTTTGGTATTGTGTACATATATCTTGTGTATCATCCTCATACCGAGGGTACTCACTGAGATACTTTTGGCATATTGGGCCTGATTCTAACTTTGGAGGACGGTGTTAAACCGTCCCAAAAGTGGCGGATATACCACCTACCGTATTACGAGTCCATTATATCCTATGGAACTCGTAATACGGTAGGTGGTATATCCGCCACTTTTGGGACGGTTTAACACCGTCCTCCAAAGTTAGAATCAGGCCCATTGTCATAAAAATAAATTACCTTTATTATTGGTAGTATGATGAATCAAAATGGACACTCATCTTGCCGCCAGACCTCATTTAAAACTTATTTTGTATGAGATATCATCTTAAAGCACCGGTCACATAGCTAGAATTCTCTGACAGAGATTTATCTTGTATTGGAAATAATCACCAAATCTGCAGAAATTAGCATAGTTGATTGGTTGTCTTAGCATACATTCAACCAGCTTAACCCTTTAAGTTTTAGCCTGCCATTATATTAAAGATGAAATCTCTGCCATTATTGCAAGATCAAAGAACATGCAGCAGATAGAGAAATACAATTACACTTTTGCTCCAATTTGAATAAAGCGCTATTAAACATAGAATAGCAAAACAAAACCATACTGCTGACCTGAATCACCCTTTAAGGAAGCTAATCACTAATATAATCAAATACTTCAATTCACAAAGTGCTCAAAACATGGCAAGTATAGAAGATATGTAACCATTCACCTAACAAAGCTATTAAACATATAAAACAGTGACTTGGTAAAACTGGAATGAATTTGTGCAAACACTGGGGTATAAAAAAGCATCCATCTTTCCATCCTCTTGAAATTGGCAGCTCTGAGAAGTTTGTATACAAAACAAGAAATCTCAAACCAATGTCTAGGAGACAACTTGCAGTTGGTAACTGCACTTTATCTAAAAATCTAGGGATAACTAAAGGGGTCATTACGACCCTGGCGGACAGCGTTAATTTGGGGAAAGGTACTGCCAAAAGGCTGGCAGTACCTTTCCCCAAAATATGAATCTCCAATGTACCACTCCGTCTGCTAAGGCGGTAACAGCCGCCGGGCTGGAGACTTAGGGCTCCAGCCAGGCGGCCGTCACAATCCCACCCATGGGATTATGACCCCGCCTACCGCCATGGTGTTCGTGGCGATCTTACCACCACGAAAAACCATGGCGGTAGGCATTATCAGTGCCAGAAAATTCCTTCCCTGGCACTGATAGGGGTCTCCCCGCCCCCTCCCCTGAGTCTTCCTCCACCCTTTCCCTCCCCTTCTGTCCCCCCGACATACACACACCTGCACGTGCAAACATACACACTCATACACACACGCATGCCCACATCCATCCACGCATGCATACATACATACACACACACTGCAACACACACTAACATACATTGAAGCACACACGCATTCACAACACACAACATACACGTACACTCAGATCAATTCATTTACACGCGTTCCACACAACTCAAACCTGCATACACGCATACAAAACCAGACACCCCCCCACACACACAACACACTCCCACTCCCTCCCCTGTAGGAGAACCCGATTTACCTGCTTGCAGGAAGTCCTCCGGCAGGAGACGGGACGCGGTGCTGCTGCCAGCAGCAGTGTCCACCAGCGGAACACCACCACGCTGTATCATGGGGCATGATACGGTCGGCGGTGTTTTCCTGGTGTGGCGTGGTGCTGCTGCTGGCAGCAGCGCCACCTTACCGCCGCCATGACCTTAGCTGGAATTCTGTCAGCTTTCTGGCGGAAATCCGCCTACGGTCATATTATGGTGGATGGTATGTAGCCACAGCCTTTTGGAGGCCGTCGCCATGGCGGTAGGTGAAATTTGCCGCCAATGTTAAAATGAGGACCTAAGTTCTGTAAATTCCAGCAAAACAACATGTGGTTTATTTTAAAAAATAATTTTGGAATGATTGATTTCAATTGATTCCATTGCTTCAATGTTGTGTAAAGTCAATGGAACTCCACATTTGCACAGTAAAAAAGAGACATACATGAATGGCAGTCTGGAATCCTATATTCTAAAATGATCTTACTTTTACACAGTAACATATCTTCAATTCCTAGTATCTTGTTTTTTTAGGGAAATGTTGATGTATTTAAAAGGACCGGGAGCTGAATCCCCCCCCTCCTTATGAATTAAGATGAAATTATCAAAAAATGTCACATCATGATGAAGCCATGAGATAATATTTCTTATATTGCTTAATAGAAAGTTAGAAATGGAGTGAGTCCCCCGTTCTTTACTTTATTTTCATTTCAATATGAGGGCATTGATTTTTCCAGGGAACTTTCCATTCATTGAGTCAATCTCATTAAAATAACTTTTATCAACTTGAAACAGTACAATTGAGAATAAAAATATAAAGAGTGGTTGAATTTTGATTATCAATAATTGAAAAATTGCCATTTCTTGTGCAACTTTCTTTTCTTATTTAAAATAGCCCCATAAATTAAATAAAATAAATCTAAAGACTTAGATACAACATAAATTCCTAACTAATGTATTGGACACTTTGGGGGAATTTGTCCCCGGTTTTGAAAGGGAGAGAGCAACTGCTTTTGCATTAAAAAAGAGGATCTTAGATTTACTATGATTGATCTTATATTCCACCCATTGAAGTAAAATCTTTAACCTTAAATAAGTATCTCTGAATATTAGCTTTTTCTCTGACCAAGAGAATCTGATCATAATGTAACAGTTTTGGTTTTGGTACACGTATGTTTCAATGTTATGAAGTGACTATGCTAAGGGTTCAATAAAAAAGGAAAAAATAAAATAAGGGGTAGAGGTCAATCCTGTTGAGTTTCCCAAGATATTGGAATTTGACCAACTTCACTAGTGTTTATTGCAATTCTAGTTGAAGCATCTAAATATATATTCTTTAACCTTTTAATTTGAGAGTGAAACATACTGAGAATCTGGAATAAAGCTGTCCTTTTAGCTAAACCAAGCACTTTTTCTTTATCAGTTTTTATCATTACAATTTTAATATTATTAATTGCAAAGTAATTCATGGCCTTAATTAAATAATTTCTATTAGTCATGATTGATCAATGAGGCAAAAATCAAATTTTCATCCATATGGATGAAAATTTGGGCGTAGGGGGAATCTAAGCTGACAGGACTTTAGTAAACAATTTATAATCAGCATTAAATTGCCTGATGGCCCTGTAATAATTAGGATTATTCAAGGGTTATTTTTTTGAGGAACCTTACCACTATTGATTCTGAGAATAATACTGGAATTGGCGTACCTGATTTATTTTGTTTAAACAGATTAATCACCAAATCCTAAATTTGAGGGAACAACTCTTCATGCACCTAGAGAAGGATATGATTGCTTCAAATTGCTTACAGAAGAGTTTTACCAGTCACAGTTTGTTGGTGTTTCGGTAGGAAATCTAAGCTTAGCGATGGAACAGCAATTGTCTGACTTAGCTTAGCTTGCCAATTTTCCAGTTTTTAAGTATCTTGGCAAAACAATGAACAGTATATTATTAAAGTGGAAGGTATTGTAGAGCTGAGCAAGAAATAATTGGTTACTGATGGCACAGTAATTGTCCAATAGGAAGACAGTATTGTATCACCAAGACAGAGTACAGTGATATAGGATTTATGGCATATAAAGTATTTTGATTGACTTGATATATGATAAAGAAAATATTCTAAATCTGATCAGAGCTCCAATGCATGCTAAGCCATTAATAAATCACATTTGAAGCTTAACTGGCAGCTTATGTTTAAGGGTGGCAACAAGAATGAAGCCAGGGACTCCTTTGAAGCTCATCTCCCAATGAGAAAACTGAAACATTCCATACATTTTATTATTTTTAAGCCACCTCAAGAACAAAAATGAGGATCCTGTGTGGAGTCAAGCTATAAAATTAAGCCTAATGTTGATTATATAACATCACAGTTGATGGGCATCTTAAGCCTTGGATGTTGACAACAATGTCTCTGAAACACTCATAACACTGGAGAACAAATCTCTCATGGATGTCATGGATCTGTCAGAGACTGTGAAGTAGGTGGTGTAAAGAATTAGAACTCGGACTCGCTAACATCCTTAGATGGCAGCTGCCCCAGTACACCATCAGACAAGCCAATTTTAAATTGTATAGCATTGTGGACCCATCTGAAAAGGAACTGAAAGGATATTGCCAGTCACATACTACTGTGGCTAGCACAGGTGTCTCTGCTGCAGGAATATAGAAAGTATGGCCCAGGGGCTGCTTGTGGCCCTCCTGACTTTTAACCCTTTGGTGGTCATGGTGGAATGGTGCTCGTGTGCTGAGGATGGAACCATTCCGTCCTCATCACATGAGCCCCAAATCCCTCTGCTGTGTTCAGCAGAGGGATTTCGTTTTTGTTAAAAAAGCCTCAGGAGCTGGGGAATAGTTTCCCCAGCTCCCAATGTTATTTTTAGTTTTCAGTGAAATGACATGCAGAGCGCATGTTGCACTGATGACGAATGTGAAATGAGACAATCGTCTCATGACATTTTCTCTGCCTCATTGCTTGTGGGGGGTATCTCAGCCCCACGAGCACTGAGTCAGCTGGGAGAGGTATCATTGGAAAGAGGATAGTCTTCAGAGTGAATCCTGCTTGGGGATCACCGCAGGAGGGCGATCCTCAAGTAAGGATCCACCCACTCCTCATTTCTTTGACACATTTTCAGTCTTTCTGCTCCCCGGGGGCAGATGGTGGCAGTAGCCCCCAGTCTGCCCCCCTGGGGGGTAAAAAACCTGTTAGAAATTCAGAGATTTATTTTATATATAGATCTAGAGTTGGAGGCTGCCCCAAATGGACATCAGAATACCCCCCCCAAAAAAGTGGCACTGTTGTTCAGAAAGTAGTTACCCAAATGTGCTCAATTGTTGACAGGTAGTTTGTGATTAATAAAAACATGCCTTTTGGTTCCATAGTTTCAACTTTAAGCATTACACTACAATTGGGACATGAGTGGTGCCGATGGTGTCTCATAGTGACATGGCTAAAATCTTCCCACTGTCCCATGTCTAGTGGCAGAGGCTGGCAGTTTGTGCCTACCTAGCTCAGTGAACTGTACACCTTGTTAGGGGTCTTTTTTTAAGAAGTTGCTTCCTTAACTTAGCCTGTTTTTACGTGTTCCTTATCATTACAAATAAGACACTAAAGGCATAAGAACATAGTAAGGCCTACAATTCAATTTCGTTTCAATTCAATAATCAGGTTACTTCCTTTTTGCGCTTGACTGGCCAAAGGTAAAACTATCAAGCAGAGAAGGCTTACTTCAGGTTCGGGTAGTGGTATAGCAAATGAGACACAGAATAACACAGTATGTCACTTTAATGACTCGTCTTGGGACGAGAGGCTTAATTTAGAGGGCAGTATGGAGTGAATCCCTCAAAATAACCCCAGAACTTACTGTGCACACCATATAAATGCTTTGCTGCCCCAACGCCCACCATCCACCCCACCACCGCTTCAATGGCCCTTACCCTGATGGCATCAATGTGCCCTCGGACACACCCCATACCATAATTTTTGGCACTTGGAAAAATGTTTAAGATTACCCATGTTTTATTTTAATATGTATTTCAGCCCTTCCTTCTGTGTGGAGACTTCGCCAGATCCTGCCTTGAGGCTGCTGCAAGAAAGAGTTGGGCTCTAAGGAAAATTCTAAATTTCCATAGCATGAAGAGACACCACAGCCAAGAAAATATAAAAATGGCAATGAAGCAGACACAGTAATAACCTTTATTGTTTCCTAGACATTGTACTATTAATAGGCGTTGAATTGTGTGACATGTCTCCCCTTCCTGCCGCTGCGTCCCTGTGGCCCCGCCCCCCTCGCGCCCCCATTCGCCCCCGCCTCCCAGCTGCTCCTCCCTCCCTCCTCCCCTTCATAATGATGGTCGCTGCGCACTGAGGTGAGTGACCCCCGACCGGTTTTGGCCAGGTGAACAATCCCCGCGCGCACAGCACCACCTAGCCGTGCCGGTGTCTCCCCACCCCGCCCTCGCTGCTGCCAAGGGATCGAGGCCCTCATGGACCTGATCCTCCCTGGTGTCTAGTGGTAAGCGTTAGTGTGTTTTTTCACTTTTTTCCTGTATTTTCACTTTTCCTTGTTTGTGCCTGTTTTTCATTTTTACCCGTTTTATGCCGCATCCCCTTCCTGTCGCTGCGTCCCTGTGGCCCCGCCTCCTCACACCCCTATTCACCCCCGCCTCCAGCCTCCCACCTCCCTCCTCCCCTTCATAATAGCGGTCGCTGTGCGACCGGGCCACTGGCGCGTCAGAGGCGTGCCAGAGGCAAGCCTGTCTACACCTGTCCGTGCCTGGACCACGCCCAGCGCCAGAACCCCTGGACCCCGCAACCACCATGCCGCCAGACTCTGTTACGATGCCAGCACCCTCCTCGCACTCAACACCGGTCGAGGCAACACCTGCTTCCAGGCCATCCCGAAACACACCCACGGACCCTTCTCCTGCAGCACCTGTAGCTTCACCTGTGACAGAGCCACTAAACCTCCCACTACCGGAATCAACCACCTCCACTGCATACTCCTCAACACCCGCTCCGCACGCAAGCACGCCATCGAGCTCTGGGACTTGCTCGACACCGCCGCCCTTGACATAGCCTTCCTGACTGAAACCTGGTGGAACGACTCCTCGGCGCCCAACATCGCCATAGCCATCCCGGGCGGCTACAAGATCTCCAGCAGGGATCGCGTCAATGGAATCGGAGGAGGTATAGCCATTGTCCACAAGGCCACCCTCAAAGTCCACACCCACATGGACGACACCCTCAAGTCCACCGAACACCTGCACTTCCGAATCCACACCAACCCCAACACCACCCTCAGAGGGACGCTCATCTACAGACCCCCCGGACCCAGGGCACCATTCAGCAACTCCATCGCTGACCTCGCCAGCACCCACGCACTCACCTCCACGGATTACATACTCCTTGGGGACCTAAACTTCTACTTTGAGAACAATAACGACGCCAACTCCACCACTCTGATCGACAACTTCGCCAACCTCGGTTTCAGACAACTTGTCAGCACACCCACCACGACGCCGGCCACACACTCAACCCCATCTTCTCCACAAGCGCCCACGTTGCCTTCAACCACACCACCGAACTCCACTGGACCAACCACCACTGCATCCACTTCACCTTCAAGAAACAAACCAAACACCACCACACCCATCTGCCGCCCCTTTGATGCTGGAGCAAAGTCACAGAAGATCAGCTGACCAACGCCCTCGCCCAGAGATCGCCAACCAACCCCACCGACTCAGACAATGCAGCCCACAACTTCAGGCAATGGATCAACGACTGTGCCAACTTCCTCTCACCACTCAAGAAGCCCACCAACAACCAAGCCAGCAAAAAAGCCACCTGGTTCACCAACGACCTCCAATCCTCCAAGCGCAACTGCCGGAAACTCAAGAAGAGATGGCTCCACAAACGCACACCCGACAGCCACATAGCACACAAGGATGCCACCCGCAGACATCACCAACTTATCAGGCTGGCCAAGAGGTCCTCCTTCAAAGCTCGCCTGGATAACAACGCACACGACAGAAAAGAGCTCTTCAGCATCGTGAAGGAACTCTCCAACCCCAGGGGCAACGTCAACGACATCCCACCTTCCCAAGAGCTGTGCGATGCACTGTCCACCTCTTTCCACCGGAAGATTACTGACATCCACGACAGCTTCAGCACCTCAACCACCTCGACCACACCAGTCTCCTCCTCCGTGAACACCACCCGTACTCTACGCAGGTATCCCGACCAAACACCTGCAACGCCTCCAACGCATCCAAAATGCCTCCGCCCGACTAATCCTCAACGTGCCCTGCCGCAACCACATCACCCCCCATCTGGGAGACCTTCACTGGCTCCCCATCGACAAGAGGATCACCTTCAAGCTTCTCACCCACACACACAAAGCACTCCACAACACCGGACCTGCCTACCTGAACAACAGACTCAGCTTCCACACTCCCACCCGACAGCTCCGCTCCCCCAACCTTGCCCTCGCCGTCGCCCCCCGCATACAACGAAAGTCCTCCGGCGGCAGATCCTTCTCCTACCTCACTGCAAAGACCTGGAACACCCTCCCAACCAACCGAAGACAGATCCAAGACCTGCTCACCTTCAGAACACACCTCAAGACCTGGCTCTTCGAGCAGTAGCAGCACCACCCGCACCTTGAGACCCTCGCGGGTAAGTAGAGCGCTTTACAAATATATTGATTGATTGATGCTAGAATTGAAGATCACTACCTTTGTTTTCCATTTTTAGAATCTAAAGAAATCCCAGCTGTCCTGGGCTTTGTGGAAAAGCAAGAGTATTTGTAACTTGTCAAGGTGTTAGGACACAAACTATTATCTCCCCCTTACATCAATATGTAAGTATTGTGAAAAGCATTAGATAAGTATACAGGCTGGTGTTATGTTCAGGGAGAGGACTACTTCAAAGGTTAGGGGTTTGTTTAACAGCTAGAGCTAGGTCTGAGGCCAGGGTTAGCCTTACATTAGGACTAGGGAAGGATTAGGGATGTTTGCGCTCTCATGTTTCAGTATATGGTATGCAGTTTACAATTGCTTTGTTCTGTCTTTTATGGTATAAATATGCCAAAGAAAATGCAATCTCATATGATATTAGCCTATATCATATCACAATAACCTATATATGGCATACCGAAAAAACATACTTGCAGTTCTTTGTTGGAGCTGCCTGCAAGATCTTCAACTTGTAAAAGAAATATCTAAAAAGTGTGCAGTAAAATTGCCTTCTTGAAGCTATAAAATAAGACATAGTAAAAAAAGGATAATAAAGGGGATCAGTGGGAGAGCGAAGAATCAGAGAAAAATAAGAAACACCATAATAAATTAAAGGAATTTACAAGATAATAAAAAAACTGCAAAATGGAAACAGCAATTGAGATACAGAGACACTAGGAAACAAGACCATGCGGAGTGGCAAAAGGAGATAGAGTTTAAAAAAAATGGAAACAGCTTTACAAGTGGGACTGAAATTAACGTAGAAGAGGGAAAGAATAAGTCAAAAATAATTCCCATTGAGAAAGCCCTGCTGGTTAATGCACCTACTTCAGAAATTTTTAGCTTAACATATTTCTCATGGGCTAAATCATAGAACTATGCATACACCACCTTAGATTAGTAGCCAATAATTTTTCAAAGGATTCATTGGCCCTTCACAATTCTGTTTAAATCATGTATATTTTTAGCAATGGCATTGCATTGGTGAAAACTGAACTATTTCCTGTAAGTCGCAAATTCTTCTTCAAGGGCGACTGCTGCAGACAGGATTGTTTGTAAGCAGTAAGGGGCACATTCCTGCACAAAAACAATCCAGAGAGGCATTTTGCTCTATGTGTGCTGCACAATGGAAAGACGAAAAACAAGGAGAAATCCTACATTGTTTGACTTATTTTACTGGCGCAGGGTGCTTATAAATGCACCATTTGTTGCAACATTTCAGTAAAAAAACAATCATTTCGATATGAACGAATCTGCCTCATATCATTTTTAAATGTTTTCCACAGCAATTTCAAGGCTCCTGGAGTTTTTAAAATAAGTTAATCAAAGTATGTAAATGAACAGCCCCATTATGAATCTGGGAACAAGATTCCAGCCTTTTAAAAGGTGGACTAGGAATTCAGAGACGTTTAGGTTGGAAGAGGGTCCCCTTCATCTTGCTTGCATTAGGGCCCAGGGCAGCCTTGGTACGTCACTGGGAAAGTGCAGCTGAACCATAACTTTTCATTGGTGAATGTGAGACTGTGTAATGCTCAGCCTCTGCAGGGCTTCACAAGTGCCCACTTTTTACTCTACCTGCCTTGTGTGTCTGAGAAGCTTGCGCTGCCGCGGCCACACCCCACATGTTGTTTGTTTATGGGTGTTAAGCCTTTGCGGTGCGGTTGGGGGGGAGGGGCTCCCCGAGCTCAAGGTGGCCCGGCAGCACCGCACCTGGCCTGAGTGAATCTGGAGGGAGGGCCCCACCATGTTCTTTGAGCTGTAATTGTTCTTTGGGTGAGAAAAGCTTTTATTTATTTCATCTTATTTAACCCTCTGTCTCTGGAATGTTTAAGAGGAGTCCACACTTCATGCCATTCAAATGTTGGTCCCTGAGCTGAGGCTGCAAACAGCTATCAGTATTAGACTAACACAGCTATAGCAACCCTGCTGAGAGGCCCTGACCCTGCTGGCAGGAAGGGATGCCTGTCCTACTACAAATGTGTGGTACTGTTCCATCACGACAGTCTGATCTCAGCTGATAAACTCCTGCGCTGTCTGAATAAAAGCAGAGCAGCCATGCTCAGGCTGGCAGTAACGAAGATCCCATTACATTTCTGTACCATCAATTCGTGAGTTAAACATGTGCAGAGCTGAGACCTGCCTGCACCTTCTCTGCCTTCGTGAAAGAAGCCTGCTCCTCTACTGCCTGTCCTGTGAGCAGACAGTAGATCATTGCTGTCTGTGCTCTACCCCTTCTGTGTATGCCAAGAGGGTGCACTGTTAGCTTGAGAACACCATGTGAACATCCATAATACCATGTCTGGAGTGTTCCAGAGCAGTGCACACTCCTTGCCTATTTAGACATTGCCCTCTGTACTGAGAATGAAAAAAATTATATAACAGTGTAATACCATCCAGGGAAGTTATAGTATGAATGAATACAACAAATAGAATTGAAAAAAACAAGTAGACGACCGACAGAGAACTTCTAGAACTGTTCCACTAAGAAAAGGTCAGTTTTCCAGAGAAGCTCTGGCACTGTCAGTTGACATGCCTCTGTCACTGCACTGTAGGGTGAAGTAGCTGTCACCTTGAGGTTGTGGTAATCCTCCAGAGAAGTGAACATAGCTTCTTGCACTTCCTGCCAGAGTGCACTGTCCCTCATAAGAAGAGTGCAGCGGGAGTCCTTGTTGTGAGACTTCTAGGAAGAGAAAGTGCTCTCTTCTGCTGCACAGCAGCTTGACATGCAGCTCACACTCATAAACATGGGTTTATCAAGGCTGATTATAGCCCTTCATTTCCCAAAGCATGCAATCCCCCAATCAGCCAAGCCAAGCCAGAGCATGTTTCTTAAAAAGATACCATTGCCCTGTGGAAACTCATGATGGTCATAAACACAGTTGTCATTTTTGCAACTGAGTCTTCACCTGCTTTGGGATGGGTCTGGTGTGTAAACTGACTAATGCATCCACTGCAGTCATCTGTGTTTAACCTAATGGAAGTAGGTTCAAACCCTGGCACTCAGACTTTCATCCTTCTAAAGAGATTAGAATGATCCTATCGAGTTAGGTCACAGTAAACATTAGTTATCTGTCAGTTACACAACCCAGAGCCCATCGGTCACTGTTTGGTATGGCGGAAAGGCAAAGAACAGGAGCAACTAAGTATGAGCAATGTATTACAGGCAGTGTAATCGGTAGCAAGTAGTGTGTTCCACCCATCAGTCTCCTGAAGCATGGGCACCATGAGGTTAGGATTCTACGAGAAAAACAAAGTTCACTACTCTATCACATAATCAGGGTGTTTAGACAAGATGGCATAGTAGTATAGAAAGATAGATACTTTATTTGCATAGTTACTTAAAACCATTGCAATGAAATTGTATTCACAATTTAATGCAACGTCTGATTATATAAATTTAAACATTAAAAAGGACCTAATCAGATTATAAACTAGCATAAAATCCCATTTTCCATTGCTGGATTCTAAAAACTGTTTGTCAGCTAATATGCCCATTCAGGATAGCAGCGGACAGTCGAGAGCAAAAGGAGCCAGTGTCCTTGTCTTGTTCAAGTGTATTCATCCTGCTCGCATGTCTTAGTGGCTCTGTTGCAACCTAAAGAATGCTAAATGAGGTAAGGGGGCACAAAAAGTTCATCAAAACAAGTTGCCTCAACCGTGTTGTCAGGCCTGTTGATTTTTGTTACCAGAGTTAGAAAATTTACCAGTCTGCAATTTAACTGTAGGTACCCTGAGGCGAAACATGCCAACAGTCTCCTTGTTCGTAAGCCCCTTTAATTAGTTTTTAAAAAGAGCTTTTGTTTCTGTTTCAAGTTTTCTCAAGTACAAAGTAGGTGGTGAAGAACTTGTATCCAGCGGCACACAGATGACAGGTCATGTTAACCAGGTCTCTCATACCAAAGGGCTAAGTTTAATGCACACGGTAGGAGCCCCAATTGGTACCTTAAAAAATGCACCTTAGTGTGCCTTGAGAAACCAAGGCTAAGATATGCCTGTGGTGCCAAGGTCATGTAAGTGTTCAGTGAAATCCAGGCATGGGCCCTCCTTGAGAAGGTTGCTTTGTCTTCCGGTAAGTACTGGAGCCTTACCGAAAGACAAAGCAACCTTCTTAAGGAAGGTTTGATTGACCTTTAAATTGCAGATACTGTGTGCAGTTTGTATTCTTGTTAGAAATGGGGTCTTAGGTTGACAATCAGGTTACCCCATGTTCAAACAAGGATCCTCACCCTAGTCAGGGTAAAAGAGAATAACCCTCAGATAACCCCTGCTTACCCCCTTGGTAGCTTGGCAGAGCAGTAGGCTTAACTTCAGAGTGCTAGGTGTAAAGTATTTGTACCAACACACACACTAACTTAATGAGAACACTAAAAAATGACACAACACCAGCTTAGAAAAATGGGAAATATTTATCTAAATACAATAAGACCATAATGACAAAAATCCGACATACACAAGTCAAGTTATGAATTTTTATAGATTAAACTCCAAAATAGCGCTTGGAAAACAAAATGCTTCGATGAGGTGTTAACACGGCGTCGTGACGGAGTCATTACCAACAAGCCGACACCAGTGGCGCCAGACACGGAGTCGAGTAGACCCCCAAGTACAGTACTTTTGGTGAAGAGTGAAAACAAGTCGATGCGCGAAGTCGGGGATCGCGGTGTCTGTGCGAAACTTTGAATCCGCGCACTTCGAGCGGCGTCGGTCACGACGTGGTGCAGCGACTTCCATGGAGTCACGGACTATAGCGGGGCTGCAGGGGCGTCGGGCCTGCAAAGATCGTCGCGTTCCAGCAAAGGTCACAGCGTCGGGTGCAGGCGGCGTCACCGGATTCAGCAGCGGCGTCGGTTCGAAGTCATCCTAAGTCGATTTCCTTGGATTTCCACCAGCTTTCCTTTCAACTGGCCCAGGGACTGGATAGGGCACCACTTGTCAGAGCAGGAGTCTCTCCAGAGACTCCAGGTGCTGGCAGAGAGAAGTCTTTGCTGTCCTTGAGACTTCAAACAACAGGAGGCAAGCTCTAAATCAAGCCCTTGGAGATTTCTTCACAAGATGGAAGGCACACAAAGTCCAGTCTTTGCCCTCTTACTCTGGCAGAAACAGCAACTGCAGGATTGCCCTTCTTATACCCAATTTCTCCTTTGAAGTAGGCCTACTTCAAAGTAAAGTCTCTTTTGAATGTGAAATCCTGCCTTTCCCAGGCCAGGCCCCAGACACTCACCAGGGGGTCGGAGACTGCATTGTGTGAGGACAGCCCTTTCAGGTGTGAGTGACCACTCCTCCCCTCCCTCCTAGCACAGATGGCTCATCAGGAAATGCAGACTACACCCCAGCTCCTTTTGTGTCACTGTCTAGTGTGAGGTGCAACCAGCCCAACTGTCAAACTGACCCAGACAGGGAATCCACAAACAGGCAGAGTCACAGAAATGGTACAAGCAAGAAAATGCTCACTTTCTAACAGTGGCATTTTCAAACGCACAATCTTAAAATCAACTTTACTAAAAGATGTATTTTCAAATTGTGAGCTCAGAGACCACAAACTCCACATGTCCATCTGCTCCCAAAGGGATTCTACACTCTAATCAGATTTAAAGGTAGCCCGCATGTTAACCTATGAGAGGGTCAGGCCTTGCAACAGTGAAAAACGAATTTAGCAATATTTCACTGTTAGGACATATAAAACACATTACCAAATGTCCTACCTTAAACATATATTGCAACCTGGCCTTGGGGCTACCTAGGGCATACCTTAGGGGTGCCTGACATGTAAGTAAAGGGAAGGTTTAGGCCAATTCGAATTTACAGTTAAAACTGCACACACAGACACTGCAGTGGCAGGTCTGAGACATGATTACAGAGCTACTTATGTGGGTGGCACAACCAGTGCTGCAGGCCCACTAGTAACATTTGATTTACAAGCCCTGGCACCAGTAGTGCACTTTACTAGGGACTTACTAGTAAATCAAATATGCCAATCATGGATAAACCAATTGCATACAATGTACACAGAGAGCATATGCACTTTAGCACTGGTTAGCAGTGGTAAAGTGCTCAGAGTTCAAAAGCCAACAGCAGCAGGTCAGAAAAAATAGGAGGCAGGAGGCAAAAAGACTGGGGATGACCCTGCAAAAAGGGCCGTTTCCAACAATTCCCCATAGATCAGTGAGCCCTGTCTTCACCAGTAAGTCTTCCATATAGGTTCCGGCAGGTGAGCCTTTCTTCAACTGGTGTTCCCACCATAGGAGCAATTGAGAGAGTCTGAAGTGGCTACCTGGACTTTACTCCAAAAGATTACGTATGCACCTTGTCTTGCCAGAGATTGGTTCAATAAACCAAACTCCAATCTAATTTGGGCGAGAGAGGTGTATTTCTCCTCTTTGAATCTCACTCCCATAGGTTATTGTGGGCTTCCATTACCTGTAGGAGGGGGTGAATGATGGTCCATTCAGTTCTGTTTTTAATCGTTTTAAAGATACTGCTAAGGCTAGGCCTTTTCCTGCAATACTGCCTCTTGGTTGCGCAAAGTTGCCTGACTTGTCAATGATGATCCCAAGGTACTTGTATTTGTGTGCTTGCTGGGGTTGAGTATAACTCCAATACCACCTTGGGGGGGAAGAGTTCTGCGTGTGGCTAATTGACAATGTACAAGTTGTTTCAAAATCTGCAGTCAAGGTGTTATTTCGAGTATAGCTGGGTGGCATTTATTAGTCGCTGAAGCCCTATCTTTGCGTGGCTTATCAATACGAGGTCATCCACATACATGAGGTTTGGCAAGGTCTTGTCCCCAATTATCAGAGCACGTGGATTGGTGGTGTCAAGGACCCCTGCCAGATCAACCAAGTACATGTCAAATAGTGTGGGAGCCAGGACGCAAACCTTGATGGTAGGTATCTGTCATGAAAGGTGTCTGCCTGTGCCTAGTTTGACCTGTTCCCAGGTTTTCGTGTGAAGGGCTATTATCAGGTCTGAATGAGATTGAGGGATTCCCCAGTTTGCTAATTTCCTCTAAAGCCTGTGCCTCTTAACATGATTGAAGGTGGCCCTAAAATCGACGAAACATGAATGTAGCTGCTGTTTTCATGCTTTTGCTTTGTCAATAAGAAGTGCAATAGCCATGATATTCGTTGTGGTGCCAGTTGCTTTTGAGAACTCAGTTTGAGTATAGGGGATTATTCTCTTTTCAGCTATCCAGGCTGAAAGATGAACCAACAGGAGTCCTGAGAAGTACTTTGCTTCATTGTCAATTAGGGCAATTCGGCAGTAGATTTTTGGGAGTGATCTCTCACGACTTTTAAAGATGGGTGAGATTATTGATCCTTTCCAGGAGAATCGAATTGTGCTGATGAAGCCAATATCTAGATAGAGGGGTTCTAATCTTTTGGCCTAAAAAACCCTGTTGTGTTTGAAGACTACGGGAGGAAGACCGTTTGGTCCTGGGGTTCCTTCCCTTCTACCCTTGGCTATCTGATCAATTATTACCTTCATTCCCTTGGTGTCCGGAGCTGATGTTGCAGTTGTGACGAATAAGGACATCTGAGAGCATGTGTGGAGGTGAGGTGTACGGTGCTGGTCACACCTTAATTTAGCACTTTGTAGGAGAAGAATGTCACATGATGGCAGTTGAAGTGGTCGCCAATTTATTGTGCCCAGATGTCTTCCTGTATGTGAGATGTAATGCCACCATGTGAGGGGCATGAAAGTTTGCATATTGTCTGCCAGAAGCTCATGCTGTTGTTACACTTTGCATCCTCATATCATTTACCCCATAATTCTTCTTCAAGTGACCTGTTGATTGACCACTTAAGCTTGCTTAGTATCAATTTCTGACTGAGTTACAAGGCCTACTTCAGAGTTGCCTCATAGTGGTGTTCATTTTGCTATTGAGCTTGCATAGTTTAACCCTTTGTTCCTGCGGTATGGGTATTGTTACTGAAAAAAGCTGAGTGAGGTTGAGTGGAAACGGATGCTGCAAACGTATCACATAGCGTAGTAATTAACAATTTCCACTTTGCCACCTCACTACTGTTTGTGATTCCCAGTTCAGCTACCAATGTCATTGCTAATTGGGATAAGATCTCAATATTTGATTGGTCACATTTAACTCATTTGTAGTTTGCAGTGAAGATGGTATTGAAGGAGTTTCTTGTTCTGTTGAGATTGGGGACCGTCAATAGAAGGGCTATCTCCTGTGGGTGATGATCGCTCTCGTCGCTGTCTCCTAGGTGGTACGAGACAACTTGTTTGAACAGTGGCAAAAAGATGAAGGAATAGTCTATCGTTGTGGAGATAGTTGCTGAAAAGTATGAGGCAGCTGGTGAGAATTTATCCCGAAGTCTTCCATTCAGGGCTCTTAATTGCAATTGTACGAGGCCGTTAAGTAGTGCTGTGCTTGTCGTTGTTGCTCGCCTGTGCTTGTTATTCCCTTGCATTGGAATTGCCCAGGTAGAAGAAAGTACGGCTGCAGCTTCGTCTGTTGAGGATTAAAGTAAATATGGGTTGAAATCACCTGAGACAATGATATTTGCAGTTTCGGCTATTTCTCTGCTACTTATATAATCCTCAAGCTGCTCCACCAGCTGAATGGCGACCTTAGATTTGAGCTTGAGATAGATGTAGATATTTACAATTAATACCTCTACTGTGGGCATATTCTCAAAGATGGTGATTTTAACAGTATTGATAGATGGAAAGTTAAAAGTAAGGGAGGTGACATTGACTGAGATAGCTAAAGAGACGTATATGACAAGGCGAGCCTTCAGATGTCCATACTTCGCCTTTATAACTGCTGGTGTGGAAAAACACAGGTAACCCTGCAGGTGGAGTGGTTCAGCTAGCCCTGTTTCCTGCATCAGTATAATATCAAAAGTGCTGATATACTGAAGAAAGTCTTGATTCAAGGTTTTAGCAAGGATGCCATTGACATTCCATGAAGCTTACTTATTGAGGCGTCCCTTCTTTTTTCCAGGCTTTGTCACTGGGACCCAATACGATTGTTGATTGTTCTGGAGAGCCACCTGAGTTGTTGTAAAGATGTTAGAAATCTTTTCCATTTGGACAGCTCTGGTGAATATCTGAGATTGTACTTGATGTGGTCCTTGAATTCCTTAGAGAATACCTCAAGGCACCCTTAAGGATGGAGCGAGTTTGATTTACCAAAGCCTCCGGCTTGATGTTATGGTCAACAGTTAGTAAGGGGATCGGATAACCAACTTCATGGTATTTGGTGATGCTTATGCCTCATTTCTTGAAAGTGACTCTTTCAGCAAAAATTATTTTAGCAATTGAGCTTGATCTCCATGTGGCCTCAGTTGCTTCCTGTGACGATGATGCGTCCGGATGAGTGAATTATACAGCCAGGAGGTCCGCTGGGTTGCGATAGCAGCCAGAGAATGTTACCCCTGTTAAGAATGTCTCCAGTGGCACTTGATTTGTAGAGCAGCCGTACCATAAGAGAGTTGGCATCTAAATGCTCGGTAGGCGTCTCCAATTTTTGAGGTGGTTGATTAAATACTTCACCCATATTCTGGTCCCAAAAGCTGTTTTGCTCATGCCAGCTATTGGAGACTTGTGTTACTTGTTTGGACCTGATTCTGTTACAGGTCATCATATTCTGCGCTGTTCCCTCAGGGAGAGATAGGTTGGAAGGCGTATGTTCCTGCAACAATGTACCTTCAGTATCGGAGACCAGAAAGTTGTGACATACAAATCAGTTGTGGCCTCCGTTTGCAAGGCTCTCTGCAGTTGGCACAGCATGCACAAGTTTGTCAATAGTGGTGTTAATGTTTGAGGGGGCCGCCACTTCTTCTGGCTCTGCAGGTGGTACAGCCAGTGCAGATTTTTCAGTAATTGTGTTGGTGTTGGAGGAAGTCGTCCCTTCTTCTGGCTCACTTCTGATGACTTCTTGCTCTTTATGGGCAAACCATGTTGTGTGGGCCTCTTGTGCTATTGTTAGGGCAAGAACAGGAGCAGGATCAGTGATGGTTGAGCCTCCTCAATGTTTAACTGCATTTGTGCAGCTCTGCTCTGTGTTGGCAGTTGGTTCCTCGGTCAGTTAGTTTTTTATGTTGGTGCCCCCCTTGGATTCTGGTATCGATGGAGTCGCTGTAGCTTGGCAAAACTCTGTTGCTGAGATGCCGGGTTTGTAGGCCAACCCTAGCTTGATGATGAGGGCAATGTCTTTGTTATTTCTTAGAGGTTTCTTATTGCGGCCTTTTCTCCTTTGAGCCAGTCTTTGGCATTCATTTTCCATTCACAGGGCCATCAAGTGGTTGAGTATTTCCCAGAAGCTGAGCATTGCCAGCAACCAGGCCTGAGGTGATTGGTGTTTCCGCATTAAGTGGCATCATGTGGTTGCCTTGTGGTCAGACATGGTCCCTTGCTTCCTGGACACGCATTTTGCTCCCTGCTGCATCTTGCTGGTTTTCAGACAGTTTTTCGGCTGGAGTGCCGGCTTTGAAATAGGACTGGGGAGATTGCTGGAAGCCCCCAGGTTCAGGGTCGCACACAGATTGCTGAGCATGGAAGGTAGTGAGTATAATTTGTCTACAACAGGGCCACATGCGCAGTTGACCTCTGCGCTAGCCAGATCAGATTGTGCCAGCATTAAAAGAAGTTTCAAGTCTCATAGTTTCCCATCTATCCCTGCTACAAACACTGCTAGTGTATTGAGTAGTGTTAGTTGGACATCCATTTTATCTGATTGATTTTGGAGCGCTTCAACTAAGAGCTGCATGGTTTTTAGTAAGGATGCCCATGCAAAATCTGCATTTGGTTCCTTGGAGTTTGCACTGGTGTCCCTTCCTGTTGGTGTCTCCTCTGGTTGGACCCGGGTCAGTGCCCTTGCCATGTTTATGGATTTTTGAGCAGGATGCTTTGCTAGGAGTAGCTCTATGAGCTGGGTAGGAGTCCTGAGAGTATGCAGTCAGCATGTCCTCCCACTCTTGCCTACCCAGGCACAATAGTATCTCTTAGTCCTCTGCTGTGGGGACCTCCACTGCCTTCTGTTCCTCTGAGAGCACAGGCATAAATGTCTTTGATTGACACAAGTTATTAGAGATGCTTGTGAGATAAAGTCTGTATGTGATGTCGTATCCTGGGTACCTTAGGGAAATGGGTTTTCCTTTTTGGTGCCCATGGCCATTTTGAGTTCACTGAGGCCTGATGCGTTGTGACATTTGTTGGAGAAGATCAGGTTCCAGGGCCACTAGATCCTGCCCGTGTGCTACATGGACCTCTGTCTGAATGATTTGCTTGTGTTGCCTTGTAGTTTATGCAGATTTGGTGTGGTAGGAATTGAGTGTTGTCTTCGTCTTGATGCTCCTTTCATTGTGGCAGGAATTTGCCGGGGTGGGGGGGTTGCCTATCACATGGGTAGAGGAGGCAAGTGGATGTAGCAATGGTTGTAAGCCCTGAATTTTGTTGTTACTTGAGTAGATGGCTGATCCAGGTTTTTTCAAGAAGGAGAACTTTGTTTAGATTTTTGGCTGAAGTTCATTGACGCAGCATTTATTTACTTTTGCTAAATTGTTGCTAACACTGTGTCTTGCTTCTTCCTTATCTGCTTCTCTCTTGGTGAGCAAAGGGGCTGCCTGAATGCTGGCGTGCTTTGCTAACTTTAGGGATTTCCTCTTCTGCATTCCTGCTGCAGTTTTGTTGGGAGAGGGTCTACTTGTTTTTCCTGACCGCATAGTTCCTTTACCTCTGTTCCTGTGGCGCTTTCTTGTAGTTCGTGTTTTTGGACTATTTGGCTGTTTGGCTTGTATAGTTTCTTTCACCTAGAGGTTAAGCGCCAGGCGCTGTGAGTGCCCACGCGGCAGAGTTCGGCCTCAACCCCTCCCTTCAAACTTTGATTGGTAGGCAAGGTAGATGGAGGTAGAAGTGAGGGGGCGAAGGCAGGTGGCTGAGGCAAGTGAGGCTTGCCAGACCCTGCAAACTACACCCAGCCTGGCTGGGTCGCTTATGGGGTGGCCCAGGGCACGCTCTTTGCAGTGACTGCCTACAGTCTCTGCACTTGCCTACTGCAACGGCCTGACTCACCTGACCTGGCTATAGGATCAGGTGCAGGATCTCCTGTCCATGCTCTAAGTTGCTATCCTCCAAAATTCAGAGGTAATCAGAGGGGCAATCCGAAGAGGTAGGTGCAGGTCCAGGTTTAAAGGTAAGAGCAGGTCTGTGATTCGAAACCAATTTCTGAAGGCAGGCAGAGGACGGGTGGTTGGGGAGCAACATGCAAGTGGAAGGAGTGTTTAAAGGGAAGGTAGAGGATAATTGAGTAATGGAGCTCGAGTCGTGCCCCCCAAATAGAGTCAAGCTGGGAATGGCTACTGGGCAAAAGTACTCTTGCTCTCACCCCTTCTGTCTAGATATCAGGAGACAAGAACCTCCATACATGAATATCACAATGTCTCAGGTGTTCGCGATATACCAGAATTTCAGGGGCTAAAAATAGCATAAACTGACCAAAACCTAACCGAAGTACTCACACGCAAACGGCTCTGGTCAATCATCCTGCTGCTTGCTGCTTGCTACTTGCTTTTTGCTTACTGCTTGCTGTCTGCTGCTGGCTCCGGCTGGTCCTGCTGTGGGACCCTGAGCACTTCGGCATGCTGGAGGAGGGGCTCTGCATGCTGAAGAAGGATCTCTGTGTACTCTGTGCCTCAATCCTGGTCCAGAGCAGGGCAGGGTGCGGCGAGGGACTTGCATTTCCAGAGTTGCTATGGCATTGCGGTGTTGCTGTGGCCCCTCCTGGGGCCTGCTGCAGCCCTGGTGCCTCTGGGAAGAACAGGACAGCCCAGCAGGACAGGGCGGGACAGGACAGCAAAGCATGTCCGGCGTTGCTACGGCCCCCTTCAGGCTACAGCCCTTGCTGCAGCCCCTGGTGCCTCCACAGCATGCAGAAAAGCCAGGAACCAGGTGCCAAGAGCCTGGTTCATGGGGCATGGGCCATGCCGATGCCGGCAGATGCCTGGGAACACTGGTACGCTGCAGCCACTGTGGTCATGATGCTGATGCAACACTGGTGTGTGAACTGAGCAAAATGCTCCCGCTTCGAGGTGCAGTGTGACCTATGGCATGCAGAGACAGAATTAAGCTAGTAAGAAAAAAATAGGATAGATAGGGTCTTACAGTTAATGTTCCTGAGAAAGTCCCAAAAGTTTCTTTCACTAGACTAGGGCCGAAACATGTAGACTCAACACAACGGTGAGGAAGGGTTCATACCTACTTACCTATCTCTCCCACTCCTTTAGTATTTACCTTGTGCAAAGTAAGTTTCAACATTATCACTAATAAAATGAGCAAAAGTCACCTGCCCTACAAGGCTGAGCCCCCCTTGTTTTGCTTGCCATACAGTTCCCACATACAAATTAATCAAAGAGCTCTGAATGAACCTGCACACCTCCAAGAAGGTGCAGGTGTAGGAGCTATCTTAATGATGAAGCACGTCATCTCAGGAGGGTGAGGGGTTTGCATACTTTTAAAGAAATAAACCAAGGACCAAATAGAGTCATCTCTTCATTCAACCAGTTCTCTAATACACCTTACAAAATGTTCTGAAAAAGCCAACACAAAATAACTGAAACACTTGTGCCAGAGCCTACCCGTTCCTTTTTGTTAGCATTATCGTGTGATAGAGAGGTGGTACATGGTGAGGCTCCTAAAAAAAACTATCATTATCTCCTTGTGGTGTTTTTTCATTAGACTTTACCTTATGAACTAGTACATGGTCAGTACAGATTGAACAATCATATGGGCTGCAACTTGGCTGATGGATCTTGGTATGGCATGATGTTGGGCAGACAACAAACACTACGCCTGGAAGTCTGATAGATATAAAGGTAAATTACTTTTGTAGATTGGCCATCAGGGCAAAATTTTACAGATGAAAACATGGTCATCTATTTTGCTTTTTTGCTATTTACTTTCTTTATTTTTTTATTTCAATGATAAGTGTAGCTCAATTTTGTTTTCCTAAAGAAAATAATGACACGCTGCTAAATTCATGTTTTTGCACATTTCTATATTGACATTTTCACAGATTAGTACACCTTGAAGTGCTATATATAAGCCTATATACGGAAAAATCCATAACTTCTTGTCACAATGTATGATTTTCAAAAACAGTATGCTGTTATGTCTCCTAAACCCTCTGGCTGCAGGATATATAGGGTTTGTTGGTTTTCCCAGTACCCAGAGTCAACAACTGATCTGTACCGTACAATAGTTTTTCATTGTGTATTGAATATAGAGCAATTCATATGGTAAAATATAAAGAGTGAAAAATTGATATAAAGGAAATCCATGTATTTCTGAAATATACACCAGATACAGAGTTTAGGAGCAGTGGTAATTTGTACATCTCCGACTTAGTGGCTACCCATACTAGCATGTGATTCGAAGGGTATTTTTCAATTGCCTTTTTTTCACACACAATATTTTACATTCAGAAGGCACATATGCAGATAAACACTACTGATAATAATAAATATTCTACTTTTCTACATTCCACCAACTATCACAATGTGCAAGTAGGCCTAGTGGCCGCAAAAGCAAAGGGCCCAAATCACATGGACACATCACATTTTTCTACTGAACAATGATTCCTTTGTGCAATGTAGGTAGCTGTAGATCGTGGACCCTAGTTTAGCTGGAACCCAGGGAAACCTACCAAGCCTGCACATTGACTCCCACCAGGTTTTGAACCCATGATTCCTTGCCCACCTCAAATGTTGACTAAAAACACACATTTTCTAAAATGTTTGAAAGGAAAACGAGTGGAATCCTTGGGTAGCCATTAATAGCATACAATCAAGCTTACTCCCAAATCTCTCATTAAAAATTGTACCTATCTTGTGTGGGCAGGCCTTTTGCCTGCAACAGCAAAGGACCAAAAACACAACATGGACACAATGGGCCCTAGCTTAGTTGGCACCGCAGACAAACTAGCAAACCTGCACATTTTTCAAAACTAGGCACCTTAGGTAATCTATAGTAGGCTGACTTGCACGGCTGTCACAAGTTATTCCTACCCAGAAGCCTTTGCAAACCTTAAACTTTGACTAAAGCACCCATTCTTCGCACATTTCTGCGTGGATTACTTCTGAAATCTGTGAGGAGCCACACATATCATAAAACCCAGCATTCTACCAGGTCTGTTGATAAAGCTGGTACAACAGGAAATGACTAAAATGCAACATGGACACAAGACATTTTTCTGATGAAAACTGTCCCTTTTTTGCAACGTGGGCTATTGTGAATTTTGAACCATAACTCAGCTGGCATCTAGGAAAAACAAGCAAACCTGGGCAATCCAGGGAGGGGTGATTTGTGTTCCTTCTGCCAGGTCGTCTTACCAAGAGTCCCTTGCAAACCTCAAGCTTTGACTAAAAACAGCCATTCCTTCAAATGTCACTCTGATGAGAACGTCTGTGGGGACTACACATTTCCAACCATCCAGCATTTCCGCACATCCCCTTAGAAAAATGGTACTTCACTTGTGTCTGTGGGCCTAGTGAACACAACATGAAAGTACCCAAAATTTAACATGAGCACATCAGACTTTTTCCAGTAAGCACTGACCCTTATTTGCAATGTGCATTGCTGTAGATTTTGGGCCAAAGCTTAGTGGGTACTAAGGTAACCTAGCAAACCTACATGTTTTTGGAAACTAGGACACCTGGAAGAATCCAGGGCAGGGTGACTTGTGTGGGTCTCTCCAGTTTGCTTACCTAGAAACACTTCAAAACCTGAAACTTTGACTAAAACACACACATTCTACTCATATTTGTTGCAGGAAGGTTCCATAATCTGTAGGATCAACATGTCGTACCACCCAGAGTACCCACATCTCATGATCACAATGGTACCCCACTTGCGTAGGAGGGCCAAGAGGGTTCCACACAATGCTCTGCAAATCTCAAGCTTTACCAGACATCACACATTTTCCTCACAATCCACAAAGTTCTTTCATTCCCTATAAGGACTCACTTTGACAAGTAGGGGTTGCGTTTCCACTAAGACAAGCGAGGAACCCTGGGTGGCAGGAATTTTCAGGAGTTCTGCAGATTCCATAAATTTACGTCACAGGAATACAAGGAAAATGTATGATTTTAGGCACAACTTGAGGTTTGCAGGGCATCTTAAGTAAGAACATGTTGTGGATCCATGCAAAGCTCACCACCCTTGACTCTGGCGTTTAGCTTTCAGAAATGTCTGGGTCTGGTTGGTTTTCCCAGATAACGGCTTACCCTAAACGCGCAGCCATTCAGCATGGTAAGTGGAACGATATTGGGATTTAACCCCACTCTCCTGGGTCATATGTAGAAGCAACATCCAAAAGAGTAAAAAATCCTCTTAGATGCCATTGGGAAGAGGATGTTTTACTGTGAAGGAAAGCAGAAAGACTGTTGAGGCTTTACGAGTGATGTTAGGATGGGCCAAGCCCAACCCATTACTTTACAAAAAAAATATTCCTGACATCCAGTGGGCTTTCTGCCTCCATGTATTGAGAAAACGTCCCCTCTACCCGCCAGAGAAGACAAAATACTGGTTTGTACCCTTTGAGGTGGGAGTGCATTCCGATGTCAGAGTGTGACATCTGCACCCCATTCTTGTGCCTCAAATGCAAAATCCCTTGTTTCTAGTTAGCTTTCTATGACCCTGGGGATGATTTAGGGCAACCTCCCCAATTGAGACAAACCTCCTGTCTGCCCCCAGTAGGGCAGAAAGATAGTATTGCCCCTTCTGGGGCGGGATATGGTTTAATGCCAGATAGGCTGCCATATCCTTTTGTTTGCTTTGGCACCATTGTGAAATTGATAGTGTCTAGTTGGGTTTTTGCCCCCCCGAGGAGAAAAACGGGGCAAACCCCCAGTCAGCACCTGAAGGGGTAGAATGATTGGTTTGTCCCTTTTGGGGTGGGTTATGGCCAGTGCCAGAGTGCAACCCTTGCACCTCTTTTCTTTCCTTTTGGCACCATTTTGCAATCTAAGGTGTCTAGTGGACTTTCTGCCTCACCCGGGGAAGGCAGATTGAGGCAAACTTCCAATCTACCCCCCCTCCAGAGGGTAGAAAGAATGTGTTAAAATGTTTAGTTTGGGAGGCATGGCACACACCCATAGTAAGCAGCCTCCTTTCCTATGTCTTTTCACACATATTTCCTGGTGTCTACAGGTGTTTCTGCCCCCTTGGGAGAGGCAGATGGGGGCAAACAATATTCTGTCCCAGAGGAGGCAGAAAGACTATTCCACCCCTTTTTGGGGTGGGGCAATGTCATGTGCATGATGGGCACCTTGGTGTACATAAAAGCTAATGGGGCGCAGGGCAGGATAGACCTCAGGCCCATTCCCAGGGAGGTCACCCCCTTCACAACAGACAATCCTGGTGTCTAGTGTTGAATTCCTGTCTGGGCTCACCCTCCTGTGACAGCACCCTAAGCAGGGATCCACTCAGGAGAGCTATCTGCCATTTCCAAAGGTAAATACCCCATTCAAAACTGTGCTCAGGGGCCCCGGATCACCGATCCTGTGAGATCGAAATGAGTCAACAGGCTTGTTTCACTTTCACTTTGAGCACAATGCTCAACAATCGTCATTTCCTCTAAAAAATACTCTGGCTGCTGCGGAAGCTCTTCCCCAGCAGCCACAGTTAAAAAATCCTAAAAGGAAACCCCCTGGTGCAAGCACCAAAGAGTTCTTTTCACCCCTACTCAATGTCAGCCAGTGGCTAAAAGACACAGTAGGGAGGGAGCGTGGGACTCAACCATTGGCTGACAACCACACTTAAGTGTTCAAAGCATCCACTTTGCATTGTGTGTCACATA
Organism: Pleurodeles waltl; assembly: GCF_031143425.1. Lineage (NCBI taxonomy): Eukaryota > Metazoa > Chordata > Amphibia > Caudata > Salamandridae > Pleurodeles > Pleurodeles waltl. The sequence continues at coordinate 21,351,016 of NC_090446.1, forward strand.
AACAAATCAACCATCATCCTGTGTCCAGACTGTTCCTTTTGGTCCTCTGTCTGCTCCACTCTAGGATGCTCCTGGGACAGCCACGTTTCTCCACCTGGCTCTTCTTCCTGTGCCAGGACTCAGCATCATGAAAGAATTTCATTTGACCCCACATTTGAAATGTAAATTTGCCAAGAGTGGAAAATGCCGAAAACAGCAGGCAGGGACAGTAAAAAGATGAGGTCAAAGAAAGTTCTGGTGAATTCTAGTGTCTAGGGGCTTTCATTACATGGTCTCAGACACTTGTGCCCATTTATGTTGATTTGTTCACTGGTGTGCCACTCTTAAGAAAATCCTTTGAGATATATCAACAATATTCTAATCCAACGCATTCAGTTTAGTCAATTTAGGCATGACAATTAATGATAAGTAACTATTACTGAGACAATCGGTATGCAGCTAAGCCTCCAGGCATTCAGACTTATGTGGATGTTTGATGTGGCTATCCTTTCCCATTTTTTCACACCAAGGAGATATGGCTTTAATATTTGTTCCCAACATAGCAGTTTCTCCTGTAAAACTGATAATCTTCTGTTGAGCCCTGGCACTATATAGTAATTTATCTATAAATGTAGTGGTATTTATAGAGTACAGTACACTGAGCAGGAGGTGCGATTTTTGTGGAACAGCACAATCCTTTCCAGTGGGCAAATAATACAAAGTTTCTATTGAGTAACAATACCAAATAAAACAAAAGTACTTGATCAACCTCCATTGAAGGAGGGAAGGATCCACATTTTCTTTTATCCAGCAGGCTTTCTTTGTTAGTTGCAGTCTTCATAAAATCCAGTGGTAGAAATTGGGACTTTAGGTGGCAGAGGTATGCACCATGTGCAAGTAGGGATCACAATTCTAGTCAAGGTAAGGCACAACACACCCTACATTATCCTGTGCACAGCCTCTGGTAGTTTGGCACTGAGCAGTCAGGCTTAGCTTAAGAGGTCATGTTAAAGTATGTGTGCAATACACAAGCAATAACACAGTGAAGACACCACAAAAACACTCCACACTCAGTTAGAAAAAGAAATTTAGGAACAAAACAAGACCAGAATGAAAAAAATCCAATAAATAGAAGTTGAGATATACATTTTTAAAGAATAAATTAAACTGTAGTGCTGAGTAGCAGAAAGTGCCAACCAGGGCTATCTGGTCATGCTAGACCAGGACAAAGTCAAAAGTTCAGGCCAACCGCAATGGAGTACCGGCCTGCTGCAAGACCCACACAGGGCCCACTGAGCAAGAGTACCTTGGTCCTTTAGATGCATTGGTTCCAATATGTGCAACAATGTTGATGCATTGGTTATGGGTCCACACTGAAGAAAGCAGTTAAGCGATGTATCAGCATTGATATGGAGGATGAAGGCGATGATTCAGTTCCAGGCCATGCAGGGAGGACGATGCATTGCAGAGTCAGCAATGTGGTGCTCCGATTCTCACTGCAGCAGTGCCCTGTAGTTGAAAACAAATTGTTGTCCTTGATCCTAGCAGCAGCAACAATGCAGTTGTGAAGCATTGACAGTGAAGGCGATGCATCGTTTCTGATCGGAACAAGATTGATGCATGGTTATTTTCAGGAGCAGCCACAAAAACCCAATTCCAAGGGCCCAGAACTGGGTCAGTACCATTTGGCAGGCAGGACTCCCAGTTGGCGGAGGCTGCAGGTGGTAGCAGGATTGTTAGAAGTCTCTTGTGTCCCTGAGACTTCAGAAAATAGGAGGCAAGCCAAATGGCCCTTGAAATCATTCTGGCTTCAAGTGATACAGGTTCAGTCCTTCTCACCCAGGCAGGGAAACAGAAGGCAGCTGGGCAGCTCAATAAGGCATAAATCCAGCAAGGCAGGGATACAGCAGAGTAGCAGTCCTCTAGGCAGCACAACCGTTCTTTTTCATGGCAGAGTCTTGAATATACTGATGTGGTGGGGTCAGAGACTTAGGCCCTCATTAGGAAGCACCGCCAACAGGCTGGCGGTGCTTCCCGGGCCATTCTGACTGCGGCGGTAAAGCCGCGGTCAGAAAAGGGGAACCGGCGGTTTCCCGCCGGTTTTCCGCCGGTTTTCCCCTGGCCCAGGGAATCCTCCATGGCGGTGCTGCTTGCAGCGCCGCCATGGGGATTCCGAACCCCTTCCCTCCAGCCTGTTCCTGGCGGTTTACACCGCCAGGAAGAGGCTGGCGGGAATGGGTGTCGTGGGGCCCCTGGGGGCCCCTACACTGGCCATGCCACTGGCATGGGCAGTGCAGGGGCCCCCTAACAGGGCCCCACAAAGATTTTCAGTGTCTGCTTTGCACACACTGAAAATCGCGACGGGTGCCACTGCACCCGTCGCACCCCTGCAAATCCGCCGGCTCCATTCGGAGCTGGCTTCCTCTTTGCAGGGGCTTTCCCGCTGGGCCGGCGGGCGATCTTTTGGAGATCGGCCGCCGGCCCAGCGGGAAAGTTGTAATGACCCCCGCGGTCATTTGACCGCGGTGCGGTCTTTTGGAGGTTTCCGCCCGCCGGGGTCGGAATGAGCCCCTTAGTACTTATAACAAGTTGTGCCTTTGATTTGGGGGAGACTTCCAAGAAGGGTCTTTGAAGTGCTCAGAGATCCTTTCTTCCCAACCCTGCTCCAGACTATCAGTAGGAGGTAATCAGCCCTTTGTGTGGGGTCAGGCACTGCCTACTCAGGTGTAAGTGTCACCTCTACCCTGCTTTCCCACCCAGAAAGAGCCATTAGATTGCAGATGAGTGTTGAGACACAACTAACCTTAATTTGTTTGTTGCTGCCTAGTGCAAAAACACAAATTGTAGCTGTCCCCCTCCCAGGCAAGTGCTGGAGACAGATTGCAGGCACACAGAGCTGTAAGAGCAGAGAAATGTCAACATTCTAAAAGTGGCATTTGTGAAATAATCCAATTGTTTCAATAAAGATGATTTATCACTACCATTTGAATGATATGAAAGACAAGATAGCTACTCCTTCTTAATCAGGAATTACAGTTTAAAAGTGTAATAAGGAATTCCCAATGTTAACCTTCAAGACGGGTAGGCCTCACAGTCGTGAAGAATACATTGGGGAGTTTTTCACTGCCAGGACATGCAAACGTAAAAGTACGTGTGCAATGAAAGGGGAGGTTAAGGCTTGGAAAAGGGTATTTAAGCCAAGTCGAGAAGGCAGCAATTCATGATACACAGGCTTTGCAATGGCAGGTCCAACCCATCGTTAGGAGCCTACTGGAGTGGGTAGCATTTAATTTGCAGGCCCTGGGCCCATGTAGTGCACTTTCCTAGTGATTTATAAATAAATTAAATATGCCAATTAGGGTTAGCCCAATGTTAACCATGTTTTAGGGAAGAGAGTGCAACCACTTTAGCACTGATTAGCAGTGTTAAAGTGCCCAGTCATAAAACCAGCAAAAATGAGGTTGGAAAATGGAGGAAGACAGGCAAAACGTTTAGGGGAAGACCACCCTAAAGCTGTCATGTCTAACATCCAGAAATGTTCTGAGAAGGTGTTTGTTCAGGAGTCACATTGAACATGTGCAGTAATCAGTGACTGAAAAAAATCTGCCATCCAATCTTCCCTATTTTTTCTCTGTACCTTACATCCTTTTTCAGCACAAAATTACCCAGGACCCCGGTTTCAAGATGGCATAACCTTTCTGCAACCACAAACAGATGTCAAGGCACTCGTGAATTAGGGCAGACTTGTTAATTAATTCTTGATGTATAATGTCCTTTACAACAACAGCCAACACGTGTTTCGTCCTGTGAGAGAGTTGCTCCCAAAGACTTCATCAGGGCTTTCTATTGAATAAGCAAGCAGCACCGTTTAATGAATATTTAGATCCTTCTCCTGAGAGTTCAACAGTAATTCCATCCCATATAGTCAATCCATGTGTTACTGAATGTGTCCCTATCGCTATGTGGACACATTTATCCTGTGTCATGGGAACTTACTATGTATCCCTGGCTGCTTTAATTTGAAGCAGTTCGGTCATTGCTCCACTTTCTTGGAAGTTAGTACAGTCAATGTACTTATAATTTCATACCGGCGGCGAAAACGCCAATTCCTCGAGTGATAGACCTTCTGCGACCAGCCAGGCCTTTCCTGAACCCTTTAGCTACTCACATATATTATTATGTTATTTGTTTTCATGAAAATAAAACAGTTTTAACATACAAAAGATAGACAAGTAGACAATATGTTGCGGAATGTCTATACATGTTTATCAGAGGTCTTTGTAATACTGTTCTGCACTAGGAAACATTCAGAACCAGCAAAATAAGAGCTACATATATCAAACATGTATGTTTATCTTCTTTAAGATCCAATGCACTGCTACTATTGCGCATTAGGAAAACAACTACGTAAGTAACGCTATAAACAATATTGGGCCAGAAAGCCCAGCTGCTATCAAAGCTTATTGGACAGGGAAGTTGGATCAGTGTGACCGAACCATTACCACCCAGGAACCCAGCCAACACCCTGACTCAATCCTAGTACTAGAAAGAAGAAACCCACTTTCAGGAAGAAAACTGGCCATTAGAGATGAAGATGTCTTGGACCAAATCATCTCTGCCTTGAATCAAGCATTCTTTCTCCAGCTCTACACTAAGTATTATCAAAAAAGTAAACTTGTCACATCATAATATTTACAATCATACTATGAACCAAATTGCTACCACTGACATTCAATGCACTAGAAAGGCTATCACAGGGATCAGAAGATCTTGCAAATGGAGAAACCCTTGAGTAATCCCAGAGGTTCATCATTTACTTCTTTTCGCCAGGTTTGATTTAATCCACGAGTTACTTTAGTAAGATTTCACTGGCAAAATATGCCTTTAAATATTTGAACCAAAAAACAAAAGCCAATCTGTCACTTAAAAGTAGTGTGAATGTTAGACCTATTAGCTTTTGGGTGGTCTTCCCCTAAACTTTGTTCCTCCTTTTCTTCATTTTTATACTGAAATGGGCTATTTTAAGCTTTTGAGCTTTGTGCACTTTAACACTGCTGACCAGCTCTAAAGTTATTGAACTCACTAACTTAAACATGGTTAAATTGGTTTACACATGATTGCCATATTTAATTTACTTATAATAGGTCCCTAGTAGAGCGGTATACCATATACCTAAGGCCTGTAAATTAAATACTACAATTGGGCCTGTACCACTTATTGTGCCACCTAGACACCATGGCAGGCTGCATTATAATAAAAAGGTTGGACATGTACTTTTCAGCTTTACATGTCACGCATTTTTCACTACTGTGAAGCCTATGTGTCCCACAGGATAACATTGGGTTGCCTTATCACATTTGATTAGAGTTAACTTTTGATTGGGGACAGACTTGTATTTCATGTTTGATATCAATTAAATTGTAATTAAAAATCCTCTTTTAAGGTAAATTTGGATTTTAAATGACAATTTTGAAAATGCCACTATAACAAGTTGCCATTTTTCTGTCTGTCATTTGGCACCTGTAGCTTCCCCTTGGTCACATGACTGGGTGTAACTGACAGGGTTTGAGAATTCCACCTAGACTTTCACACAATAGAGTGATTAGGTGTGTCTGAATGAACCATCTGTTGGCAGGATCAGAAGAAGGAGCTGGGCAGAGCGAAGGGCTTGTAACCTCCACATTGTCTCTGCAGCCAGCATGGGACAAGAGAAGATGAGTCAGGAAATTCCATGCATCTTCAAAGAAGGCACCAAGTATTACAATATGGTCCTCAGACAAACTCTTCAGTTCATTTTCTGAATCTGCTGAAGGATTCTCAGAGGACTGTGTGGTGCTGCAGCTGTGTACTCCACGAGACTGCTGTGATGCACTTAGGAGGGACTGCTATGCTGCCTGGAGCCATCCTTTAACCCTCAGAGGCCAGTGCTGCTGTTTGACCCAGCTTCTCCACCTGATCCCAGGTCTACCAGAGAAACTCCAAGGGCCGGTCTGCCTTCATCCTGTTCAGAACCACAGAGACATGACAGGATTCCACCATCTTGAACCAGCGCCTGGGCCCAGCTAGAGTGAGTTCCTAATGCCCAAGTGGTGCCTCTCAGGTCATGGACCCTTAGTGTGGCCTCTTTTGAGCTCTCCTGAAATTTTTGGGTTCTTCACAAAGTTGCCCATTTCACCAAGACCTGGCTGCCTGCACCAATCACTAATGCAAAGATCTGGCCAACCAAATCTTTGTCCTATAGGTATCCACCACTACAATGAACTGCCAAGGAGAATCTCTGGCCCTAACTGTCTGTGTGGCCCAAAAGGAACTTTGTTCTACAGCAACGACCATCCGCTTTGCCCGGCCCGCTCTTTGTGCTACTTTGACGGCCCGCCACAATGCTCTGCCTGCTCCTTTGTGGAGAATATTCCACTCTTGGAAACTGGAAACGAAGGTAGAAGGAATAGGAAGATAGCACATTGATAATTGTGAACTGAGATACAGTGAAAGGGATATTAGCTCTTTCAAAAGGTTAGCTACCAAAAGCTGTAGACATTCAAGAAACCAGAGTGCACTGAATAGTGCTGGCCCAGACAACAGACAACACTTCAGAACACTGAGCAGTTTATAGACTGGAAGCAAGGATAAACTACCAAACAGGGCATAGTCAAAAACTAGGATGTGCTGGAAAACAATGGTGGTTCCAGACGCAAGGTTATAGTGCTAATTAGTGCACATTCAAAAAACAAAAAAATGCTGCTAAATAGTGCTAACTGCTCTGATTAAGGTCTGCATTCACTTCTTCCAGTGAGGACCTCCTGAGAACTCTTTCCTAGCTCCCTCCTTCTACCCCCTCATTTTCATCCTTCTTCTTTCTTTCTTTCTTTCTTTCTTTCTTTCTTTCTTTCTTTCTTTCTTTCTTTCTTTCTTTCTTTCTTTCTCTTTTCTTGAGCAAACAATGTGATTTAATATTCATCTAGCTCCACATTGGACTCTCCTACTATCTCCTCATGACATACAATCCTTGTTCCACTAATGGCTATGGCCACGTACTTGTCTGATCAAGCAATGCACACAAACCCTGGTACACCTTATCCACTTGCCTAACCTTCTTCCTTATGAACTTCATTTCAAAATGAGACTTTCCATTGGGCACCCTTTCAAACCAACCAAATGAAACATCACATAGTCAACTAAATAAATCCTTGTAACCATCACCAACTGGTGCAACATTCATTGGGGCATAGTTACAAGAAAATGTTGCATCATCACTGATACACCAGTTTTCTTACATCGCCACTCCCCCACCTAACAACACCACGGGTGTGCCATATTTACAATAGGGCACACCATAATGGTCGTTAGGCCAATAGCATCAGAATTTTTGACTCTATTTTGACGCTTTGCTGGACTAGTGCCACAAATGTTGACCCTAGTGCAGCAAAGTGCATGGAAGCACATAGGTTACTGTGGCTGTGTCATGTTAACACCTGATCTGAGCAGGCATTAAAAATGATGCCAGAAATGGTGCAGTGAAATGTTGTTAACCATTTTTGCCGGCCTCCTAGCGGCGGAGCACTCCACTCGCATTCATTATGCCTGGCTCAGTCATAATGTGGCGTAATGGCATGCAAAGTGGAGCAATGCATGCATTGCACCACTTTAAAAATGTGGTGCAACAAGAATGCTTTCCTAACACAACATTAGCGTGAAAAAAATATGCTAATGTGGCACAAGGAGGCACTAGGGTCTTGTAAATATACCTCATTGCTTCTACAAAGATACCGCTGTGTGTGCACATGAAATATGTTTAATTTTATTATGAAAACATAATATTTGATGCCGTATTTCACAAATGGCACTGTTTTATGTAAGTGCCAACATCAATGCCCCATGTAAGAAATTGGGTTATTGGGTGAGCTAGGTGAAAACCCTACTCAAACAAAAACCACATCCCTTGTCAGGGTGAACCAAAAAAGACACTAAATTATTCTGTGCTTAACCCTTTGGTAACTTGGCACAAAAAAGTCACGCTTAGCCAAGAGGCACAAAACACAACATAAGAAATATCCCACACCAAATTAGAAAAATAGACTAAACATTTAGTATATAAAATGACACAAAAGTTAAATAAATTGAATCAACAGAACAGGAGTTATGAATTTGTTAATGTTTGAGTGAAAACTAAAAATAAATATCAAAGGGCCAACTGTAGACATCTAGCTGGGTGAGACTGGGGCAAAGTCAAAAGTTATGGCCGACCGCGATGGAGTGCTGTACAACTACACAAAGTGAATTAAGCCCGGTCTATGCTTCAATTGAAAGAGGTTCCTGAGAAGGTAATGTTCAGCAGGGTAAGGCGTCCAGCATTCTTTGAGGAGGAGGCGCCGTCATTGGGGAGCCACTGGACGAAGTCATGTTGAAGATTTCTACATTTGAACAAAGTCATTTTTTTGAAAGTCGAAAATCTCCAGCAGAATGAAGCTTCAGCCTGTAGATGACAATAGCTATATGGACCAGGAGACCACTTCCAAGAGGAGCTGCAGAACAAGATTTGCTACTGCAGATGAGAATGAAGCAGAAGCTACCACAAAGTCAAGCCAACTAGTGGTGCACCTCGGGCAGATCGGCTACCAGTTAGACTCCAATGGCCTTTTGGTTCTCAGGCCATTTTTTGTGGAAAGTTTTAGGGTTAGGCTGGTAAAGCACATTTAACACCACCTCCAAGGGTCTAGGACTAGTGGGACCTTTCAAGGGTTCAGGACTCACTTTAAGGAGGGTCCAGGTATAGGGTACAAGGTTGCTGAAGTGTGTTGTGTCTCAAAACAGGAGGCATGTCAGCTATCCCTTGGAGTCACTCTGGTAGTCCTGGGTTCAGGCCGCAAGGTAGGCCTAAAGCAGCAGGTCCGTCATCTGAAAGCACAAGGTAGGCTTTAAGCACAGGGAAGTCCTCTGCTACCCACAAAGCAGTCCTCTGAGGTACAAATCAGGCCTCAAGCAGCATGGAAGTCCACTAGAAAACAAGGCAGCTCTTCTAAGTGTGCACTGCAGGTCTAAGAGTGAACTGATGAGTGGTTCAAGAGGTTCGATATGTATACTTGGTGAAAGCCTTGGAAGTGTGGAGAACATCTTGACTTCCCCTCACATCTGGTTCTAGAAATGTATCTCGTTCCCCAGCACAGGCTCCAAGAGGTCTGGGGTATCCAAACACTAATGTTAAGTTCTTTGTGAGTGTGTTGGAGGCAGCCCTCTGAAATGTAAGTGGAACATGAAACATCTCCACCCCTCTCATCCTGGCAGGATGGCCCATTCTGCCTAGACCCAGTCCCCCTTTGTCGCACTGTTGGGAGGAATAGGCAAAGGCCAGCTGCCAATCACACCCAGTCATGAGACACGGGACACATGTTGCAGTCACCAAATGGTTAGGACAGAAAAATTACAACTTTATAAACATGGCATGTTCATAATTTTGACTTAAAATCTAACTTTGCCAGCAAACAGCATTTTAAATTACAATTCTTTGCAGACCAAAAATGTCATTTCTACCTGTTCCCAATCAAAGTTTAACAGTTTATTACATGTAATAAGGTAACCAATATTATCCTGTAAGAGGCGTAGGCCTCACTTTAGTGAACAACTAATGTGGATGTGTTTCAATACCAAGACATGTAAAACTTAAAAAACACATGTCCTACCTTTTAAATACAATGCACCCTGCCCAATGGGCTGTTTAGGACCTACATCAGGGATGACATATGTATTAAAAAGAGAGGTTTGGGGATGGCAATAGGCTTATTTTGCCGGGTCAGATTGGCAGTTTAAAAATACAAACAGGCTAAAATCCCAGGCCTGAGACATATTTTAAAGAGCCGCTTAACTGTGTGACACAATACCCGATGCAGATCCACTAGTAGCATTTAATTTGCAGGCCTCAGGTATATGTAGTATCACTTTATGGGGACTCATGGGTAAATTTAATGTGCCAATTAGATGCAAACCAATTCCACTATGTCTTAAGGAGTGAGCACAAGCACTGGTTTACAGTGGTGAAATACACATAGTTCACAAGCCAACAAAAATTAAATCCAGCAAACAAAAGGGGGGAGGCATAAAGTTTAGGGGAAGACCACCCCAAAGGCTGTCACGTCACAGAACCCATTTATCACACAGTTTCCATACTGTAGTTGTCTTCAAAATGCACAGTAGATTGACAAACTTTAAGTTTAAAGAACCAACCATTTTCTATGTTGCTTTAAAAGAAAATCTAACTGGGACAAAATATTAGGAAAGGGGACATTGCAACTTGGAGGGAAGAACATAGTATCTGAAAAGACACAGATTTAGTAACTGGGGGAAACACATACATAGTGAAGAAGACACATTCTGTGAAGAAAACACCCTAAAGAACCCTGAAAGTGGGAGCCATAAACAATGACACAGGAAATACCGGCATAGACATGGTGAATGACTGTCTCAAGAAACCAAGAATACAAATAATTGGCTCAAACGTTGAGCACTGGGAATAATACACACTATCTCAAACTTGTGAAATGTAAAACACAGTCACAAGCAAGCACTGGGAATGACAAATGCAAGTAAAGATAAGGGAGCTAGCACTCCATAATAGATTAAATATAAGTACATTTAATGCAATATAGTTTACTGCTCCCCCGTGCTGGAATATCGTGCCTGATATTCTTTTTGGGGCAAGGCTTTTCCAGACTTCGTCCTGCTGCAGGATATTGCCTCACTCAAAACGAGGCCAGATTTATTGTGCACTTAACACCATTCCACTTTACCATTTCTCTGAGAACGTTGGCGCACAATGTAATCCTGCCTAAAAGAAGATAAACTCTACCTCCAATAGCCATGTTATAGGAAGGTAGCTTCTTTCTAGCATGGTTATCCCCATTTTTGGCCTCTTTACAGTGTGTTCGACTGTGTCTACTGGGATCATGCTAATCAGGACCTCAGTAGTTATGCTCTCTTCTTTAAATTATGGTTATGGCATACTGTTAACTCAGTATTTCACCCACAATTGGCATACTGATGCCCCCTTATAAGTTCCTAGTATATGGTACCTAGGTACCCAGGGCATTGGGGTTCCAGGGGATCCCTATGGGCAGCAGCATTTCCTTTGCCACCCATAGGGAGCTCAATCAAAGGCTTCTGCAAGACTGCCATTGCAATGCGTGAAATGGTGCATGCACCTATTCACTGCCATGTACACTGCACTAGGTCACTTTTAAGTCATCCATATGTCAGGCCTTCCAACCCTGAAGGCTGGGTGCAGAGTACCTTAGTGTGAGCGCACCCCGCACTAGCAGAGGTGCCCCCACGTCATCTAGGACCCTTTTCTTCGACTTTGTGAGTACGGGGATGCCATTTTAAGCGTGCTCTGTACATAGGTCACTACCTATGTCCAGCTTCACAATGGTAACTCCGATTATGGCCATGTTTGGTATCAAACATATAGGAATGATACCCCAATGCTAACCCAAGCATTGGTTTTATTATTCCATACACTCTGGGGGTTCAACAGTGGACCCCCAGTCTGCCATTACAGCCTTCTGAGGTTTTCCAGGCAGCCCCAGCTGCTGCCACCTCACAGACAGGTTTCTGCCTGATCAAGTCCAGGAAGGCAGAACAAAGGGTTTCCTTTGGGAGAGGGATGTTACACCCTCTCCCTTTGGAAATAGGTGTTACAGGCTTCATAGGGGTAGCCTCCCCAGCTGCTGGCTTTGATTTGAAGGGCACATTTGGTGCCCTTCTTGCGTAAGCCAGTCTACACCGGTTCAGGGACCCCCGGTCCCTGATCTGGCGTGAAACTGGAAAAAGGAAAGGGGAGCTCCTCCAGAGTGTCCCTGGGTTCTGCCATCTTGATTTCCAGATGGGCAGGGCACTCTGGGAGCATCTCAGTGGCCAGGCCAAGCAGGTGATGTCAGAACCCCCTCATGATAGGTGGACACTCACTTCACTGACCATTACCCCTCTCAGGGCTATTTAGGGTCTCTCTGCTTGGAGTTTCCTCAGATTCGGATTGCAATACTCCAGCACGAATCTTTTGCATCCTCAACTTCAACTTCTGACTGAAGAAACTGCAACAGGACCCTCCAGGAACTCTAAAAGTTGCAACAAAGAGGCCAAGATGACTTCTGCAACTTTGTATCTTCAGTCCTAGCCAGCAACTGCAACTATTTCCCGATTGTGCATCCTCAGAGGACAGCCAGTGTTCAGCCTGCACTGGAAGAGCCAAAGACTCTCCCTTGGGGTGAAGGAGTCACCCCCTGCTTCACCAGGCACCCTCTGCATTGACGACCGGTGGCGTGGAACCCCTCTCCAGTGCTGCATGGATCCTCAAACACAGGTGGTGGACTGAAGTGGTCCTGATGGTCCTCTCGTCCAGCTGTGCAAGTTTAGTGGAGGTAAGGGCTTGCCTCCCCACGCCACACAGTACCTCCATGTACTGCATGTATTGCAGCTACCAAGGCTTGGTTGCATCCTTCTCAGAAATTTCATGTGCATCTTCAAGCCTAGGTCCCCCGCACACACGCCTGTGATGCACAGCTTCCTGAGAGGTTCTCCAGCAGTGTGGGAGCCTTTTCTGTGTTGCTGCCTGGGCCTCCTTTGCAAATTCTTTGTTCCCAAGCTGTGGGACTCCTGAATGGGCTGCCTGGTCTGCTGTGGGCTCTCTAGGATGCGGGGAGCCCCCTTATATTCCCCCATGTGGGTAGAGTCCACCTGTTCCTTCCTGGTCCCAGCAGGGCCATTTTCTTCTAACCGCGAGACTTCTGTGTTCCACAGCTCATGGGTCGACTTCACCAATGCAAACCAGACTGCAATCATCCATCCGGCGTGGGTCATTAGCTGCACCAACCAGGAACACAAATCCGTCTTCTTGGGTGCAATACTGACTGTTCTTCCTCACTGTTGGTTCCTCTTTTGCACCTTCTTCTAGGTTAGCAGGGGCTCATGTTGATCCTGGACTCTTCAGTGCTTCTTGGACTTGATCCCCTTCTTCCACAGGTCTTCAGGTCCAGGAATCCACTATTGGTGTCTTGCAGTCTCCTCCGGTTCTTGCATAATCCTGAATGTCCTTTGTGTGTGTTCTTGAGTAAAGTTCCCTAACTTTATAATCTACTTTTCTGGGTTCTGGTGTTGGTTCTAGTACTTACCTTTGGGGTTCTCTAATACTCCCAGCTCCCCTCTACACACTACACTTGCCTAGGTGGGAAACCGACTTTCACATTCCACTTTCTTTGTATATGGGTTCTGTCCCCCCAGGCCCATTTACACCTATTGTGTTCTATGGCAATTGCACTGTTTTCTAATCAATTTTATGACTATTACCGTAGTCTAGTGTATATAATAAGTGTTTTACTTACCTCCTAAGGGAGTATAGTCTCTAATGGTATTTTTGGCTTTGGTGTCACCTAAATAAATCCCTTATTTTTGTAACACTAAGGGGGTCATTCTGACCTCGGCGGTAAAAGGCCCTTACCGCTGGTCAGAAGTCCGCCATTCTACCGCCGTGGCCGCAGTAAACCGCCATGGTCATTCTGACCACCAACTGTGAAACCGCCAAAAACCCGACATCCAAGGAAGGCCGCCTCATCAGCGGGCACCGGAAAACTGGAGATGACCAAACCTCCACCGTCACTCCAACACAAACACGCCCATGCCATTCTGACCCACGAATCCACGCGGCGGTCTTTCAACCGCGGTATTCCATTGGCGGTACACACCGCTGCGCTCAAAATACACACACAGCTCCAAAACACAGCCACATTGGACAATTTGAAATACACACACCTGAGACACATACAAACACCACTCCCACACATCCAATCAACTATAAAACACACACCCACATCACCCACAAACCCCCACTAGTTGGAAATCGGAGAGAAGGCGATAGAGATAGAGAGAGAGAGAGAGCGAGCACAGCAATCGAAAACCCCAACATACACAGGAACCCAACTTCATCACCCACACCACATCTACGCACACATCACCACCCATCACCACGCACATCACCTCAAACACCACCCCACACCTCATCCACACCACCCCATGGCACCCCAAAGACACCCCAGGTTCTCGGACCAAGAACTCAGGGTCATGGTGGAGGAAATTATAAGGGTTGAGCCCCAGCTCTTCGGCACACAGGTGCAGCACACCACTATAGCAAGGAAGGCTGAGCTATGGCAAAGGATTGTAGACAGGGTCAACGCTGTGGGACAGCATCCCAGAAATCGGGAAGATATCCGAAAGAGATGGAACGACCTACGGGGGAAGGTGCGCTCGATGGTGTCGCGACACAACATCGCTGTGCAGAAGACTGGCGGCGGACCCCCACCCACTCCACCCCAATTCACAGCATGGGAGCAAGAGGTAGTAAACATCCTGCATCCTGATGGCCTCGCTGGAGTACACGGAGGAATGGACTCTGGTAAGTCGAATCCCAACTACTTCCCCCCCCCAACCACCAGCATGCCAACCCCCCCCTCACCCCCAATCTCAACCCCCCAGCACACAACCTCCCTGCCAATGTCTCACCAGCACAACCCACCCTAAACAACACCAACCCCTGAATGCCAACACAAACCATAGACAGCCACCACCAAAGCATGACCATTGCACATACCCATACACCCCCCCCACCACCCTCACAACACCTTCCACAAGGGAATGCCAGCACTGGGGGACAAGGGCACTCAAAATGCACGCCATGGCACACACAGAAACAATAACCATACTCTTTTACCCCTGCAGGGCCCGAACGCCAACACACCGCCACGGAGGGTCCAGATTTGTCCATCCCACCCCCAGAACAGGCCCCCAGTGATGACAGCAGCTCTGTCGACCTCGAACCTGATGACCAGCCCGGACCATCGGGGACCTCTGGACAGTCGGTTCCCCAGACACAGACACAGGCCACAGCAGACCCAACCCCCTCTGGGAACACCAGCACAGCTCCCACCCAGCGGGCCCATGCCTCTGTCTCCAGGACGCGTCAAGCAGCGGTGTGTCCGCCACTACAGGGCACCCAGGCTGACCCAACACCCCAACAACAACAGGGACCTGGGGGCAGTGGTAGTGGGCACACCGTCCAGGGGACAGAGGCCCGGGGAAACAGGGCAACTGGGAGGGCTGCTGTGCGACAGGGGGGGAGGACAGGCCCAGGGAACCGACTCTCCAAGAGGCCCTCACCACCATCATGGGAGCATACCATCACTCCCAGGAGACGATGGCGACAGTACTGGCCAGGTTCACCGAGATCCAGGCACAGCAGGAGGAACGGTACATGGGGTTCAGCAATGAACTCAGGAACATCGTTACCGCTATGGGGACCATAGTCCAGGCCCTCAACCGGATAGAAACCACATTGCGGGACCATGTGGCACCACAAAGGGCCCCTGTCACTAGCCAGGACCAGGAACAGCCTACCACCTCCGCCGGCGCTAGTGGTCAGGAGGCCCCCACACAACGACGGGCCACCAGAACCCCACCTCCTGCTGAAGAACAACCACCCCGCAAGAGGAACCTGAGATCTCACAGGAAGACAGAGTAGGATGCCAAGACCCCGCCAGCATATGATACCCCCTGATGTCATCCCACTGTCCCACATTGTCACCCTGTCCAACCTTGAACTGCCCCTGCTCCATCCTTCCACAGGCATATGGAAAATGCACCTGTGAAACTGAGAACTGGACTCTGCCATGGACATAACTCCACCCTCACCCATCACCGTTTTAATATCATGTACCAATATCTAGCACTAAAAATAAATCACTCATTGCACTGAAATCATTCAGGAGTCAGCCTGTATTATTTACAAATGTATAACACATTACTGATCAATAATGTTCAGTTAATTTTGTGATGACAACATACCGATGTCAATAAGCCTTAGTCCATGGGCTAACCAAGCAGAAGTCACGCAGTGGGTCATACAGCACTGAAAAGGGAAGGGAAAATCTAACATCAATTTAAAAGAACTGGGGGGAAATACACAAAGTAAAGATGCAGGGGGCTTTCAGTAAATGTTAAATGGCGTGGGTGATTCTTACCTGTGTGCTACTGAAAATACTGTTGGATAACTCTGTCCCTGTTGTCTGTGTCGTCCTCTTCGTCTTCCTCCTCTTCACTCTCCGCAGGCTCCACAGCTGCCACAACACCACCATCTAGACCATCCTCCTGCAGGAAAGGCACCTGACGTCGCAATGCAAGATTGTGAAGCATACAGCAGGCCACGATGATCTGGCACACCTTCTTTGGTGAGTACATCAGGGATCCCCCTGTCATATGCAGGCACCTAAACCTGGCCTTCAGGAGGCCAAAGGTTCTTTCTATGATCCTCCTAGTTCGCCCATGGGCCTCATTGTACCGTTCCTCTGCCCTGGTCCGGGGATTCCTCACTGGGGTCAATAGCCAAGGCAGGTTGGGGTAACCAGAGTCACCTATTAGCCACACACGTTGTCTCTGTAGCTGTTCCATCACATAAGGGATGCTGCTATTACGCATAACATACACGTCATGCACTGACCCAGGGAACTTGGCATTTACATGGGAGATGTACTGGTCAGCCAAACAGACCACCTGGACGTTCATAGAATGGTAACTTTTCCTGTTTCTGTACACCTGCTCATCGTCTTTTGGGGGTACTAAAGCCACATGGGTCCCATCAATGGCACCAATTATGATGGGGATATGTCCAAGGGCATAAAAATCACCCTTGACAGTGGCCAAATCAACCTCCTCAGGGAATACAATGTAGCTCCGCATGTGTTTCGTCAGGGAGACAACACTCTGGACAAAATCTTTGAAAACATAGGCTGAGACATTCCAGATGACATGGCCACTGTTGTCTGGAATGAGCCACTTGCCAAAAAATGGAGGACTGACAGAACCTGCACTAGAGGGGGAATTCCTGTGGGTTGGCGGATGGGGGACATCAGGGCTGGCTCCAGCTGGGCACACAGTTCATGTATAGTGACTCGGTCAAGTCGGTATCGTAGTATGATATGGCGTTCTTCCATTGTCGACAGGTCCACCAGCGGTCGGTACACGCGAGGATTCATCCTTCTCCTCGCAAGGCCCAGCGGACGGTGCCTAGGAAGGACAACATGGAGCACAGAGTCAAGCAAATCACAGGTACGTTCACCACAGCATGCATAGCACACGATTATCTATGTATTGAAAGGCGTGTATGTGTGGCAATGCAAGGCCTAGGCCTGTGTGACGCAGTACAAATTATGCCATGTGGGCCCTTGAAATGGCGGCTGCCTGACCTGTGAAGTGGGACAATGGGATGTGAGGTCAATGCGCTGGCGTGGCACACCGTGGCGGTAGGCGGTCGAAGACCGCTATACGAAGCCGTATTGGTTAACATTGAAGGCTATGGGTTTCTGGAGCCAATGACGAGGTGCGCCGGCGGGCGCGGTACGCACCACCGCGGTACGCACCGCCGCGGGCGTGACCGCCATTTCCTATCTGCTTAATCACTCGAGACCTGATCATCCACAGGAGAGGACCTATACTGCAAGTGCTGCTGTGACCTCGGTCTGGAAGATACAATGGCTGCTGCGACTGGGGAAAGGGCCCCTGCCTTCACGTCTGAAGAGTTGGAGAAACTAGTGGATGGGGTCCTCCCCCAGTATGCGTTACTCTACGGTCCTCCAGACCAACAGGTAAGTACACTGGGTGCACATGGAATGGGCTATGCCTGTGTTGAGTGGGGTGGATGTAAGATGGTGGGGTGGGGAGCGAATGAGGAGTGCAACGCACGACAGATGAGAGCATGTGCCACATGGCAAAGTTGGGGAGGGGGGGGCAATCACATCTAACATGCAGATAAATGAAGAATTTTCCTTTCCCACCCTGTACATGTCAAATAGGTCAGCGCCCATCAGAAAGTCGACATTTGGCGTGCCATCGCCATGGAAGTCCGGGCCCTGGGGGTCCACATCAGACGGGGCACCCACTGCCGCAAGAGGTGGGAGGACATCCGCCGCGGGACCAGGAAGACCGCCGAGTCACTGCTGGGGATGGCCTCCCAAACTAGGAGGGGTGCCAGTCGTACCCTGACCCCCCTGATGTCCCGGATCCTGGCGGTGGCCTACCCTGATTTGGATGGGCGCTTGAGGACATCACAGCAGACACAAGGGGGTGAGTATCAGCACATTCTGCTATCTTTATGCGCAGTGGAGGCGTCTGGGTGGGGGAGGAGGGTTGTGGGTGACATTAGGCCAGGGCGTTTTCTGTAGTGTAGTCCTCTCCTTTAGGCATGGCCCTGTGCCCCCGCCCCCCACCTCTGTAGGGTGCCAAGTACAGCTATCCATGGTCCTGCATCATCCATGTGTGTATTTGTTGTGCAAAGACCTGTAGGCCTGGTCACAAGTACTGAGTAGTATACCCCGATTGCGCAGCGTAGTGCATGAGGCTCCTGTGTCTGTCCTCTCCGCCAACGGTGCTGACATTGCATGCACTCAACCTGTTTTATTATTTCTCCCCCCACCCTTTTTCTTGATCATCTTGTGCATGTGTGCATTAGCATCATCAGGCGGAGGAGATTTGGCATTGGAGCACGAGGGAGCTGCAAGTCACAAGGCCCCGGTGGGCCGTGGTACAGACACCGAGGGCATCAGTGATCCGGAGGGCGAGGGGAGCACCACAACGGGGACCGGTGGTGACACCAGCGACACCGACACGTCCTCGGATGGGAGCTCCCTAGCGGTGGCGGCAACATCCGGGCCCCCCGCCTCTACAGGTACAGCCGCCACCCAGCGCACCAGCCCCGCCCTCCCAGCAGCCCCTCAGCCTACGCTCCGTGCCCGCTCGCCCAAGAAGGCAGGCATCTCCTTCGCCCCAGGCACCTCAGGCCCTGCCCCTGTCACCCCTGCTGCCCTCAGTGAGGAGGTCATTGACCTCCTTCAGACCATCATTGTTGGGCAGACTACCCTTTTGAATGCCATCCAGGGGGTAGAAAGGGAGGTGCATCGGAGCAATGCCTACCTGGAGGGCATTCATTCGGGTCAGGCTGCCCATCAACGATCGTTCAATGCTCTGGCCTCAGCACTGACGGCAGCCATTGTCCCTGTTTCCAGCCTCCCTCTTCTAACTGCCTCCACCCTGTCTCTGTCTCCTGTTCCTCTGCCTATCCCATCCACACCATCAGACCAGCCTGCACACACCTCAACACCCAAGGTCAGCTCATCCAGACACAAGCACCACAGATCCCACAAACACTCACCCAAGCAACATCCAGATGCAGACATGCCAACAGTCACTACCACCTCTGTGTCCCCCTCCTCCTCGTCTCCCTCCTCCCTCCCTGTTACGTCTACACTCACACCTGCATGCACACCACCATCAGCCAGTGCTTCCATCACCAGCACACCCTCCAGTACAGTCCGCACACGTGCAGTCACCACCCCTACTGCCATTTACACGTCCCCTGTGTCCTCTCCCACTGTGTCTGTCACCCCCTCTTCCAAGACACACAAACGCAGGCAGCCACCCACCCAACAGCCATCCACCTCACGACAGCCTACGTCACAATCACCTGCACCCAAAGACAGCACACCTGACTCTCCTACAACCACATCCTCTTCCTCCACTCCCATCACCACTACTCCCACCCTTTACCTTGGTCCTAAAAAAGTTTACCTCTCCAATCTTAACCTCTTTCCCTCCCCTGACCCACCCCCTCCATCTGCTAAGAGTCCCAAGAGCACCTCAGCCACCACCAGCCCAGCTTCGAGTGTCACTGTGGTGCATGCGTTCTGGAGTCCACCCTTTGGCAGTAGTGACACTTCTATCAGCAGCAAGGGGACAGCCAGCCCCCCCCCAGGCAAGAGGACCCGGAAACTCAAGGGCCGCCGTGAGAGGACTGACACGGCTGCCCCCAAGGACCAGAGTTCGGCCACTTCACCTGCCACAACATCCAGGGGAGACAAGGGCCAGAGAGCCTCTTCTAAGGAGCGAAAGGGCAGCAGGGCGGAGAAGTCAGCCAGCAGGAGCGCGGAGCAGGAGGGCCCCACAAGCCCCATCCCGGCTGTAAGGGAGGACACCAAAGGGCCCAGGACTCTGTCACCGAAGGGTCCTGCGACTGCACGGTCGGAGGGCGACTGAGCAGGGAGTCCAGGCCAGGTCTGGCTCCCTTGAATTACTGGACAAGCACCGCTGACCAGGGCCCCGCCGTGCAGAAGAGCACCGCTGAACAGGGCCCCGCCGCACAGAAGAGCACCGCTGAACCGGGCCCCGGCGCACAGAAGAGCACCGCTGAACAGGGCCCCGCCATGCAGAAGAGCACCGCTGAACAGGGCCCCGCCGCGCAGAGGAGCACCGCTGAACCGGGCCCCGCCACACAGAAGAGCACCGCTGAACAGGGCCCCACCGTGCAGAAGAGCACCGCTGAACAGGGCCCCGCCGTGCAGAAGAGCACCGCTGAACAGGGCCCGCCGTGCAGAAGAGCACCGCTGAACCGGGCCCCGCCGCACAGAAGAGCACCGCTGAACAGGGCCCCGCCGTGCAGAAGAGCACTGCTGAACAGGGCCCTGCCGCGCAGAAGAGCACCTCTGAACAGGGCCCCGCCGTCTCAAGCACCGCTCCGCTGGGCCCCGCCATCTCAAGCACCGCTCCGCTGGGCCCTTCCTGTCAAGCACCGCTCTGCTGGGCCCCGCCGTCTCAAGCACCGCTCCGCTGGGCCCTTCATCTCAAGCACCGCTCCGCTGGGCCCTTCCTGTCAAGCACCGCTCCGCAGGGCCCTTCCTGTCAAGCACCGCTCCGCTGGGCCCCGCCATCTCAAGCACCGCTCCGCTGGGCCCTTCCTGTCAAGCACCGCTCCGCTGGGCCCTTCATCTCAAGCACCGCTCCGCTGGGCCCTTCCTGTCAAGCACCGCTCCGCTGGGCCCTTCCTGTCAAGCACCGCTCCGCTGGGCCCCGCCGTCTCAAGCGCCGCTCCGCAGGGCCCTTCCTGTCAAGCACCGCTCCGCTGGGCCCCGCCGTCTCAAGCACCGCTCCGATGGGCCCCGCCGTCTCAAGCCCCACTCCGCGGGGCCCTTCCTGTCAAGCACCGCTCCGCTGGGCCCCGCCGTCTCAAGCACCGCTCCGCTGGGCCCTTCCTGTCAAGCACCGCTCCGCTGGGCCCCGCCGTCTCAAGCACCGCTCCGCTGGGCCCCGCCGTCTCAAGCACCGCTCCGCTGGGCCCTTCATCTCAAGCAACGCTCCGCTGGGCCCCGCCGTCTCAAGCACCGCTCCGCTGGGCCATTCAACTCAAGCACCGCTCCGCTGGGCCCTTCCTGTCAAGCACCGCTCCGCTGGGCCCTTCCTGTCAAGCACCGCTCCGCTGGGCCCCGCCGTCTCAAGCACCGCTCCGCTGGGCCCCGCCGTCTCAAGCACCGCTCCGCTGGGCCCTTCCTGTCAAGCACCGCTCCGCTGGGCCCCGCCGTCTCAAGCACCGCTCCGCTGGGCCCTGCCGTCTCAAGCACCGCTCCGCTGGGCCCTTCATCTCAAGCACCGCAACGCTGGGCCCCGCCGTCTCAAGCACCGCTCCTCTGGGCCCCGCCGTCTCAAGCACCGCTCCGCTGGGCTCTTCCTGTCAAGCACCACTCCGCTGGGCCCCGCCGTCTCAAGCACCGCTCCGCTGGGCCCCGCCGTCTCAAGCACCGCTCCGCTGGGCCCCGCCGTCTCAAGCACCACTGGCACAATGACAATGCCGGATCTGTCTCGAGCTACTGTTCACGGTTCACTGTGCCCACCATGCCTCCTCCTTGACCGGTGGAGACTGTTATCCACCTGATGGACTGTGGCTTTGCACTCCCCAGGATGGCACAGTGGGCAAGCCACCCACTGTAGAGACTTGAGAGACTGTGACTTTGCACTCCCCAGGATGGCACAGTGGGCAAGCCACCCACTGTAGAGACTTGAGAGACTGTGGCTTTGCACTCCCCAGGATGGCACAGTGGGCAAGCCACCCACTGTAGAGACTTGAGAGACTGTGGCTTTGCACTCCCCAGGATGGCACAGTGGGCATGGTGGCCCCTTCGTGGATCTGGCCTCGTGGACTCATGTGGCTGTGGTGCCCCCCCCCTTCCCTCTGAGGTGCCTGTAGTTTTGTCATCAGATGCCCCTGCAGTGTTCTCTCCAAAGGACTCAGGTCTCCTGTGTGGGCTTTGCCCTTGTGTTGATACACTTTGGCCCACGGACACTTGGAATTTCGTTAAATGTGCAGGACTAATTGCCTCGGTTTATCGATTGCACTAAATATTGAATTGATTTTTTAAAAATGTTCTTGCTATTTGACCATGACTTATCAGTGGCTTTTTTTTCTCCATAAATTTCGTTTCACAATTTAATTATGTCCTTGCATTTTTCACGGGGGTTTGGGTGGCGTCACTGTGACTTGTTGCTCTGCATTGGTGTGTACATAGTTTGGGGGGGGGTGGGGGTCGCATATGTGTGTGCCGAAACCTTTCCTCCTCCCCCCTCCCCTGTGTCGTAGGTGCAGTACTCACCGTTGTCGTCTGCGCCGGCGTTCGTACTCGTGGTAGATGAGCAGGTAGACGAGAGCAGGTAGGATGTTTAATTCGGGTTCCATGCTGTCCTCCTTCCTCGTGGAGTGCGTAGAGGTGCGCGTTTTCCCGTTCGTAGTCTGTTTCCACCGTGTTTTTATCGGCGGTGCTCCCGCCCCGGAAAAGGTGGCGGATTGGTGAGTTGTGATACTGTGGGCGGTACATTGTCTGCCGCCTGTCTGTTGGCGGTGACCGCCGCGCTGTTTGTTTGTACCGCCGTGGCGGGCGGAGTGTTAATGTGGCGGGCTGTGTTGGCGGTTCCCGCCAGGGTCAGAATTCCATTTTTTGGACCGCCGGCCTGTTGGCGGGTTGGACGCCGCTTTATCACCGACCGCCAGGGTTAGAATCACCCCCTAAGTATTTATTTTCATGTGTGTAAGTACTGTGTGACTACAGTGGCATTGCATTAGCTTTACATGTCTCCTAGTTAGGGCTTGGCTGCTCATCCACTCTACCACTAGAGAGCCTGGCTACTAGACACTGTCTACATTTCACTAATAAGGGATAATTGGATCTGGTATAAGGTGTAAGTACCTTAGGTACCCACTACAAACCAGGTCAGCCTCCTACACATGGTAAATTGTTTGAAGCATACTGGATGAGAAAGACCACCTCATCATCGGAAAAACTGCATCTGGAAAACAACACCGTTTTAGATGGAAAAATGTAATAAAATAAAGATGGCCCAAAAACCATGAGAAACTCCAAGGAGTCAAAGTGAGATGAACTAACGGCCAGAAATTACCACCAAGTCCAAAAAACAATATTGCTCGCAGAAGCAATAGCACACCAATACCTTTTTGAATATGAGTCATGGTAGTTTGCCTTTAACAAGCTGTTGGAAATGGTCCTGTCTTCATGGCCACCCCCAAACCCTTTGCCATCCTCCTCCTACTTTTTGCTGGATTTGTGCTAGTTAGTCTTTGGACTCTGTGTACTTTACTAATACAAACCAGGGCTAAAGTGCTTGTGCTCACTTCCATAAACATGGTTTGATTTTCATTTACCTGATTGGCATATTTAATTTACATGTAAGTCACTTGTAGAGTGGTCTATCATTTACCTAGGGCCTGTAAAGTAAATGCTACCAGTGGGCCTACACGTAATCACAATAAATAATAGCAGGCAGGGACAAATCTATTCATTAATTAAATTAACCAACCCACTCACTTTTGGCTAAAAGGGTAAATTACTTTCCCATATTTATTTTATTTATTTACAAATAGCAGTGTGTACTTTATCATGATAACATATAATTAAACATTTACACATAAATTAAACAACACAATTCTAAAATACTAAACAAACAAAATGGGTAATGCCCACCGGAATAACTCAAGAAGATCACTCTAGCTTAATTCACATTGTGATCATGTCTTAAACAGATGGCCAAGGGGTTAGCACCCAGCTGAAAACACCTAACAATTTTTTATGGTATTATGTAGTGCTTCTCATTATTTAATCTCTCAATTTCTTAATTATAAACCCTTGGTCCCATTAGACTAGTGTCGACGCGTTTCGGCCTCAAAACTTGTGGCCTCTTCAGGACAGCCGTAGGGCACAGGCACCTCTACAAAGAGTAACATATATATTAAAGATTAAAAACGAGCAATTACAGTATATTGCTTCTATATCTCTCTTCAAATGTGTACGGTAACAAAGTCAGAATTTTATATTGTGAAGCGAGTTATAAAGCCTCAAAATTATAATTATACCGAAAAAATATATATATATATAGTAGCTAATAATCTAAATTATATCACTCCCAGTGCACTGATTACGTGAAAATGAAATAACTGCACACCAACTTGCATCTCCAAGTGATATTTGTGCATCCCACAAAGAAATAAACCTATTCAATAGCAACCAATGTCTCACATACCTTTTTCTACAAAACGTGGTCAAACCTTGCCAACCTTCAAGCCACATTGCCTATTTGTCTATTTGTTTTACTCTGGAACTAGGGCAAGAAGACATCAATTCAATCTGCTTAGACATCTCATATAAGGCTTTTTCATTCAATTTAAGAATTACAACATCGTAACCAATTAACATTTAAATTACCTGTTGGTTTCACTGAACGGTAATGGCACCAAGTAATCACATGCTGTTCAGCACTGTCAAACAAGAGAGGAACAAAATCTTTCTAAGTCCCAATGGCGAGTCACTCGATTGTACAGCTTACTGTACAACGCTCCTACTCCAAAAGGTATTGCTCTAATGCCACTTACTTTTCACCAATTCACATCTTGTTCTGCCGGTCGATCCTTGTCTGTCTCTAGTTGCTGACTACGCGACTGCACGCGGTCGGCCGTATGTCGGCCATTTTTAAAGAACGTTATCTCGAAGCAAACTAGTGTGCCATTAATTATCTACAGTGTATCTTGGTCGGCGCCATCTTGGAGGAACTACATCCCTTCCTTATTCTTATCTCGGCTTACTATACACCTAATGTACCCTAATCACAGCCTCTCTGTACTCTTTGGTATATGTACAGTTCTGCCATTATCTACAGGGTAAGGAAGCATTATCAATCAATCATGTCAAAAACATATTTATCTTCGTTGTGAGCAACCCCGAGTGTAGTCATTTCAACAATAAATACATTATATGTTTCAATCACTTTTTTTTACATACAATCCATCTTAAGTTATCTTCATAGTAACTTACTCATACCTGTAATTTCTCACTATTATTTTCACACATTCCTTAAGGCTAAGTTAGCAAATATAAGCTATATTTCAAATACAATCCATTAATGATTATTTTGTTCTCTTTTCCTAAGTCTCCCAATCAATACAACCATTCTCTTCTACTGGTGATTTACAAAAACAACTTAATCGCAGTTTCTATTTTCAAACCATAAACAAAGTCTAATAAACTGCTGATTATTCCATTAGCCAAAAGGTTCACTCCCTTTTCCTGGAGTCTCAAGGCACTGTAATCAACCATGAATGTATCCGGTATCATTTACCAATGAGAGCCCAGACTTCGTCACAGTCATTTAGTCCATTTCTGACTGTTTGGAATTTCTCGATCAACCGTGCTTCCAATTTAAGTAGTCTGCTCAGCATTGCAGGGCCATCCACTTTACTTTGTAAAACTGCTAGCACTGTCCATATGATGTCATCCACGTGGGCCTACAGCACGTATTGTGCCACCCACTTACGTAGCACCTTAAAACGTGTCCCAGGTCAGCCATTGCAGCCTAAAGGCAGTGTTTCACTGCCAATTGGACTTGGCAGTTTAAACCCCTTGCTAAGCCTTAAACTCCTCTTTTATTACTTGTAAGTCACCCTTAAGATAGGCCCTAGGTAGCCACTAGAGTAGTATGCTGCATATGTTTTAGTCTTCCATTTCCTAGTAGTGAAAAGCTTCCAATTTCATTTTTTCACTTCTGTGATGTCTACCACTCCCTTAGGATAACTTTGAGGATTCATTATTATATTTAATGAGCTGTAATTCCTAAACCGGATGTGGTAGATATGTCATGTTTGGTATCTATGAACCTGTGATGATAAACCCTATTTAATGATAAATCAAATTTATCATTACAAGTTTGAAAATACCACTTTTAGAAATGTTTCATTTTCAT
Organism: Pleurodeles waltl; assembly: GCF_031143425.1. Taxonomy (NCBI): domain Eukaryota; kingdom Metazoa; phylum Chordata; class Amphibia; order Caudata; family Salamandridae; genus Pleurodeles; species Pleurodeles waltl. The sequence continues at coordinate 21,377,149 of NC_090446.1, forward strand.
GCTCTTAGTCCTCTTTGCTTGTAGCTTGCCCTAGGTCACATGACTGGGTGTAACTGACAGAGACTATGGGACTCATTACAACCTCTCCGCCGCCCGCCAAGGTTTGACTGCCGAGCGGCCGCCTATAGGCCGCAATCCCGCCAGCTGCATTACGACATCCCCGCTGGGCAGACAGTGAAAAGCAGGGTGGGGCTGTGCCTGGGGGACCCTGCACTGCCCATGCCAAGTGCATGGGCAGTGCAGGGGCCCCCAGGAGCCCCATGACACCCCTTCCCACCACCCTTTCCATGGCAGTCTCTACCACCATGGACAGGCTGACGGAAAGGGGAGTCGTAATCCCCTGGGCATCGCTGCAAGCAGCGCTGCCCTGGCGGATTAAAACTGCCGGGACAACCATGGCGGGAAACCGTCGGTCCTGGCGGTGCGACCATGGTGATACCGCCGCAGGCGTAATAAGGCAGATTGTACCGCCAGCCTGTTGGCCAATGAGGCCCTATGTGACTCCACCCCAGACATTCACACAATAGTCGGATTAGCATAGCCTGAATGGACCATAAACTACTTAATGGGGGGTGAAGCTAAGCCCCACTTACACCTGAAAAGGCTGAGCTCTGCTGCCACACCATAGGCTTAACAGCCATGTATTAACATTGAAGGATGATGGACGGAGTGGTGAACAATGCAAACACTCACCCCCAGTCACAGATCTGGGTTTAATCCATCATTCTTTTGATCACCATGCCACCCCAGTTTGGACCCCGGCATATGCGAATCAGTCTTGACCCTGTTCCTCATGGGAAGAGTCCAGCCGATCTGCCAGGCCAGGTCCTCTCTGGACCAGAAACAAGCATCCTGGGACTGGTTTTAGGGTATCACCCTTCATCAGCCAGGCTAGCTTGAATCCAGTGGTACAATTAGCACGGTAACCAAGTCTGGGCATACCCTTCCCACTTAGGGTAAATGTAGCAACACAAAAGGATGATGGACGGAGTGCTGAACAATGCAAACACTCACCCCCAGTCACAGATCTGGGTTTAATCCATCATTCTTTTGCCCACCATACCACCCTGGCATGTATTGTCAGTGCAGCCAGCTAGGAGCCATGGCGGGGAAAGCAGGAAACTCCTAGAGCTTCAGAGACTTTTCCCAAAATTCTAAGAGCAGGACACCAGGGTATGAAAATAGGTCTCTCAGATCTATTCCTCAGTTCATTACTGGACATCAGGAAGGACTATCAAAGGACTACCTGCTACTGTGACCTGCTGTGCATTCCACCCGACCGCTGCTGTACTTTGGAAAGACCTCCTTGGTGCCTGGAGCATGCCTTGAACCTTCAGAGGCCAGGCCTGCTGTGGGGCTTTGCATCTTCACCTGCACCCAGGACTTCAGAAGTGATCCAAGGGCTAATTTAGCTGGCCTCATGTTCAGAGCCATAGGGATATAACAGGCTCCCACCATCTTGACTCTGCCAGTGGACCAAGCATGAGTGAGTCTTGAACCCCCAAGAGGTCTCTATTCACTCTTGGACCCTCGGTGGTGGTGCTAAAGGTGCCCAGGTAGCCATTTCCAAAACTGAAGGATTGCTATTTTGAACCTTAAATTAAAAAAATTGATAACTATGGTTCTACTAATTGGATTCTCATGGTTTTGATGTCAAATAATTTACTAAAATGTTCTCTATTTAGTTTAGTTGGTTTGGGATTTTTCTTGTGTTGTGTGTTTACTTCATTACTGTTTGTGTTTTACATAAATCCTTTACACATTGCCTCTAAGTTTAGCCTGACTGTTTTTTGTGCCAAACTACCCAGGCTTAAAGACAGGTTAAATTGATGACTTTTTGTGGTTCACCCTGCAACGTATTGTGACTCTTGTTAACCAGGGCTCACACCCCAGTCAACCAACAACCCAGTTTCTTACACAAGCATTTCTATGTTATTCTCATGGCCTTGACCTCTTTCTAATGGAGTTTATTCAAATTGTTTCTCTGTAAAACCTTACAGTGTGATTTTTAAGTGAATAACCTTTTGGGGATTACAGAGGTATACAATTTACTGCATGTTAGGTTATGATAATAATTTCTTCACATCCATTTTGCAATAAATGTTGTCAAGAATCTTTAAAGGTGAATGTTTTTTTTGTTTTTTTTTGTGATGCAGGAGAAAATCTATGTTATTGGCATGAGATGGTAATTTTAAATCTGACCAGAGCAACAATCAGGAACTCCACAAAACATCACAATCAAAACACATCTTATATTCCTATACCCTGAGACGACTACCAACAAGTTAATTCATATTGTTTGTGCATTTTATTTTAGACTTTCTGCAAATCCAAGAAAACACGTTTTGTTGGATTAATGGAAGGAGATAAATCACACCTTGGAGGAACAGTTCCTGATTGTTGGATTTTCAGAACTTCCAAAGCTGCAAATTCCCCTTTTTTTCTTGCATTCACGCTGATTTACCTGATGACTTTTATAGAAAACCTCCTTATAATGTCAATAATATACTCCAGCCCACATCTGCACAGGCCCATGTATTTTTTCCTCATGAATTTGTCCTGATATCAGTTGCATCTCAGTCACGTTCCAACAAATGCTACCCCATTTCTTTCTGAAAGGCGCACTCATTTCCCTCACTGAATGTCTCCTGCAGGTATATTGTTTTGTGCTCCTGTTGGCAACAGAATTCGTACTTCTCACATTTATGGCCTTTGATAGGTATGTGGCTATCTGCAACCCCCTACATTACAGGACTATCATGAACAAGAATATGTGCATCCAGCTGGTCGCTGTGAGCTGGGCTGTTGGTCTCATGATTCCACTGCCACTCATTGTGCTAATGTCTTGGCTCTCTTACTGTCATTCCCACTCCATGAACTACTTCTTCTGTGATTTAAGTGCCCTGCTGAAGCTATCATGTACCAAAACACACATTATTGAGACAATAAGCTATATAATTGGGTCTATTTTTGGACTGGCACCATTTGTTTGTGTCATTACTTCTTATGTGAAGATCATCTCAGTGATCCTAAAAATGAAGTCTACTGAGGGGAGGCACAAGGCCTTCTCAACTTGTGGCTCACATCTCACTGTGGTTATTTTATTCTATGGATCTATTTGTCCAACATACATGAGACCTACATCCACATTTTCACTGAAACACAACAAGATCTTGTTTTTAATCTACACCACTCTTCCTCCACTGTGCAATCCCATTATATACAGTCTAAACAACAGAGAGTTTACAAATGCCCTGAGGAAAAAAAAGAAAGAGTATAGACTGCATGACCATAATAATTATTTTTCAAGACTATTGAAAACTACTTTCGAAAATTGCAATCTCTTCAGAAGCCATATATATATCCTAATAATTTTTCTACTAATTTCACAATTTCGGGGTATCATTTATAAGATTAGTAGTATGCATGTCAATTAGGGGTAGCCAAATAGAATGGCCTGGTTTCACGGATCACGTTATTAGGAGCAACATATGTGAACAGTGAATATTGAGTCTTGCTGACGCTCTGCAGTTTCAACTTCTTGCCTCTTCCTAATCACTGCAAACAGGAGTTAATTAAGCCAGTTGTTGTGGGACAGGAGTCAAATCTGTGATGTCAACAGTCAAAGCATGAATATTATCACTCCTGCTCACTCTATATTGATTTTCATGATTAACATCATGGAACTAAGTTCAAAGATTATTTTTTTATAAGCAGACTAATCCGCTCAATTTGTACTTGTGTGCTCAGAAGGGTAAGTGCTAAACTAACAAACAAAAATTTAAGGATATTGCACATTTCCAATAAAAGAACCAAATAAGATCATAAATACCTTGACATGCACATCTCCTCTGCGAGACACAGATTCTACTCCCTTGTGAAAAATTATTTTGCCAAAGCTGAAGTTCTTCCATGATCTGATAAGGGAGGAGGCTTTAGCTGTTATAAGTAATGGTTGCACATTTGAGAGATTTCCTTTGAGGCAAAACCTGATCATCATGCCAGGTGATGGCCTGTTTTTTATGACTGAGAACATGTCCTTGGAGTGACTCCATTGCTAGCCATCGATAACTCAGATCTTCAAGGTCATTCAGTAGGTCTGCCATCTACAAGGGATCAGATTTGTCAACACAGGTGTTAAGGTCTCCAAAGATACAAAGATTAGAATGGACAGTTGTGTTATCCACAGTCCTGAAGGGCCACGTTAAATGTTGCTTGAAGTATTTGTTAGACAAGGAAGGAGAAAGTGAAAGTTGGAAGCATTAACCAGCAAACAAGTAAGGTTTTATACTCATTGTTGAGTGATATTAGTTCATGTAGTCACTTTTGAGGTTTTATCCACTTCTGCTGGATTCTGCTGGATTCTTACCACACCTTCTGTTTGGTAAATCTATGTACAGTGTTTGTTATCCCATGGGAATGGAAACCCCAAAGTCATCTCCTGTCCAAGCTGACTTTATTTTTCCTTGGGGATAACTTGATCACAATGCATGTAAAATATTTTTCAGGTAGGTTGCTGCTCTGGATGTAGTGGTCACATGACCAGTGATTTTAGGTGTTGAGTGTCTGCAGATCACTGGATAGATCCAGTAGACATGATAGCCAATGGGGATGTAGCATAATTGTGCAGAAATTCATATATTCCTGTGGTTGTATCTGTGTTTCGCTGTGGATGCCTTAGAGTCTGGATGGTTTGGCATTATAGTCCATCAGTCTTGTACAGGTCCGATGTGTTGGGCTCATCCAATCGCTGAAGTAGGGACTCAAAGGGACTAGGCGGAGGAGAACAGTGGGGACATTGAGAAGTGGGGATGTTGGCAGAATTAATATTGTTTAAAGTGGTTGAAGAGTTGATGGGTTATGAATGTGAGCCTATAGGGAGTGTTGGGAGTGAATTGAAGTGAGAAACATTATGACAGTAAGTCTAAGGGGTGGCCATCTTGCAATGGTACTGGGCCTACCCTTAATCGAACTGTTGGGCTCTGCTACCACTATTAAAGGTGATATAATCTATAGGAATCCACAACTTTGGCATAACTAATAGACTTAATCAAAAGTATTGAGTGCTGCATCCACAATATTCCATATAAACCTGGCAGTAGTTTGTGTGTTAATGCATGAAGTAGAATAGTGTTAATGGAAGCAGGATGCCCCAGGATTAATTGCTAGCAAACCATGTAATTGTGATACCACACTGCTCTTAGTTTTTCTGAATTTGGCACATCCTTATGCTTGTTGCCACTTGTGACTGTTTAGTTGACCTTTAGGATGGTGTACCTCTTGGCCTCTCATGTGATCTTCCTAATCCTGCCTTCTCAGAAGACTTTCTTGGTCTGAATCACATTTGTATTCAGCAGCAGAATAACCCTTTCCTCCCACCGAGAAAATTCTCACTGCTGTTCAGATGGCTGTCATTAAAGAAAGACCATTAGCCCAGGGGAAACGCATTATTGTCGTATCGCCAATCCCAGCCCTTGAGGCTCTTACCACAGCCAGCGTTCCAAACAGTAAAGCATTACATCCATGTTGGATCCAATGGGCAACGTCTCTGACAGTCACTGATATTGACTATATCTTCAACCCAAAGTTACAAACTCAAGAATTTTTGCAATATGAACTAGAATACCTAGTTGTACACCAATGGCTCAGCACAACCTGCTATAGGCACAAAACACCAATACCTTGACGTAAACCCTAGGGGATTGCACAGCACAACTAGCAGAGCTGAAGGCTCTGGTGATGGCAGTGGAACATACAGATCCTGACCAGCTAACACTGATTGTCTGTGATTTGTACCATTGTGTCCAGTCCTTCAATGAATATCTTCAATATCGGCGCCAGACCTTGTTCAGAGCTTCCAAAGATAAAACCATTAAACACAGACTACTGGGGGGATAGCAGATCTGAAGGAAACGCTACCAAATGTCCATGTTGTACATAAACTTGGACACCAGCGCGCTGGAATACACTTTGCTGGAAATACATTGGCTTCTGTTGCTGCAGTAATTCATTCTAGAACGAAACCGGACTATGTCATATAGGCTGCCGTAAAAGCCACAGTTGAAGGCATGCCTTTCCCAAAAGCATTCCCTACTAAATATTCCTACCGGATGGGAGGCTTCCTAGATGCAGAAGTAAAAATACCAGGTGTGGGATTTCGAGTACTTCCCAATAAAGACCTAAGACCAGAGTTGATTAAAGCAGCGCATGAGGGGGTTGCCTCTGCCCATGCTGGTGTGGTGGCTTCAATATCATTGTTGCAAGCATGTTATTGGTGGCCAGGTCTATACAAACAGACCAAGCAGTATGTCCTTTGTTGTGACATCTGGCAACAAATAAAGAGGTCCACCGTCAAACGCACACTGCAGACACCCTCCTAATTTCCAACAAACCATTACACTGTGTGTACTTGGACCACTGTGGTCCCCCAGCAAAGGACAGTGCAAACAAATACATCTGAGTCACTGTTGACTCCTGCTCCAGATTTCTGTAGGTGTGGCCACAACACTTGGCTGATGCTCGGACTGTTATTAAAGATTTGCAAGTCTTTATCGGCACACATTCAGTTGCGGCTTTCCACTTGGACCAGGGCCCTGCTTTCGCCTTAAGGGCATTCAGGGATGCCATGGCTTCGTTAGGGGTCCAACTCCATTACTCGTCTCCATTTCATCCCGAGGGAAATAGTGTTGTGGTGCAACAAAACCGCGATTTAAAGCAATCCTTAACAGCCAGAGTATTAGGTACGGGTCATAGTTGGCTTAATCACCTGGATGGACTCCAGAGCGCACGTGGGGTTGTACTTCATACGAGTGCCTGTTTGGAACTTGAATGTGTGTTCCAGATATTGATGGTCCTGGCATGGAGGTGACAGAAACATCTTTTGACATAAATGAACATGTCACTGTCTTGCAGGAATTACAACAGTTCCGTGACAATAACGCTTTTGGCAGTGCTGCCTCTGTAGGAATTAAGGATTTACCAATAACACCTACCGGCCTGGATTTCAAAGTCGGGAAATCCAGTACGTGAAAAAGTTGCTGTGAAAAAGAGGTTTGGACCTTCCTATCGTGCATCAGTCCCATTCCTGGGAATACACGGTACCAGAACTATCATTCTACCACTGCTCCCTGGTTCTAAAGAAAACTGATTTGTCTCCATTGACAATGTCAAGTTACACCATGTGGCCGGTCCTGCACAGCAGACCAAGAGGAACAACCAGTAGTTCCTGAATCCCTCTCACAACTGATCATGATGTCCCTCTACAAGTTTTGAGCAGCAATGCTGACACCTCTCTGAGCTTGGGGATGGTCTAAAATGATCTTGCATTAGTTCCACTAACATCAATTGCAACAAGTAACACATAAATTATTTGATTCAAACTCTGCACAGATGGATGGCATCATTTACAGTGAACCCCGGTGGGAAACCTCTACTCGTTCTCCTCCTTCAAATATGGCTCCAGTTTTTGCTCAAATAACTACTGGATACTTTGCCAACATCAATTACACCTTTTCAGACTCATTTGCCTCTTCTACACCTGAACTGCCAAAAACACGTAAGCTGGTAAATTGGCTTAAAACAAATTACTTTATTTTCCCATGGAACTATCTGTGGCTTTCCTTGACTGTATTAGCTTTCCTCCTTTGGATTGGCTTTGTTATTACTTTCTTTCTACTAATACATGGTCATTACCTCCCTGAAAGGTCAACAGTTGAACTGGTGGATGAGGTCCTAAAATCCTATTTTTCTTCTCACAAGGTCCGCAGAGACTTGTCTTTCGTAAACATTTCCGCTATACCAATTCCTGATGGGATTGTTTGGGATAAAGTCACATTTGATATATACGGCCCAACCGTACCAATACCATATGTGCTTAAACTTTCTATGAATGATGTAATAATAATGTAATAATGTAATAATGCTGGAGCCCCTGGGATGCATGGGATTGGCACCCCAATACCAGATTTGGCTTGGGGGGACAATTCCATGATCTTAGACATGTTACATGGCAATGTTCAGAGTTACCATTGTGAAGTTACACATAGGTATTGACCCATATGTAGTTCATGCGTGTAATGGTGTCCCCGTACTCACAAAGTCGGGGGAAATTGCCCTGAACAATGTGGGGGCACCTTGGCTAGTGCCAGGGTGCCCTCACACTTAGTAACTTTGCACCTAACCTTCACCAAGTGAGGGTTAGACATATAGGTGACTTATAAGTTACTTAAGTGCAGTGTAAAATGGCTGTGGAATAACGTGGACGGTATTTCACACATGCTGCAGTGGCAGTCCTGTGTAAGAATTTTCTGAGCTCCCTATGGGTGGCAAAAGAAATGCTGCAGCCCATAGGTGTCTCCTGGAACCCCAATATCCTGGGTACCTAGGTACCATATACTAGGGAATTATATGGGTGTTCCAGTGTGACAATCAGAATTGGTGAAAATGGTCACTAGCCTGCAGTGACAATTGTAAAAGCAGAGAGAGCATAAGCACTGAGGTTCTGGTTAGCAGACCCTCAGTGATACAGTTAGGCACCACACAGGGAACACATACAGGGCACAAATTATGAGCACTAGGGTCCTGTCTAGCAGGATCACAGTGACACAGGTAAAAACAGACATACACAAATGGGGGTAACATGACGGGCAAGATGGTACTTTCCTACAGGAAGGAGCAAAGGAAACAATGACAACAAGAGGGTCCGGCAGTGCGGGGGGCCTTCGATGAGGCTTCTGCCCCGCCCGCAAGTCCTCGTTATTCAGTGGAGGCACAGTAACAACAGGGGCCCCCTGGCACAACACACAAAGGGGCTCGGCGGCACAGGAGCCTCTGATGAGGCTTTCCTCCAGGCTGTGGGTCTCAGTACTTCAGCAGGGGTCCAGCAATAATGGGGGCCCCTTGGGACAACAGGGGAAAGGCCACACGGCACGGGGAGCCTCCGATGAACTTCCCTCCCAGCCACGGGCGTTCAGTAGCACAGGGAGCTGGAGAGGTCTCTGTCCTCCTAGACAACTCCGTCCCTAGGTGACACGCCCACACCCGACATGGTGTTTGAGTTACTCTGGGCCTTGGCGGTGATCCCCGGACAAAGATGGATGCTGACTGGTGTCCCAAGGGCACTTGTAGGAGCTTGTTTTGCCCCGGGGCACCGTTAGGCGCCTGCTCACTCCATTTTTCACTTTAAGGTGCCCTGGGGGCACTTCAAGCAGCGCACTTTGGACGTACTTAGATTTCTAAAGACGCCTAGGTCACGGCGATGATTTTGGCACTATGAGCAAGCACTCTCCAGGCACTGGGTTAATTCCCACCACGGGGCTCGTAAGGCACCAGGACAACAAGCAGAACGCTTTTCCAGGCGCTATATTCCCCAAAAAGGAGAAGCTTCTCTAGGCGCTTTGCCGGCACTTGCAGGGGTCAGGGGCCACAGCACCCAGCCCCAGAGTACACAAAGTTAGAGCACAGGGCGGCAGGGCCCAGCAGCAGGCCAGTACAAAGGGGATGCATACAGTGGCAGTTCCTCAAAGTGACCCAGGAGGTCACGGGTCAGCACAGCAGCAGTAGTCCAAGGCGGTTCCTGGTGAGTCCCTCCAGCAGCATTCTGTGTCCAGTTCCAAGCATGTTAAAAGTGAGTAGGTGTTCCCCATTGTGGGCAAAATACCTTGTACTTGTACTCAGTTTTGCAATGGTTTAACAAAGAGGAGGAGAGGAGGTTCCAACCAGTTAGAATGGTTCCAGGACTGGAAGGGGGGCTGGGGCACACTGCCTCACATCCCAGCACAGTTCCCCCCTTTGCATCCTGGTAAATGCAGTTGACAGTTAGCGCTCACTTGAAAATTATCTCTAGTTTTTTACCAAAGTTGGTGCAGACATTTCTGTATATCTCTAGACACGTGTTTCTGGGTTTAGCCCTTAATCAGTAGAGAGTAGAGAACAAAGAAAATTAATCTTGGGTTGCTGGAACTACTGCCAATTTAAAAGGCTCCCTTGAGCCAGTGAACTCATTTTTCAACGCAAAACATATAATTGGCCCATATTTATACTTTTTGATGCAAACCTGTGCTAACACAGGTGTGCGTCAAAAATGTTACTGCCAGCTTGCGCTATTCCCAGACGCTAGCAATAGAAATTACACTAGGTGGGCGGGGGAGGTGTTGGGGGAACAGGAGATTGTGTGCAGACTAGAGCCATTTCCTTGCGCACAACTCCCATGAACAGGACTCATGTCTTAGTAAAGACAGGAGTCATACCTCCCACCCCAATGGCCATGCCCAGGGGACAAATGTCCCCTGGGCATGGCCATTGGGCCCTGGGCCACACAGGAGGCCCCAAGTTAGGGCCCCTGTGGCAAGAAAAATGATTTCCTTGGACATGCTTTCATCATGACTCTCATCACTGGTCTCGAAGGGGGAGGAAGTCCAGAGTGGGAATGGCCCGAAAAATAATGAGCCATGTGAGGGAAGAGCTGTAAATATGCTGCAAATTTTACAGTGTCAGATGTTCAGTTTAACACAAACTCACTTTGTACAGCCATGGGGCGCTGTCTTTGAGGTTGGCAGGCCGCGTATGTGGCTAGCTCCTGGGGGGTGACAGTGTTGCTGCAGTGCTTCATTTCATGGGTGTTGGTAACTTGTGCTCAAAATGAACCACCAGCTCTGGTACCAGCTCTACTGCCTGAATGGAGAGAGTTTGCGGTGGCTATTGAGCTGCCATTTTCATAGCGCTTCGGCTTCCCTGGGCACCCTGTGATGTAAACATCCTGTGTCCCTCCTCTCAGAACCTGCTAAACTCTAGTAGCACCTGTGAATGGTGCATGATGCCACACTGCCAACTAATTGGAAGTGCTCCAGGGAATGAAACAGGTCTGAAGGTGGATGCTCGAATAGTGTGCTGTGCCAGGAAAAGAACGGGACTTTTTTACAAGCCCCTTGCACCACCATGTCATCATTTTATATATGCAGCAGTGGTGCAAAGCAGTCCCCCACAGTGGGCCACATTTGCAAACTGGAAAAAAGGGACCATGGCGCCAGTTTGTAAAGCCTTGTGCCACATTATACCTGCACCAGGAATAATGTATGTAAGGTATGTGCTCCCCTGTTAGAAACCATGCAGAACTGCCGCAGTTAAATCTACAAGATTTCACTGTGTCGTTCTGCACCTTCATAGCATCACTTTTTTAGCCCCTGCTCTGAGCAGGCATTAAACTGACACAAGGCTTTTTAGAATGGGGGCCTTCCCTACATTGCTTGAGTTGAGTTATTTTTTATGCAAGTCGAGCAATGTGTCATTTTAGTGCCACAGATGTGTCAGACTTAGCTCTGTACTGTAAATACAGCGCTCCTATTACATTGTTAGGAGGGTGCAGGGTGGTGCAAGAAAACTGGTTCATCGATTCTCATGCACAAGTTTCTTGTAAATGAGGCCCAATGTTTTTGTTCTGTGTGGCGCAAGTCAGGGCTGGGCCAGGAGGTAGTTTGTTAGTCTCAGGCCATCGATCCCAACAGCAATTACATTTATTTTCCGAGCCTTGGGCCAAGATCTGCACCCCATTTGTCCATCTACAATATAAATTAAAGAAAAACACACTTTGGGACTTCAGTGTGATTAAGTTAGGGTGATCAGATGTCCCGGAATTACCTGTACAGTCCCGGTTTTCAGGAGACTGTGTCAGTGTCATGACGCTTTTGTTAATTTTTAATAAATGTCCTGGTTTTTGAGAGAAAGGTCAGGTCATTATGCAAAGCAAAATTGAAAGGTATACATTCCTTTCCGCAAGCGCTGCTAAAGATGACATTATTTAACTAATGTATCTGTTTCTGCCAGGCGGCACAGGAGGAGCCTGCTCCCAGAAGAAAGAGACAGCGTGGAGGAGAGGGCAAGGGGTGCAGTTCCTGCTAATGTTAAGTTAACCTAGTATTGTTAATGTGAGTGTAAATATATGTGCTTATACATGTGTGTATAGATACACACATTTACAATAATTACAACCCTAAGGCGCAAGTGTGGACACACACACATTTGCAAGGCTACGCAAAAAACGAGACAGGCCAAATATAGAAGTAAGGCTAAAGGCTTTAGCAGCGGTATTCTGACGGCGGGACTTTGGCGGGCGGCGGCAAGGTCAGAATGACCCCCTATATCTTTAATTTCCTGGCTCTTGGCCAGGGGATGACACTCCTCCGCCATTGTGCAGGAGCCACCCCTGTAAGTTACATTTATCAAGCAGCGCAAGCCCACCTTGCATGGCCCTGCATTGTTTGGTAAATCTGCAATAACGCAAGGCAGCACAAGTCCCTGCCTATGTGGTAGGGGTGTTACATGGAGTATTGGTGTTCCCACACATCCACCCATGCATTCTGATGCATCCCAATATTTACCAACACTAGTAGACCTGAGAATATGTCAGAACTGTATGCCTTCCACCAGAGGTGCAACAAGGAGAATGGCTTTATTTCTCCTCTTTGTTTCCTCTTTCTAAACATGCTGCAGTCTGACAAAAATGCCTCTGAGGATTGATTTTGAGCAGGAAGGTGCCCCTTCCTTCACAAAACAATCATGCCTACAACACAGGTATGCTTGGACCACAACACAAGGGTATATAGTTTGGGCCAAGATAGCACAAGGTGCACCTGGGCAATTATTTAGAGGAATGCACCATATCTTGATAGATATGGCCCGTTCATGCCCTCTCCATTTGATGACGTATAGCTAGCAGCCTTGCTGTGTTGTGCTGTGTCAAAGATTGATACATCTGCCCTATAATCATTAACGCAATATGCATCATGCATCTAGTAAGAGTCCCCAATTCCCCCAACGAAACATATGCACTTATTAACCATCAAGACCATTACACTTCAGGCATGGCCATGTTTTAGCCATCCCACCCTTCAAAAATACACAAACTGAGAGAAACATGTTCTCCATCCAGATGGCCAGGCTAGAGAAATCCATCCTGGCCTAGTTAGCATAAACTAACACTCAACTCGGATGCTGGAGAGCTCCAATTGCCACGCTATTCCCAATCACCTATTCTCAACAGGCAGATAAATGACAATGTAACTTATAAAGCAAGCATGAACAAGTGTGTCTGTTCTCACACTCTGCATCTCTCTAGAATCATGCACAGTGATGCACTCCATGCCAGGCAATTAAATACAATACAATACGGTATAATACAATTGGGTACAATACAGTATTATGCAGTGCAGTACAATACAATTCAATAAAATCAAATACAATACAATACAGTACAGTACAATACACTTCCATACAGTTCTGTACAATACAATAAAATACAATATAGTACAGTACAGTACAATACAACACAATACAATACAGTACAGTACAATACAATACAATACAATACAAGAAAGTGCACTACAGTACACTACAATACACAAAGATGTTATTTGGCTGTGATGTTGGATATCCTGTTTGATATGATAGGGAATGCCATATTACGATGCAATGTTGAGTATGATTTTACTATGTCATGTAAAGATGTATTTGATGTATGGTCCATGTGATATGATGATGTAATGTTATGTTCTAATGTGATCTTGTAATATGGCATCTGATGTTATGATGGGACATCATTTTAGCTGCTGTGTTATGATATGATGTTGGAATTGATATGTTGAAGTTTATGTGTTATTGAATGTGATGTGATGTTCAATAAGAAGAATGTTCATTGTTATATTTTGCTTTGATGATCAATGTGATGTTATTAGATAATGGTGGATACAAGGTTGTTTCTGGAGCTAATGTTTAATGTGAAGTGATTTTAGGTTGTATGTAATGGTGTTTGTGAATCTGGAAGTTGGATGTAATGTGATGTCTTGATGTTGGATCTGACACTATCAGGAGATTATATTTTGTTGTGATATTAGGTGTGATATTAGATGTTATGCTAAGATATGATGTTAAGATGCTTGGGATGCTGTATGCAATTTCATGATGTGATTCTATCTTTTATGCAATGTACATTATATATAACAATAGCATACTATAATTTGATGGTAAATGATGCTACATGTAATGATACAATGGATGTGATGTTGGAACTTGAATGCAATGCTAGATTAAATATCAGATGGATGTTAAGGTATGACGTGATATTGGATCTTGTTAGATCCTTGGCGTGGTCTCCCCTAACATATTTGCCTTCTGACCTCTTGTTTGCTGACTTCATTTTCGCTGGCTTTCGGAATCTGGGAACTTTACCACTGCAGACCTGAGCTAAAGTGCATGTTCTCTTTCCCTAAAACATGTTGCCATTGGCTTATCCGCAATTGGCATATTTAATTTAATTATAAGTCCCTTGTAAAGTGTACTACATGCACCTTAGACCTGTACATTAAATGCTACTGGTGGGCCTGCAACACTGTTTGTGCCACCCAGTTCAGCAGACCTTTAAACACAATTCAGGACTGCCATTGCAGACCCTGTGTGTGCAGTTTTAAACTGCCATGTAGACCTGACAAGTTAACCCTCTTGCCAGGGCCACACCTTCAGTTTTAATACATATCGGTCATCCCTGAGGTCCAACCTGGACAGCCCATATGGTAGGGTTCAATGTATCTAAAAGGCAGGACTTTTAAGTTTTACATGTTATGGTAGTGAAAAACTTCCAAAGTCATTTTTCATAACAGCAAGGCCTATCTCTCCCTTATGATAACATTGGGATTACCTTATTCCATTTTATATGTATAACTCACAGTTTGGAAGAAATAAACCTTACAAAGTTGGTGTCACTGGAATCACAATTTAAAATCACAATTTATGGTCAAGTTGGATTTTAAATTGCACCCCTGAAAATGCCATTTTTTAGAAAGTTGTTTTTTCCTTACTTTAGCCATTTAGGGGCATATTTATACTCCGTTTGCGCCAAATTAGCGTCGTTTTTTTCGACACAAATTTGGCGCAAAACTAACGCCATATTTATACTTTGGCGTTAGACGAGTCTAGCGCCAAAGTATGAGGAAAGAGCGCCATTTTTTTGCGTGAACGCCTTCCTTGCGTTAATGAGATGCAAGGTAGGCGTTCCCGTCCAAAAAAATGACTGCGACACAAATGCGTCGTATTTATACTCCCGGGCAAAAATCACGCCCGGGAGTAGGCGGGGCAAAAAAAACCACATTTGCGCCTCTTTTAACGCCTGGGTCAGCCCACAGCTGCCCTCCCATGCCCCCAGGGACCCCCCCTGCCACCCTTGCCCACCCCAGGAGGACACCCAAGGATGGAGGGACCCATCCCAGGGACATTCAGGTAAGTTCAGGTAAGTATAAATTTTTATTTTTTTTATATTTTTTTTTGGCATAGGGGGGCCTGATTTGTGCCCCCCTACATGCCTCAATGCCCAATGACCATGCCCAGGGGACATAAGTCCCCTGGGCATGGCCATTGGGCAAGGGGGCATGACTCTGTCTTTACTAAGACAGGAGTCATGTAAATGGCGTCTGGGCGTCGTTAAAAATGGCGCAAATCGGGTGGAGGCGATTTTTTAGCGTCAACCTGACTTGCACCATTTTTAAGACGCCCTAACGCCATTTTCCCCAACGCCGGCGCTGCCTGGTGTACGTGGTTTTTTTCCACGCACACCAGGCAGCCCGCATGGCGCTTCAGAATGGCGTTAGCCGGCGCTAAACTTTTTGACGCTAAACTGCGTTAGCGCAGTTTAGCGTCAAAAAGTATAAATACGGGCCTCAGTGTCTGCTGCCTGTCTCTGATCACATGTCTGGCGGAGGAAACAGCTGGGCCTTGTGTATTCCCCCTAGACAGCCACACCCAATGGGAGCTTAGATTTGACTTGATGGGCCATCCTGGCAGGATGGGAGGGAGACGCTAGACCCAGCCTCACATACACTTAAAGGATGTGTTCTGTCCACATACAAAGGGATTCATACCCCCCTGCAGTGAGTCTGGAGCCAGGGCAGGAAGGGGAGGACTTCTGTGAACTTTAAAGGTCTGTTTTTGAAGTCTCTCCCCACTCCCAATGTCCAACTGGGTATAAGTCCTGGACCTTTTACATCACGACTTCAGTACACATCCAGACCTGCAGGTACCCTGCCAGGAAGAAGGAATGCTCTGCTGCTGAAAGGAATGAACCTCTGCTAGACTGCCTCTCTGAAAAAACTGCTGCCTGGGTGTACTGAATTGCTGCCTCTTGCCTGGAGAGGAAGAACCTGTTCCAGGACCTGGAACCCATCTTGAACACAGGAACCCAGAGAGACTCAAAGGGCTAGTTGACTATCCTCCTGACTGAGCCTCAGGGAAATAACAGGCTCCCCACAGCAAGTATTGCTGCTCATGACCGCAAGTCTCCAGCCCATCCATCCTCGACGCCAAATTGGCTCTTTGTACCCATTGACCATTGCAGCTATGCTGTCCTTGCTCCCAGCGAACATCTTCCCCATGAACGGGACTCTTGGCACAATTCATAAGAAGGTAAAATTCTTCAGGACTAATCTGGGGCTGTATATGACCCGCGCTCCATCGTGGTTGTCTTGAACCTTTGAGTTTGACCTGATCTAGCGCGACCAGGTAGCTGTGGTTGGTACTGTTGTTAGGCAGTATTCTATAGTTTATTCTTTAAAAATTCATAACTTTTACTGTTTAAAGTGTTTCACACATACTTTACACATTGCGACTAAGTTGAGCCTGACTCCTCTGTGCCAAACTAAATTAAGTAAAGCTTAATTTAGGGTTTGCCTGACACCCTGAACAGGATTGTGGTTGCTGTTTACTAAACGTTTACACCCCATTCAACCAGCATCCCAATTTCTAACAGGAAGCCATACTTACACAATTATAGATGATAATATGCTGACTCTCTATATAGTGTGCAAATATCTTAAGAAGGGCTAGGGTCAAATGTGTAGAATTATGTGTGTAAAAGTGAATTACAGGGATGTTTTTCACCTTGGGATTCTGAGGGACACCATAGACAAGTCAAGCTTCGCTCTTGCTGTCTGTTTAATGTCAATCAGTGAAGAACATCCCCGCAAATCCCTTTGATCTCTCTATAATTCTACATGTTTGAGGCTGGCCCTTCTTGAAATAATTGTACACCATGGAGAGAGACAGCCATACAATTTCTTTCAGTATAAAAAACAGCAACAAACCAATTACAGCTAAATAGTGTCCTGCATTAAAACACAATATCAGAACCTATTTGGCCAGGCAAGGTCTAAAAGATTTGGCACCATTCAATTGTTGTGTGCGAATATGGCATGACTTCATGAAAGTCACCCTCAGAGACATCAGTGATCACATTGCACACATTACAATGACTGATACAATTCATAGGCATCAAAGTTCTGCAAAACAAACCCTATAATTAGGACCGGCCTTGAGCATGGGCAAGCTGGGAACAGGCCCAGGGGGCTAATTTTCTGAGGGACGCATGAAGCTGTGTGCATTAAGGTTAGGCCTACAGCAGCACCCTTCTCATCTTGATCCAGCCTTGATCTTGTTTCTGCCTGTTCATTTCTGTCTGATTTGCCAGTTTAAAGTGGTTTTAGTCCTTAATTATCATACATTGGTTGATGTTTTTAATACCCCTTTAGCCATCTTCCTTGCCCAACTTTCACCCTATGACTCCTGCTGACACACATCAACAAAAACATAATCTGCGTGACGCAGCTAAGCTATCAATGATTTAGGTGATCTGGGGAAGGTCTGTGGATGTTTGTGTTTAGGGGCAAGTCACTGCTCAGTCAGGGATTAACCAGTGAACACAAAAGGACCTTAGACCGCGGCGTCCTTTTAATGGGAGCGCCGGCATCGCTGTTGCCCACATTTTTGTATTTCTCTTCTTGCGGGCCGGCCCAGAAAGCACATTTTGTGCTCCCGGTCGCGCCGCTATCCCAGCCTGTCTCTCTGATATTTTTCCCTTCCTTACCTGGGGGAAATCCTCTTCTTTCTTTCTTTCTTTTTTCTTCTTCCTTTCTTTCCACTTCAATTCTTTCCTTGTTCTGGTATCCCTGTTGTCTTCTTCTTGGTGTTATTTTTCCCAGCATGCCTTTTTTCTTTTTCCTTTTATACTGATACTTTTTTCCTATTCTTTTCTATTCGGCCTTTCCCAATCCAAGATGGTGTCGCTCTGTCTTCCTGTTTGTCACTTCCTGTCTCCTGGTATATAAGTCCTTCAGATCTGGTCTTCCTTGCATTGCAGACACTTCCACTTGGTGGTGGTCCTTGCTCCTGTTTCTTTGTGTTTTTCTCCAGTTCCTGTTGCTCTTGGCAAGAGATTATTCAATGTTTTCCTATTTTTCATTATCTCAATTCCTCTTTTTCAGGAGTTCCTGTGTAGAGGTTTTTCCCACATTTTTCAATCAATCAGGAATTTGTAAAGCGCACTACTCACCTGTGAGGGTATCAAGGCGCTGAGGAGGGGAGGGGGGAGATGGGGTCAGGGAGGTGCTGCTACTGCTCGAACAGCCAGATCTTGAGAAGCTTCCTGAAGGTGATGTGGGTGGGAAGAGTGTTCCACATTTTGGCGGCAAGGTGCGAGAATGATCTACTGCTAGTTGTAGTTCTGCAGACGTGTGGGACGGTTGCGAGGGTGAGGTCGACGCAACGGATATGCCAGGTCAGGGTGTAGAATGAGAGTAATTTGTTGAAGTATTCTGGTCTGGTGTTGTGCAGTGATTTGTGAGCGTGGGTGAGGAGTTTGAAGGTGATTCTCTTGTTGACTGGGAGCCAGTGAAGGTTTTTCAGGTGGTTTGTGATGTGGCAGTGGCAGGGGATGTACAGGATGAGGCGTGCAGAGGCTTTCTGGATGCGTTGCAGCCTCTTCTGGAGTTTGGCCATGGTTCCTGCGTAGAGGGCATTGTCATAGTCCAGTCTGCTGCTTACGAGGGCTTGGGTGACTTTTCTTCTGGTTTCTGTAGGTATCCATTAGTAGATCTTTCGGAGCATGCAGAGGGTGTTGAAGCAGGAGGAGGAGATGGCGTTGACTTGCTGGGTCATGGATAGGGAGGGGTCCAAGATGAATCCTAGGTTGCGTGCGTGGTAGGTGGGAGTCGGAGGGGTTCCAAGAGTGGCAGGCCACCAGGAGTCATCCCATGCAGAGGAGGTGGAGCCGAAGATGAGGACTTCCATCTGGTCGAAATTGAGTTTGAGGCAGCTGCTCTTCATCCATTCGGTGATGGCCTTCATTCCTTCGTGGAGGTTGGTCTTGGTGGAGTCCTTGGTGAGTGAGAGGATCAGCTGGGTGTCGTTGGCGTAGGAGATAATGTTGAGGTTGTGGGATCGGGCGATATTAGCGAGCGGGGCCATGCAGACATTGAAGAGGGTCGGGCTGAGGGATGAACCTTGGGGTACGGCGGAGATGATTTTGGTGGCTTCTCAGCAGAATGGGGGAGGCAGACTCTCTGGGTTCTGCTGGTGAGAAAGGAGGTGACCCAGTCCAGGTCTCTGTTGTGGATTCCAGAAGTGCTGATGTGTAGGGTGTGCTGACAGATGTTGTTGAACGCGTCCGAGAGGTCCAGGAGGATGAGTGCCGCGTTTTGGCGCTCTCCAGTATGGTTCTGATGTAATTGGTGGCAGTGATGAGGGAAGTTTCGGTGATGTGGTTGCTGTGGAGTCCAGATTGGGAAGGGTCCAGGGTGCAGCTCTCCTTGAGGAAGCGGGTTAGTTGTCTGTTGATAGCCTTCTCGATGACTTTTGCTGGGAAAGGGAGCAGGGAGATAGGCTGGAAGTTCTTGAGGTCCTTTGGGCCCGCCTGGGATTTTTGAGGAGGGAGTTGATCTCGTCATGTTTCCAGCTCTCTGGGAAGGTGGCAGACTTGAGGGTGCTGTTGATGATCTTCTGTAGTTGGGGTGCGATGACAGAGCTTGCTTTGTTGAGGATATGGTGAAGGCTGGGGTCAGATGGAGAGCCGTAGTGGATGATGTTTATGATTTTGATGGTGTCGTTGTCATTGATGGGGGTCCAGGAGAGCAGGAGGTTGGTTGGAGGTGAATCTGTGGTCTTGGTGGTTGCCAGAGGGTCTGGGTGCTGAAGCTGTCATGGATGTCTGCAATCTTGCGGTGGAAGTAAGAGGCTAGTGAGTCGCAGAGGTCTTGGGATTGTGGGATATCATTGTCGTTGGAGCTGGGGTTGGAGATTTCCTTCACGACGTTGAAGAGCTCCTTGTGGCTGTGTGCATTGTTGTTGATTTGGTCTTTGAAGGCGGTCGGATGATTTGGTGGTGTCTGCGGATGGCGTTTTCGAAGGCTGTGAGGTTGTCCAGAGTCCGATCTTGGTGCCACTTTCTTTTGAGTCTTTGACAGCTTTGCTCAGATTCGTGGAGGTCGGCAGTAAACCAGAAAGCCTTTGTCTTGGTGTGTCTGTTGGAGGGATTCTTGCCTCAGTGTCGGTGGTGTCGATGAGTAGGTTCTGGGAAAGGGTCATGATAAGTTGGTCTTTGGTGACCTTGTTCCAACTGCCGTGGGGGATCCGTTCTGGGTGGTGGTGTGTTGTGGGTTTCTTGAAGGAGAAGTGGATGCAGCGGTGATCTGTCCAGTGGAGTTCGGTGGTGTGGCTGAAAGAGACGTGATTGCTGGCGGAGAAAATAAGGTTGAGTGTGTGTCCCGTGGAGTCGGTTGGTGTCCTGACGAGCTGATTGAGTCCGACGTTAGAGAGGTTGTTGAGCAGGGTGGCAGTGTTGCTGTTGTTGGTGTTCTTGAGGTGGAAGTTTAAGCCCCTGAGGAGTATGTAGTCAGTGGGTGCGAGACCCTGCGTGCTGATGATGTCAGTAATGGAGTCACTGAACTGCAGTCGCGGACCGGGGGGCCTGTAGATGAGGGTCCCTCGGATGGCAGTGTTTGGGTCAGTGTGGATTTGGAAGTGCAGGTCTTCGGCGGTGCAGAGGGTGCCTTTGGTGTTGGTCGTGATCCTTGTGGATGATGGCCATTCCTCCTCCTGGTTTGTTGGAGTGGTCCCTGCGGGTGATCTTCTAGCCATCCGGGATGACCATGGCGATGTCAGGCACTGAGGAGGGGTTCATCCAGGTCTCGGTCAGGAAGGCAACGTCTAGGGAGGCTGAGTCGAGTAGATTCCATAGCTCTACTGCATGCTTGTGGACGGAGAGGGTGCTGCCTTCTTCCACCACAAGATCACAGACATACATGACAGCTTCCACAGCCAGACCACCCCGCCAATCACCGATGCCCCACACTCTCCACCCACCCTCAACTATGACCCTCTGCTCGCCTGGGCCAATGTGAATGAAAACGACACAATCAAAACCATGAGCACTATCCACTCTGAATCTCCATCAGACCCATGCCCGCACCACATGTTTAACAAAGCAAGCACCACCATTGCACCCCACCTGTGCAAAGTCATCAACATCTCCTTTGAGACCGCAACCTACACCGAAAGCTGGAGGCATGCTGAAATCAAATCCCTACTCAAGAAACCTATGGTGGACCCGAGAGACCTCAAGAACTTCCGCCCCATCTCCCATTCCCGGCCAAGGTCATCTAGAAGATCGTCAACAGACAACTGACCCACTACCTCAAAGAAGACAACATCCTGGACCCATCTCAGTAAGGGTTCTGCAGCAACCACAATACAGCAACCCCCCTCGTCGCCGCCACCGACTACATCAGGGCCCTGCTCGACCACGGCAAAACCGTGGCTCTCATCCTTCTGGACCTCTCTGCCGCCTTCAACACTGTCTGCCACCACATCCTACGCACACGCCTCCACAACGCAGGGATCCGAGACAAAGCCCTATAATGGATCATCTCCTTCCTCTCCGGCAGAACCCAGAGCATCCGCCTCCATCCTTTCTGCTCTTAAGCCTCCAAGATTATCTGCGGCGTTCCCCAAGGATCGTCCCTCAGCCCTACACTGTTCAACGTCTACATGGCCCCACTTGAACTCATATAAGACAGAGGTCCTCATCCTCGGCACCAACCCCTCAGCCTGGGAAAACTCCTGGTGGCCGACCACTCTAGGAGCACCCCCAACACCCACCAACCAAGCACGCAACGTGGGCGTCATCCTTGATTCAACACTCTCCATGACCAAGCAAGTCAGCACCGTCTCCTCATCCTGCTTCAGCACCCTCCGCAAGCTCTGCAAGATCTACAGATGGATCCCCACAGATACAAGACGAATAGTCACCCAAGCCCTCGTCAGCAGCAATCTTGACTACGGAAATGCCCTCTACGCAGGAGCCCCGGACAAACTCCTCAAACGACTGCAACACATACAAGACACCTTCGCACTTCTAATCCTCGATGCCCACTGCCACAGCCACATCACTCCCCTTCTGAGAAACCTACACTGGCTCCCCGTCAACAAAAGGATAGTCTTCAAGCTCCTCATCCACGCTCACAAGGCGCTCCACAACACCGGCCCAGCCTACCTCAAGAGACGACTCAACTTCGACACCCCGTCCCGCCAACTCCGCTCAGCCGACCTCGCCCTCGCCACTGTCCCCCGTATCCGAAGAGCGACTAACGGAGGCAAATCCTTCTTCCACCTCACCACCAAGACCTGGAACAACCTTCCCCTGCCCCTACGACAAACTGAAGACCTGCTGACTTTCAGGAAGCGGCTCAAGACCTGGCTACTTGAGCAGTAGCAGCACTACCCTCAGCTCCTTGAGACCCTCGGGTGGGTGGTAGCGCTCTTTACAAATACACTGATTGATTGATAGCTCTACTGCGTGCTTGTGGACAGAGCGGGTGTTGAGGAGGATACATCTGAGATGGTTGCGTCCTGCTTTGGTGGGTGGGTCATTGGCGAGGAGGCTGGTGAAGGTGCAGTTCTGGCAGGAGAAGGGTCTGCGGGTGGTCTGCGGGGAGGCTTGAAGGCAGGTGGGGGGAGGAGAGGACAGTTGGGAGGCGGGAGTGGGATGAAAAATAGTGAGCAGAGACGAAAAAGGGGGCGGGCCGCTGGGAGAGCAGCGGCAGGGAAGAAAACAAAGGGGCAGATTGCCTTTTTGCAGTGATTCTTGCAAGTGAGTTTGACTGTTTCCAATTTGACCTCGTGCATTAGAGCAGAGAGTGTCCACATCGGCACACAGGCATACCTGTGAAAAATGTAGCACTCTCTTTGGAATATAAACTCCCTCTGCCCCATCATCTGATTATTTTGATTTAATTTTGATAGATGAACAACATTCCTAAACTCTACTACCTGACATTATCCTTCACTCACTTTCTGAGATGCAAACATTAAGAGGATAGATTGTTCAATTCATAAGACACCACATTCCCACCACAGGCCCTCTAACACGCCCTACTCTGCAAAGTGATTTGGAACAGCCTTTCAACAAATGAAATAAAAATAAACTCAATTTCACTTGGTGTTGAGGCTAAAGGACAAAGTGAAAACAAAATGCTAAAGTCAAGGCAAGAGGCCAGATGTGAACATTAACAAAGCTTTCCTGTTCTGGCAAATGCTGTGTAGGTTGCAAACATGATTATTTAATTGTTTCACATCAAAGGCCCCTGAAGAGAGAAACCTGGCTTTCCACTAAAGTTAGACTTTTGGTGTAAGTTACGCTTTTGGTCTAGCGTTACCTTTGTGAACACTGAAAAGTAGTAAAGTTAGACTTTTGGTCTAGTGTTACCTTTATGAACACTGAAAAGTAGTAAAGTTAGACTTTTTGTGTAAGTTAGACTTTTGGTCTAACTTTACCTTTGTGAATACCAAAATGCAGTGAAGTTAGACTTTTGGCCTATCTTTACCTTACTGAATTTGGACCCTGAATGTCTAAGTCACTTCTTGTAAGGTATAAGGAAGATGTATGAACTCAGGGATTCGCTTTTGAGACTGATGACCATAGTATATGATCGGGAATGGCAGGAAGGTTATGGAAGGATGATCTATCGTTGCCTATTGGTGTCAGATGCATCACTGGAGTTTTCGGTGTTGTGTTGACTCCCTCACTTTCTATAGGTTTGTTCACCATTGTTGCGCTCCTCGTCCTTGTTCTTTTGCTCCCTTCTCAGTACCCTCAGTTACCAGACCTTTTATCCTGAGTACTGACCTGCTGTCTGAATGATGGTGCTGGTGCCTTAGCCCTCCCTTGCCTCTTGGACTACAGTTTGGTTGTGCTTGCTGAATAGCTGACTGAACTCTGTTTTGCCTCTGGATTATATTTTGACAGTGGCTGCTGTGCTTGCTCTCCATCTTGCTCCTTTGAATTCCAGGTTCCCTCTTGTTGCACTTATCAGCTTCTATCATTTGTTGCATAGGTCCCCTGTAGCCCACCATTACCAAGCTATTCACCAACACATCTTTTTCTCAATGTATTTACATTTTCATGTAACGTGGTGAAACTTTGTTTGTTTTATTCACCTTCAGTGTACATCTGTCACTCACCTTTGAAAACATCATTGAGAATCCCCATAAGTATGAAGTCTGTCTCTTCTCTTTCTCTCTTTTCATTCTCCTTCCCTCCAGGGTTTAGTTCTGTTATTTGTGCTTACCTGTGCATGGGCAGAGGCAGGTTCTGGGTACTGATGAGAACTGTATTCAGACCCATTAATCTAGGCACTTCCCCTTTGATTTACTAAGCTCCGGATATGTGGAGTCAAGCAAATGTCAATGGATCACCCACTACTGGCAATCATTATTAACAAGTGCTAGCAAAGCCAATAGGGCTGGCTTTAAAGTGGTAACACATACAGATACAGCCAAGAAGAAATGAACACACACTATTTACAATGTGTCTCTCTGCAACCTGCCTCCCATGCATGTCACCTGTTTGCACTACGAGCTTGAAAGAGCTCCCAAATATAAGAGGCATGAACAGAGACTGGTTTGCCTGTGTTTGCATGTTTTTGCACATTTAAAACTGGAGCAACTGATTTGCTAGTAATTATTTTATATTAGCAGTAGGCCTAGGCATAATTTTAGTTATGCTGGCATAATCAGAGTCATTTCGTAATTTCGTGAAACACAGAATTACCGATCATAACTTGTTTCGTTTACACCTGCTCATGTAACTACAAGTAATTTGGGAGGAAAACATTCCTACCTCAAGAGCACATTTAGCTACTGCTCCCTCTCGCTACTTGTGTTCTGCTGCATTTAGCACTATTTACTCATGCAAAATGCACCCTTGTGTCCATTTCGGATGCAAGAGTATTTTTTGCACTTAGAAAGTAGCACTAGATGCTAGGAGTAAGTTGGGGTTAATATTCTACCCCCACAGCACATTTAGCACTATTCCTTAGTACAAAATACCTTCTCACACCCATATTGGACGTGAGGGAAAGTATTTTGAGATGAGAAAATAGCCTCAGATGCAGAAGGTAAGTTGGGTGAAAATTCGACCTCAAGAGTGCATTTATCCAGCATTACCTTAGCGCAAAAACGCCTTCTCGTGCACAGTTTGAATGTGAGGAGGCATTTTTGTATTAAGAAACCTGCCGACTTTAGGGTTGCCAGAGGGATTGGTAAGCCCAGTGGGTCTGGTCATTTAAGGGGGACTACCTCCATAGAGGTCTGTCTATTCTTTTTCTCTTGCAACCCTTGAAGCAGAGACATCTTTCTTACTTTTAGGCATGTTTATGGTTGTTTTTGCACTGTGGTGCTTAAGTCTCACTCTGGATAGATATGTTTCACTGAATGAACTACACAGTACCAGGTGTATGTGTCAAGCATCTCTGGGGCCAGAGTTTCTAAGCCCTTGCATTGTCTTTGCATCACGCAGGGTGGCGTAAGGCAATGCAAGGGTATGAGTAAGATTTACTA
This sequence comes from Pleurodeles waltl, assembly GCF_031143425.1. Taxonomy (NCBI): domain Eukaryota; kingdom Metazoa; phylum Chordata; class Amphibia; order Caudata; family Salamandridae; genus Pleurodeles; species Pleurodeles waltl. The sequence goes on from NC_090446.1 coordinate 21,402,853, forward strand.
AGCCACCAAAAGCCACCTTGCATGGCTCTGTATGAATCCAGAGAAAAGCAAGGCAGCACGGATCATTACCCTGCATTTCTGTGCATTGGGAAGATCTTTCATGGGTGGAGAATGGGTATTCCCATACATTCACCCATGGATTTTGACGCAATCCAGATTTACTAAAGGTAGTAAACCTGGGATTGTGCCAAAATAGACCACCTTATCAAAAGAGGCGTAATGAGGAGAAATATCTTTGTTTGCTAAAGATAGAGAAAAGTATCCCCTCCTGAACAAAAACAATCCTGACTGTAATGGAGGTACTCTTGCAAGATGACACAAGAGTGCAAGCATTGGTGATAGGCAGCCAAAAGTGCGCCACAGCAAGAAGGCAGCCGACATGCACCATATCTTTGTAAATATGGCATATTTCTTCTGTGGCCCTTTCTCCCAATGCAAGGTGGCTCTGCATTTCATAGTGAATCTGACTTAACCGCTTGTACTGCCCTCTGTGACTCAAGGACAATGCAAGCCCTAGATAAATCTGGGCCTTAGCATCAAACTCAAAACCTATGGGTGTTTACACGTATCTTTCTTTGCGGTGAGAAAGGTCTCTTTTCTGGCGCAAAAAATCTTTTGTACAGGATAGTAAGGTAATATTTATACTTTTTAGCACCTCGTTTGCATCATTTTTTTTATGCAAAAGCTGCGCAAACTTGCAAAATACAATTGAATTTTGTAAGTTTGCACCGCTTTTGCGTCAATAAACTACGCAAAAGCGGCGCTAAAAAAGTATAAATATGGGCCTAAATGTCATACTCTGCTTTGCAAAGCTTTGCAGCAGTGCAGTGGAGAGGAACATCAGTTAACCTTCTTGTCAACAACAGAATAATGATGATCAGATGCCATCTTGGTCGCACACTATAAAACAAAAGCAAACCTGGTTTAGACCCGTGGAGATTACCCACTATATGGATCCGAATCAGTCATAAGATGCTATGGCTGTCTTTAGGATGGTTGAGCAAGTATATACCTTCTAGTACCAAAAAGTGAACTTCCTGCAGGCTGCGGGTGCAGGATAGAAAGAAAACCCTTTTCTCTTAGTTCGTGCACCTTCACGTCTTTATCATGAAACAATTTTACAAACTGCTATGGGTTTGTAAGATGTTTCCTAATTGATGTGGTTAACGTTCAATATGTTCATGATCAGAAAAAAAGTATTTAGATATGTACTTAAAGTGTGAAAAGAATCACTCTTGTATAGTTTTTGGCTGCCCTGAAGTTTTTTGTTGTTGTTTTTGTTTATACATTTATAGTTTATTACACATAGGGCTTCATTTGCAAGGCCCTTGCGCCGCGGCAGAGTTCATTTTTCTGGACGTTGCAGGCAACAGGCCTCTAGCACCAATTTTCACCCCTGTGCGCAGAGCATCTGAAATGATATGTTAGGCAGGTGTTCAAAATGGCAAAATTCCACGCAGAACAGACACAGTGAAATTTAGTATATTTCATTGCGTCGTTCTGCGACTTCACTGTGTCAAAAAATTAACGCCTGCTCAGTGCAGGCGTTCAATTGACGCTGGGCTTTTGTCTATGGGAACACACCAGGCATTGCTGGAGTAACGTAATTTTTTTGATGCTAGTCCAGCAAAGCGTCAGTTTAGCTCCACAGATGTGTCAGAGTTTCTGAGGCTTTTGTGGAAACGTGCACCATGGAGTTTTGTATTGTAAATACAGCGCATCTATTGAGTCGTTATGGAATTGTTAGGCAGCGCAAGAAATCTGATGCATCAGGCCGATGCGTCAGTTTCTTGTAAATGTGTGCTATAGTTTGTAGATGTTCTTGATTTTCCTAAACCTGCGTGCTCATATATTATTCACTCTCTAGATTTAGGGCCAGATGTATCAAGCGATTTTGCATTCGCAAATGGTGCGAATTGCAAAATTCGGCCGTTTGCGAACGCAAAAATGCCTTTCAGAATGTATGAAAGGCATTCGCAGTGCAATTTTAAGGAATCGCTAAAATAGCGATTCCTTAAAATTGCGACCCCATTTAGAGAATCGTAAATTGCGATTCTCTAAATAGGAAATTGCAAATAAGGAATCCTTATTTGCGATTTCTTAAGCACATGTATCAAGCATTTCCTAAATGCGAATTGGGCATTTGGGAAAGGCAATTACCACCAACAAAAGTTTGGTGATACCCGTGTGCAAATTTAAAAAATGCATTTTAAATGCATTTTTAAAATTGATATGTAGCGCACACATGCCCCTAAGGCATGTGTGTGCTTCAAATGTCCTTAAAAATATTTTTGGGGTGCAGCAGAGGGGGCCTTAGGCCCCCAGCACCCTGGGATTTGCATTTCCTAAATTGTGAATTTCTAACTGGAATTCGCAATTTAGGAAATGCAAAACCATTCGCAACAGGCCCAGAGGTGCAAATGGAGTTGGATTCTCTATTTGCGATTCGGTAATAGCATTTGCGAATTTTAAGAAATCGCTATTACCGAATCGCAAAAATCATACATACCATTTTGCATTTCTTAAATAGCGATTTCTTAAAATTTGCTATTTAAGCAGTGCAATTTATTTTTTTGATACATCTGGCCCTTAGCTCTCGACTGTCCTTTGTGAGCATTTTCGATGGAAATGCACACACACCGTACCCAGCTTTTTCTCTCCAGCTAAAACGGTGGCTCAGCCAAAATAAAATTTGAATAGAAAATGCTTGCGGAAGTTTATATTTTCATGCAAAAAAAACGAAGGTTGCGACATTAGGCCCGTATTTATACTTTTTTTAGCGCCGCATTTGCGCCGCTTTTTGGCGCAAAACGGCGCAAACCTACAAAATACAATGGTATTTTGCAAGTTTGCGCCGTTTTTGCGTCAAAAAACGACGCAAATGCGGCGCAAAAAAAGTATAAATACGGGCCATAGTGTTTTTAGTTGTTTCTCTTTACTTTTACATGTTTCTACCGCATCCTACCGCTAGATGGCAATACAGCACCATCAAAGACAAGATGTCAACCTTCCAGTATAACAATGAGTGTAATTGTGCCCTATTACCCTGCAATGCAAAATCGAGAGCTAATTATGGGACGCGGAAAGCTGCCAGTTTGACCATGGCACTCACAAATTACATCTCTGTGTAACCTAGTTTTTTGCCACTTTTCAAGAATCTATATATCATCAAGGCAAGATTGGGGCTCACTGAAAAATGGGCACCTGATTGGGGTTGGGGGATTTTAAAGCACAGGTTATTAATGTGCTCAAAGGAGACTTTAATAAAAAGAGTACACCCACGCTTTCTCATACTAGACCCAATAGGAGATTTAGAGAGAAGCTGGATAAAGGCTGTTAGACCTGACATGCTTTAGAGTGGTCACCCGTAACTTTTTGCCTGCCTCCCTCCACTTTTTGGACTCTGTTTATGCTGGCTCTTAGACTCTGCGCACTTTACCACTGCTAACCAGTGCTAAAGTGCATATGCTCTCTCCCTTTAAACATGGTAACCTTGGATCATACCCAATTGGACTATTTAATCTACTTATAAGTCCCTAGTAATGTGCACTGTATGTGCCTAGGGCCTGTAGATTCAGGGGCATATTTATACTCCGTTTGCGCCGGAATTGCGTCGTTTTTTTACGCAATTTCGACGCAAAACTAACTCCATATTTATACTTTGGCGTTAGACGCGTCTAGCGCTAAAGTCCATGGAGTTAGCGTCATTTTTTAGCGTGGACACCTACTTTGCGTTAATTATATGCAAGGTAGGCGTTCCCGTCTAAAAAATTGACTCCGAGGCATGTGCGTCAGATTTATACTCCCAGGCAAAATTCACGCCCGGGAGTAGGCGGGTCAAAAAAAATGATGTACGGCCGCTTTTGCGCCGTTTTTTAGCGCCTGCAAAAGGCAGGCGTTAAGGGACCTGTGGGCTCTGAAGGAGCCCAGAGGTGCCCTCCCATGCCCCCAGGCCCCCCCCCCTGTCACCCTTGCCCACCCCAGGAGGACACCCAAGGCTGGAGGGACCCATCCCAGGGACATTAAGGTAAGTTCAGGTAAGTGTTTTTTTTGTTTTTTTTGTGACATGGGGGGCCTGATTTGTGCCCCCCTACATGCCACTATGCCCAATGACCATGCCCAGGGGACAGAAGTCCCCTGGGCATGGCCATTGGGCAAGGGGGCATGACTCCTGTCTTTGCTAAGACAGGAGTAATTTCTATGGGGGTTGGGAGTGAAAAAAATGGCGCAAATCGGGTTGAGGCGAAAAAATTGCCTCAACCTGACTTGCCCCATTTCTTGACGCCCAAGCCCCATATCCCCCTACGCCGGCGCTGCCTGGTGTACGTCGTTTTTTTTAACGCACACCAGACAGCGCCGGCGGCTAACGCCGGCTAACGTCATTCAATAAATACGGCGCCCGCATGGCGCTTCAGAATGGCGTTAGCCGGCACTAATTTTTTCTACGCAAAACTGCGTTAGCGCAGTTTTGCGTCAAAAAGTATAAATATGGGCCTAAATGCTACTAGTGGGCATGCAACACTGGTTGTGCCACCCACTCAAGTAGCCCCTTTACCTTGTCCCAGGCCTGTCATTCCAAGGCCTGTGTGTGCAGTTTCACTGCCACTTCGACTTGGCATTTAAAAGTACTTGCCAAGCCTCAAGCTCCCCTTTTTCTACACATAAGTCACCTCTAATGTGTGCCCTAGGTAACCCCTAGAGCAGGGTGCTGTGTGGGTAAAAGGGAGGACGTGTACCTGTGTAGTTACATGTCCTGGTAGTGTAAAACTCCTAAATTCGTTTTTACACTACTGTGAGGCCTGATCCCTTCATAGGCTAACATTGGGGCTGCCCTCATACATTGTTGAAGTGGCAGCTGCTGATCTGAAGGGAGTAGGAAGGTCATATTTAGTATGGCCAGAATAGTAATACAAAATCCTGCTGACTGGTGAAGTTGGATTTAATATTACTATTTTAGAAATGCCACTTTTAGAAAGTGAGCATTCTCTGCACTTAAATCTTTCTGTGCCTTACAATCCATGTCTGGCTAGGTTTAGTTGACAGCTCCTTGTGCATTCAGTCAGACACACCCCAAACACAGGGCACTCAGCCTCACTTGCATACATGTGCATTTTGAATGGGTCTTCCTGGGCTGGGAGGGTGGAGGGCCTGCTCTGACAAAAAGGACTGACACATCCCCTACTGGGACCCTGGCAGACAGGATTGAACTGAAAGGGGACCTGGTGCACTTCTAAGCCTCTCTTTGAAGTCTCCCCCACTTCAAAGGCACATTTGGGTATAAAACAGGGCCTCTGCCCTACCACCTCAGACACTTGCTGGAGAAGAAACCTGAACCAGAAACTGCATCCTGCCAAGAAGAACTGCCTGGCTGCCTAAAGGACTCACTTGACTTCTTTCTACAAAGGACTGCTGCCTTGCTGTTGCCCTGCTGCCTTGCTCAACTCTTGTCTGGCTGTAAAAGTGCTGTCCAAGGGCTTGGATAGAGCTTGCCTCCTGTTCCCTGAAGTCTCAGGACCAAAAAGACTTTTCTTTTTCATTTGGACTCTTCGTGCGCTGAAAATTTCGACGCACAGCTTGCTCCGCGGCGAGAAAATCGCCGCACACCGACGCTGATCGATGCAACACCTTCGGGGCGACCAGAACTTCGACGCATGGCCTTGAAGGGACAACGCTGCCCGACTTCCAGAGGGGAAATCAACGCGGTGCCTGCCGTGAGACCGAGAATTCCACGCACAGCCTCCCGGAACGACGCGCAGCCGGAAAACCAGCCGAAGAATCCACGCACAGACCCCGGGACATCTGGTAATCCCGCGAACCACAGAAAGAGACTGTCCGCGTGCCGGAAAACGACACCCGACTTCCCCACATGAAAAATAACGACGAAAGTCCGTGTGGCTGGGGAGAAATCGACGCACACACCATTTTTCCACGTATCTCTTCTTCTGCGGCCCTTTGCGGGGATTTTCCACTTTAAACCAGGTACTTTGTGCTTGAAAGAGACTTTGGGGGTTATTACAACTTTGGAGGAGGTGTTAATCCGTCCCAAAAGTGACGGATATACCACCAGCCATATTACGAGTTCCATAGGATATAATGGACTCGTAATACGGCTGGTGGTATATCCGTCACTTAACCGTCACTTTTGAGACGGATTAACACCTCCTCCAAAGTTGTAATAACCCCCTTTGTTTGCTTTTTAAAGACTTAAGACACTTTATATCACTTTTCAGTGATATTCCTACAAATTCTTATTGCATCTTTTATTTTGTTGATCTGCAAATATCCAGATAAATATTCTATATTTTTCTAAACACTGTGTGGTGTATTTTTGTGGTGCTATATGGTGTTATTGTATGATTTATTGCAGAAATACTTTACACATTGCCTTCTAAGTTAAGCCTGACTGCTCGTGCCAAGCTACTAGAGGGTGGGCACAGGATAAATTGTACTGTGTGTGACTTACACTGACTAGAGTGAGGGTTCTAGCTTGGACAGAGGGCAACCTGACTGCCAACCAAAAACCCCATTTCTAACAAAGGCATTCTACATATTGCTTGTATGGATCTTACGAGGCTTTACGCACTTTCTGGGAGGTTGTGTAAGTAATTACTTTGCCATGTGTGGTTGGAAGAGTGTGGCTCTTTATTGAGTGAGTCCTATGTAGAGTAGGTTTTGGAGTCATGTGTGTGGTTCCGTGTTTGCACTAGAATGGTGTCAAGGCAGCCTGTAGTCCTCACCCTTTCCTGAACACCCCCCAAATGCTTCCCCCCCCGGGGCCTTCTGCTAACATCTGCCAGCATTGATTTGTCCCCGGAATCTGGGAAACACATGCATACAATGATCTTGCATTTTTAAGTCAGTGCAGTTATTCCCCTTTCCAAAATACAGCTGCATTTGGCGCCCACTGGATGTCTGGATGAGCAGCAGGCTGCCTGTCCACAAAAACAGTTCAATCGCTCAATCAAATGGCATTTATAACTCTCAACTTATCACCCAGGGGGTCTCAAGGCACTAGCTGGGGGACGTGGGTCATTCGAAGAGCCAAGTCTTGAGTCCTTCCTGATCTGAGCCACAGAGTAGGACTGCCTAAGGTGGAGCGGCATTGTGTTCTGTGCCTGCACGGTGAGGTAGGAGGGGGTCTTCCTTCAGCCGTATTCATCCAGATCCTGGGGATGGTGGCAAGGGCCAATTGAGCAGAGTTGCCAGGAGGGTATGTAGAAGGAGAAGCTGTGGTTGAGGTAGGCAGGTCCGATGTTGTGAAGGGCCTTGTATGCGTGTGTCAGGAGCTTGAAAATGATGCATTTGTTGACGGGGAGGCAGTGTCGATCCCTCAGGTAGGCAGAGATGTGGCTGTGGTGGGGGATGTCCAGAATCAGTCTGGCCACAGCGTTCTGTATTGATTGAAGTCTAGTTTGGAGTTTCTTGTGGATTCGCAGCATAGAGTGCCTTGCTGTGGTCGAATTTACTGCTGATGAGTGTGTGAGTGACTGTCCTTCTTGCGTCGAAGGGTAGCCTCTTGAAGATTGTCCAGACTAGGCGGGACTGTAGAAGCATGAGTGTCTCATCTGAGGTAATAAGCACTATGTGCATTCAGTTGCAAAACAGAGAGACTGTCTGGTAATCATTCAGATCTCACATATTATTGATCAAGTGTTTCTTCTCACCTACTGTCTGCCCCTAAGCAAAGCATGTAATTGAGTGAAAAGATTAGAACCATGTTAGAAATTTGCATGTTCTCTAGATGGAGGGCCAGAATCAGACCCAACTCAAATTGTTGGCTTGTCATGTATAATCCAACACAAATCACAGTTTGGGTTGTTTTGTAACAACACACCACAATGCTCTGCCTAGTATTACTTTGCATCAAGGGGGCATTCCCTGTGTGATGCTTGAGGGTACCTGGCACCCATCCATAGATTTTGACTGAAACCCATACCTACTAAGACCTGTAGACCTCGATTTGCACCAAATTCCTACTCCTCCCTGAGGCTGGTGTAACAAGGAATAATATTTTTATTTACCTTTGATGTTTTCCTCCTTACACAAGTGAAGCAGACTGCAGGACAGAGAGAAAATCTCCATAGCTGTTGAGCAGGAACCCTTCCCCACCCCAATTAACTGATTTGGATGTTTTTTTCAATGCTTATGTTCGATTACCAGGCATCATGAGTTTTTGGGCCCCAAAAGGAGCCTAACATCCAGGATCTGGATTCACCAAATCAAAGGCTGCATGTTCGTCCTGATTCTGCGACTATTTACACACATTTCTGTCCCAATGGCAGCTGGAAACAAGCTTTTTTTTTAATACTGCAGTTGAAACTACCACCTGTATTGAATGCATATTTTGTGTCTTGTGCAGGTTTTCTTCAGTGCACCTCTTTTTGACATGCAAGCACTTTTTAGTTTCCTCCAGCGAGAGCCTTGGGGCAGCCTCATTTATTTTGTCTAGAACTTAATTCCCAAGGGCTAAATTCTTGGCAGATGCAAATGTGGATGTCAGGAAGAGTTGCTTTTGGTGTTGGGACAGTTCATCTTTCTCACTTCAAAACTCTGGGATTCCTGGATCACTCTTATCTCTTCCAGTTCCACTCTTCCTGCCCCTGCATTTCTGGGTCCTGTAGGAGTTTTCAATAGACCAGTAGTTCTTTTGAGTTCTGAGAACTCCCACTTATTTCTCACTGGAATCCCGTGACCCCCAGCAGAGTCACTGCTAGAAGCCAGATACTACAGCCAAAGTTAATTTTGATGATTTGAACCATAAAACAATATTCAACAATACAGAAAGAAGTATTCATCAAGTAAATGCACAAATGACTAAGGCCCTCATTCTGACCCTGGCGGTCTTTGACCGCCAGGGCGGAGGACCGCGGGAGCACCGCCGACAAGCCGGCGGTGCTTCAATGGGGATTCCGACCGCGGCGGTAAAGCCGCGGTCGGACCGGCACCACTGGCGGGGTCCCGCCAGTGTACCGCGGCCCCATTGAATCCTCCGCGGCGGCGCAGCTTGCTGCACCGCCGCGGGGATTCTGACCCCCCCTACCGCCATCCAGATCCCGGCGGTCGGACCGCCGAGATCCGGATGGCGGTAGGGGGGGTCGCGGGGCCCCTGGGGGCCCCTGCAGTGCCCATGCCACTGGCATGGGCATTGCAGGGGCCCCCGTAAGAGGGCCCCTAAATGTATTTCACTGTCTGCTGCGCAGACAGTGAAATACGCGACGGGTGCAACTGCACCCGTCGCACAGCTTCCACTCCGCCGGCTCGATTCCGAGCCGGCTTCATCGTGGAAGCCTCTTTCCCGCTGGGCTGGCTGGCGGTCTGAAGGAGACCGCCCGCCAGCCCAGCGGGAAAGTCAGAATTACCGCCGCGGTCTTTCGACCGCGGAACGGTAACCTGACGGCGGGACTTTGGCGGGCGGCCTCCGCCGCCCGCCAAGGTCAGAATGAGGGCCTAAATATTTTATTTAATATACATATAAAAACAAAAGTTTAATTATAAAGAGAAAGATTGGAGCGTTTCTAGATTCAATTGAGGTCACCCATCGTCCCTATGTTCTGTTTAATGCATGTGCACTGCTCCCATGAATCAATCAGATGATACCAACTTAATTTTCAGTCCCTAATTTCAAATATGTTCTCATTTACAAAATGTTTTACAATTTTCAGTTTTACAGTTTTACAGTTTGCTTTTTTATTTATGTATACTTTTTTAAATATGCTAATATTATGTAATCTAAGCAGTTGTGTACCTCCTGAGTAGACATTGTGGAATTGTGTATGATAAAGGTGGAATGCTTTCCTAGCACTGCATGTCGGGTGTTCTCATTGTCAAGCATTGTTAAGTACAATTGGGGCTGCAAAATTTCTTCTTGAGCCAAATTGACTTCATTTTACCTGATAAGGGTGTGCTCTGATAGAGGCATAAGGGGCCAAAGGAGCACCTATTCTTACATGGCACCCAACTACGTCTGGAAAAATAGGGTGGTTCAAAACATTCAATCCTGCACTGCTTCACTGCAAATTTGTGCCTGCACTGGGGATAGCAATTTTTTGAGAATTTGGAGCACAAATATTGCAGCACCCCAATACAAGTCTCGATTGTCACTGGTATGTCGCTGGTTTATCAATGGGCTTTACAATTGTTTTACGTTCGTTCATTAGGGCCAATTGTTCAAAATGCCTGGGGTAGCAGAAGTTTCTTCACATGCCATTTGACCCTTGAGTTAATAAAAAAACATTTTTTTTTTCATAACAATCTCAGACATGACCCCAGCAAACCACCATCCCTGTATTGGCTGCTACTCCAAATGGGCGGCAAAGTGTGACCTACCTGATTAATATGCATGAGGTAGATTGATTTGTGACCCACTACGAATTGCTAATGAAATGCCAGAGTTTCGTACATTAGGAATACTAATTTCTTAAATGTAATTCGGAGAGAATCACAATTAGGAAATTGGCATTCCTAATGTTAGTACATCTGTCCCTTGGGCTATTTCAGATGTGCACCCTTTGTGGTTTTAATGGAGAGGAAAGTAGAGTTTCTCTCTCCAGGGGCCTTTGATGTGAAACAAATAAATAATCAAGTTTGCAACCTACACAACATTTGCCAGTACAGGAAAGCTTTGTTAATGTCCACATCTGGCCTCTTCCCTTGACTTTAGCATTGTTTTTTCACTTTGCCCTTTAGCCGCAACACCAAGTGAAATTGAGTTTATTTTTATTTCATTTGTTGAAAGGCTGTTTCAAATCACTTTGGAGAGTAGGGCGTGTTAGAGGGCCTGTGGTGGGAATGTGGTGTCTTATAAATTGAACAATCTATCCTCTTAATGTTTGTATCTCAGAAAGTGAGTGAAGGTTAATGTCAGGTAGTACAGTTTAGGAATGTGGTTCAGCTATAAAAATTAAATCAGAATAATCAGATGATGGTTAGAGGGAGTTTATTTTCCAAAGAGAGTGCAACATTTTTCACAGGTATGCCTGTGTGCCGAACTGGACACTCTCTGCTCTAATGCACGAGGTCAAATTGGAAACAGTTAAACTCACTTGCAAGCATCACTGTAAAAAGGCAATCTTATGATATCACAAGTAGCGTCCCCATTTTACCCTTGATGATGTTTGGGTGGATTGGCCATCTGGTGCTAAATAAGCTCTCCAATAACCCCACCACCCCTAAAATGAAGTGTGATCCTGCCCCTTTGTTCTTGGTGTTATTCATTATTATAGGCATAGGGGGCCATTGCTAAGATTTACCCCAGAGCATGGGCAGAGAGACATTTGGCGTCCTTGCTTATGGTAGTGAATTAAGTGAGGCAGCAGGAGGTGTCACAATCTGCACATTGCTTCCCACCGATGGCTGAAAAACTTGAAGAAGCACCCGGTCTTCTGCTGGTTCTGGACTGACCAAGATAAGGGCGACCCTTTCTAGTAGCCATGATGCTGCTTGACTGGGAATGCCAAAGCAGACCGCACCCTCCAGAAGGAGTCCCAGAGGAAAAAAAAACTCAGACCTGGTCAGTGCACTGCTCTGCCTCTCCTGGCTCCACCCTGTAAGTAGAGCGCTTTCCCTGGCTCCTCTGAACTCCTGACCCCTGTCAGGAGTTTGAAGCCCTCCTCCACCCGCAGGCTACTGCCTGCGCCTCATCCCTGGTGTCTAGTGGGAGAGCTCTGCTTTCCTACTAAGCTACCTTCTGCCTCTCTCCTCCTTTTGATTTGCTTTGCTTTGCTCTCTGCTCTGCTTTACTTCTGTCCCTTAGTGCTCCTTTTGCTTTGCTCTCTTCTCTGCTTCACTACTGTTCCTTTGTGCTCCTTTTCCTCATTTCTCTCCCACTCTGCTCTCTTTCTCTCTCAATTTCACTCTCTCCCTCTCTTTCTCCCCTGCCACTGCTGACCCCGCGGCCCCCACAGCCCGCCCCCCCTTTTTCGGCCCGTCCCCTTTTTTGCACCGTTTTTCATCCCACACCCACCTCCCAGCTGTTCTCTCCTCCCCCTCACCTCCCTACTTAATGGCGACCGTGCCCAGCACCAGAACCCCTGGCTCCTGTCCCCCCCACCGCCCCGTGCACGTCTTTACTACGACGCTGCCACCCTCTGTGCCCTCAAAACCGGCTGCTCTCCCACCTGCCTTCAAGCCTCCCCGCAGACCACCGACAGACCCTTCTCCTGCTGGAACTGCACCTTCACCATCCTCCTCACCAATGACCCACCCACAAAGGCAGGACGCAACCATCTCAGATGTATCCTCCTCAACACCCTCTCCATCCACAAGCAAGCAGTAGAGCTGTGGAATCTACTCGACTCAGCCTCCCCATATGTCACCTTCCTGACCGAGACCTGGATGAACCCTTCCTCAGCGCCTGACATCGCCATAGTCATCCCAGACACCCACAGGGACCGCTCCAACAAACCAGGAGGAGGCATCGGCATCATCCACAAGAACACCCTCACAACCAGCACCGAAGACACCCTCAGCACCGCCAAAGACCTGCCCTTCCAAATCCACATTGACCAAAACACTACCCTCCGAGGGACCCTCATCTACAGGCCCCCCAGTCCATGACGGCAGTTCAGCGACTCCATTACCGACATCATCAGCACGCACGGTCTCGCATCCACTGACTACATTCTCCTTGGGGACTTAAACTTCCACCTCAAGAACACCAATGACAGCAACACTGCCACCCTTCTCGACAACCTCTCAACCATGATAGCGCCACTTTTGCAGCATTAGTGTAATTTTTCTTAACAATATGTCACAAAGGTTAGCGTAATTTTTTTACTTTAAGCTTTCTTAGCGCCATAATCCACCATTTTATAAATGCAGCGCACCCATGCTGCTTACGAAAGTGGCTATGCGGTGTTAAAATGTTTGATGCACAACTGCGCTAGTGCATTTGTGTGTCATTTTTCATAAATGTGGCCCGAAATGTTCAAAACCTTCACTCCAGAAATAGTAATATCCTCAGCTTGGTCCTACTTAGATTCCTATGTTTCAGTTCCTGCACTGCCACAAAGGGTTGGTGTACTCCTTCAGGATATTCTCCTGGCATTGAAACTGATCCTGTACATTTTGCTGGAAATTGGAGGACCACTGCTATTATTTCTGGTGGTCTCGGATGTTCAGTGTTAGAAAATGTTATTATATATATATATATATATATATATATATATATATATATATATATATATATAGTGCCATTTTACGACTGCCCCCCAGTCTTCCCTGGGTCAACTCGCAAGAATAACGACGGTACCACCAAGTCAGAGATTTCAAGATTCCTTTATTCTAGTTTATAAAGTGCTAAGTGCTAGGTGCTTATGGCTATATATATATGCACATATTACCTAGTGGCGGTCACCACTCTGTAGTTATAGTCATAACCATGTTGCCATAGAAAAAAAATGTTTTGACTTGCTTATATCATTATACCATTTCAGGATTCTTCATGAAATTTTCCAAAAACATTGATGCTTGTTGTGCATGGAAAGTTCCGGAGTGATCCGCCAAGTGGGAGCCAAGAATACATTGGAGGAAAACTCATGGTTAAAAAAAAAAATGCTCTTACAAAAACGCAACAATTTAAAAAGTTGAGAAAGCTAACTTCTCCAAACATTGTTTAGGTGCTGCTCCTTGATAAAAAGCATCTAAAATTACAGACAGTTTTAGAAAAGACTGTGCCAACTACTCTGAACTATTCTCTAATGATGTCGCTGAACATCTGACATAAAAACAGAATATCTTGTTGTCCACATCCTGGCATGGACAGTAGCACATAATTTTTTCAAATGGGACAAATTTCGACCACACTATCACATATCCAAAACTATGCTTCTTTAATACCCCATCCATCAAGGAAATATATAAACTAATTACAACTGTAAACATCACAGAATTACATGTCCCTAACATATATTTAAGCAAGTTATCAAATATACCTCTGTGGCTATACAGATAGAGCAATCATTACCAAACAACTGTTGTCAGAAAAATAGCTTTTATGGTTTTGTTGTCCATACTCTTTCCTTTTCCTTTTTCTTCCTCAAGGCATGTTTAAATTCTGTGTTGTTTAGACTGTATATGATGGGGTTGCACAATGGAGGAAGAGTGGTGTAGAGTAAAGACAAGATCTTGTTCTCTTTCATTGAAAATGTTGATGTAGGGCTCAAGTATGTAGGAGAAATAGAGCCATAAAATAAAATAACCACAGTGAGGTGAGAGGCACATGTTGAGAAGGCCTTCTTCCTCCCCTCTGTAGACTTAATCTTTAGGATCACTGAGATGATCTTCATGTAAGATATGATGATAGAAATAAATGGTCCCAACCCAAAAGTAGATCCTAATGAATAATTTAGTGTCTCAATAATGTAGATGCCGGTGCAAGATAGCTTCATCAGCGCACTGAAATCACAGAAGAAATGGTTGATGGTGTGGGACTGACAGTAGGAGAGCTGAGACATCAGTAATGTGTGTGGCAGTGCAAGTATGAGGGCACTAAACCAGCAGCCTGCGGCAAGTTGGGGGCACCTACTCTTGTTCATGATAGTTACGTAATGGAGGGGGTTGCAGATGGCCACATACCTATCAAAGGCCATGACTGCAAGGAGAAGAATTTCTGTCACCACCAGGAGCAAAAAAAAATATATCTGCAGCAGACATTCAGTAAGGGAAATACGTGAGTTTTTCAGAAAAAAATGGACAATCATTTGTGGGAAAGTGACTGAGATGAAACCGATGTCAACAAAGGACAAATTAAGGAGGAAAAAATACATGGGAGTGTGCAAAGTTGGGCTGGAGTATATTATTGACATTATAAATAGATTTCCAATCAAAATCATCAGGTAAACTAGTGTAAAAACACTAGCAAGAAGAATCTGGAGCCGTGGAAGGTCTGAAAATCCCACAATCAGGAAGTTCTCTACTGAGGTTAGATTTTCATTCTCCATTTATCCAACATACCATATTTTCCTGAATATGAGAATAGTCTGAAATAAAATAAACAAACAATATAAATTAACATGTTAGTTGACGGCTCAAAGTTGTCAGGTTACAATGTAGATGTATTGCTTGTGATATTTTTGTGTAGTCTTTGGTGGTGTTTTGTGACATTCCTGATTATGAAAACAGCAGTTTATGGAAAAAAGATGAGCTTTTCTCTTACATCAATATTGTAGTGGATAAAAACACCCACCCAAAGGTCCTTGGAACATTTATTGTGACATGAAATTATGATTGCAGGTTTTTATACACAAAAGGTAATAGCTTTTCTATAGTCCCTAAAATATATACAACTAATGTTCACAAAATACAGTATTGCAAAGAACAAGATCTGCAGAAGCACCATCATCGAGAGGTCCCGAAAATGGGTGAGACATTGACGTATTGCTTGTAGCATGCACACTATCATGCATCATACTCACAAAGTTGTGCTACTGTTTCTGGGTGCAATAGAGTTTTCATTTTTCTGGGCTTGGTGCAAAGCATTGACTTAATCTCACTTTAACATGACCCTGATACAGTGGGTTTTCTCAGCTTTTTTAGATCTTTGTTTTCCACTTTGACCCCTGAAACTATTGTCTTCTAGATGGAGCTTTTTTGTAATGATGTAGACTTCCTCACCTAGGGCCAGATTTACAAGGCCCTAGTGCCACCGGAGCGCCACTTTTAGTGACGCTCTGGTGGTGCTGTGCAGAGCACCACATTTATAAGGTGGTGCTAAGCCACTTTTTGTTTCTTAAGGTTGCCTTGTAAATGTGAGCCCCTTTGACGCAGTTTTCTGCATCAGAGGGGCTTGCAATAGGTGTTGCTGTGGGTATTCCACTGCAGCACCCATTGCTTTTGATTCTACCACAGATTTACTAGAAGGTGTCAAAAACTAGTGCCACCCCCGGGGTGATGCCCCTTCATGCACATACACAATCATTTAAAAAATGACAATTTGGTACTTCTGTGGGTGCTGCATTTTTCAGCACACATAGAAGTGCCAAATCGCTATTCTAGATTGTTTATGTGAAGGAAGTGACAACTTCCTACACATAAACAATCGCACCCCTCAAAGCAGATACCCTTGCACTATGGTGCAAGGATTTCTGCGTTGGTGCAGGCTGCTTAATTTACAGCTGATGCAGAGGGCAATGCAGGGGTGGACTATATTCTTGTAAATATGGTGCATCCCTGCCTTAACAAATGGCACAGCACTGCTATTTTTGGTGCAGCGCTGCGCCAGTTTCCTGTAGATCTGACCCCTAGTATGTTCAATGTGGCCTCTGTGGAACAGTGGATTTGAAAGTAGGAGATATGTATCTGGGTAATTCATGGGAGGAGTGTCTATGCACTCAGCTTCCAGCTGATTAAAAAAAAAAACATTTCATACTAATCATCCATCAGAGTGGGTTTCAGGCATATTGGCCCTGTTGGTATGACAGAACCACGCATGCTGGAGCAATGCATGTATTAACAATGCAGTCGGAACCACGACCGCCTCTTTTCCATGCACGCCTTTACCATGAATGCCTTTACAACAAATTTCATTGGAGAAGCATGCTTAGTAAAGGTATATGTGGAAATGGCATGTGTGGGTCTGTTATACAACCCCCTCCCACATTCCCTAAGGCCCAAAACTAACCCTACCCCTAATAAATAAAGTACCTACACATTCCCCACCCGCCCTGAGCTCTAAAGCTTTCTCCACCCCTAACAACTAAATTACCCCAAACCCCACCCACCCTAAGCCCTAAGAAAAGCTATCCTGACCCCCACCCCTACCCCTAAAAACTAAACTACTCTGGCACCTCCACCTGCCCTGAGCCCTAAAAAATTGTTCCCAACCCCTCAACCCGCCCCTAAAAACTAAACTACCCCAATGGCCCCACCCGCCCTGAGTCCTAAAAAAACTACCCTGACCCCTCACCCCTGCCCGTAACAACTAAACTACCACAACACTCCCACCCATCCTGAGCCCTAAATCCTTCCCCACCCCCAATAACTAAACTACCACAACTCTCCCACCTACCCTAAGCCCTAAAAAAAACTATCCTGACCCACCCACCCCCACCCCACAAACCTAAACTACCCTGGCTCCCCACCCACCCTGAGCCCTAAAAAAAAACTAATTGACCCCCCCTACTCCTGCCCCTGAAAACTAAACTACCCCGACTTCCACCAACCACCCTGAGTCCTAAATCCACCCCATCCTGCCCTAACCCACTTACCTCATCGCGTCCTCTCCAAATTCTTCCTCCTCTTCTCTTCTCGCTCTTCCAGCCATTCCTTAAACCTTCACCACCCTAAAAAATAAAGTACCCCGCCCCCACCCTAAGCCCCAAAAAAATACCCAAAAGCCATCCCTAAAAAATAAATAGCCCAAACCAAGCCCTTAATCCAACCACCACCCCTAAAAACTACCCCCAATCCTGCCCCAGCCCCACCTACCTTACCACATCCTCTTCTGACCTACTCTGGCTTTTTCTGTGCCTTAAACAAGCACATACGTAGTTTGGCACATGCTTGGTTAAGGCACAGAAAAAGGCAGTCGTTGTTCTGGCAAGCATGTTTCGCTTTCATGGTAAATGTCTGTGTTGTTCACAATGCGTTGTTTAAGGTATTTCCCATTGGCCCCATGTCATGAGTAACCCCATCAGCCACTTTGACTTTTGTGTCATCCCCTCAATGTTTCTTGGGAACAGAGGTTTAGTTTTTAACATGCTAAGCCGTGATTTAAGTAAGCAAGCTCCTGCCTCTACTGGGCCCTCAGTTCTGTCCTCGATGGTGCTGTCTCAGCAAAAGAAATCTGGAACCCCCAAAAAGTAAAAATCAGAGTGACAAGCTTGGAGTTTGTAAATGACTAAGGCCAGATGTAACAACGGTGTTCTGCGTTGCAAACAGCGATTTTAGCTGTTTGCAATGGGCAAAACCCACATCGCGATGCCCTATTCCCATTTTGCGAGTCGGTAACCTGGTTACCGACTCGCAAAACGGGACTGCGAGTCGCAAATAGGAAGGGGTGTTCCCCTTCCTATTTGCGAGTCGCAGCGCGATGCAGGATTGCTTTGTGACCGCGAACGCGGTCGCAAAGCAATCACAGTTACCACCAGTGTCACACTGGTGGTAACCCATGAGCAAAAGGGAAGAGGTCCCCGTGGGACCCCTTCCCCTTTGTGAATGGCCTTGAAAACTATTTTTCAGAACAGGCAGTGGTCCTATGGACCACTGCCTGCTCTGAAAAAATTAAACTGACATGTTTCATTTTTTCATTTTGTAATGCATCTCGTTTTCCTTTAAGGAAAACGGGCTGCATTACAAAAAAAAAACAGTTTTATATAAAAGCGGTCACAGACATGGTGGTCTGCTGTCTCCAGCAGGCCACCATCCCTGTGAGTGCTGCGAGTCGAAAGGGGGTCGCAAATTGCGACCCACCTCATTAATATTAGTGAGGTGAGCCTTTGCAACCCCCTTGCAACTCGCAGATGTCAGGGACACCATCCTGCATCCTGCATTGCGACTCGCAAATTGCGAGTCGCAATGCAGGATTTTCCTACATCTGGCCGTAAATTCGTTATGGATGGGGGCCACAGAAAGTAAGTATATTTTCTAACCTAAAGAGAGCAAGGTGTGATAAACCTAATCTGCCCAAGCCATGTCCATGAGAAGTGCCCAAACTCCTGTTACCTTAGAACAAGGCTGGCATCCAGTCTCCAAATCAGGCGGTGTAGAGACACAAAGGCTGAGGTCTGCTGCCTGCAAAGAGACATGTAGTGTAGATGGAATATCCTGAGTGGATCCCCCCTCTAATGACCTTGGTCTCACAGATTGTTTTTTATAAGGCCCATGTTATTGTCTATGCAGACATCCTGACGTGGGTATGTACGTAAACGTTAGATTGTGTGCACAATCTTGGATTGGCAATACCATAACACAAATGTCTGACATGTTCACATTCTGTTCTTGTTTAATGTGAAACAAAGAGACATAATGACAATCCAATATGTACATTACTGATAATGATGCTTTCTCTGCATAGCAGCTGATTATAAAATAAAAACATTCCTTAAATTATGAAAGAACTGCAAGCACAGCTAAAATGATTAAAAATAAAAAACAGAGCATATTTATCTAAATCGAAGGACACAAGCCTGCAAGCCAAAGCTAAGCTAAATTGCTATGCCCAAACAACTAAAATAGATCCTCAACACCCTCCCCCATTGACAAAACAAGGGTGCGAAATCCAAAGTGTATGCTCTAAATGCTCCAAACTAAAAATCTAAAAGCAAACTTAAAATCATACTTTCCAGATCTAATATCAACAGTGACAAGCAAAACAGGCCAGCAGACAGGCCAAATCAAAAGGCAATTTGGTACCACACTTTATACATTGTAGAAAACCAATCATTAAATGAACAATAATCATGATCCTGTAAAAGGTCTCCGTTGTCATCAATGGAGATTGAGACCAAAAAGGATTCCACTTCAGCAGGTGATAAATCAATCAAAGGATTCGCAGGAGGGTTCCACAGAGCTGAAGTGAGCAGGAACCTCAAACGCAGAATGGCTTCGGAGGCAACAATGTCCATTGTGCCAAATGACCTGTGGAGGTGACACTGCCCATTGTGCCAGATGTTGTTGGAGCCAGGAAATCCACAAGCAGTGGCTCATAAGATGCCTCGTGAATCAACCTCAGTCTCAAGGGGCATGACCCTGAATGAACCCTCATCGAGAACATTAACAGTTCCTTGTCTACAGGAGGCACGGGCTGCACAACAAGACACGCTATTGCTGCGCATTCAAAGGCACACCAAATGCAGTGGAAAACTGGCTACACACAGGTTAGGATTGGTCTGAATGTTAATGACTAATCATGCTCCAGTTGTTCCAGCAAGGAGCCTCCAAAGTAATGCATCAGACGATCAAAACACAGCCAGGTCTGATGGTAGCTCCATCACTCCGCTTGGTCGAAATAGGGCAGCCGCTGCGTAGAACATATAATAGCAGCAGTATACAGCCAATTAATGCCAAAGTAACTGCGAATCTTCTGAAGACTCGGCAGAGTGAGTGTATGGCTGAAGGTATGACTTCAAACACAGTCTGGAAGGTGCTGACAAACCCAGAACTGACAGCCTTAAAAAGTGCACAGTCCCTTCGGTGCTAGAGGCATTGAAAATTCTGCTGACCAAGTGCTTGGGGAAATTGGTATCTAATATGGACTGTATATCAGCTGATGACCTCACTATCTGGAGAGCCTACGTTTCTCTGGCTGTTGTCATGGTCACTTGGGTTTGAAACAATAGCAGAGCTTGTAAAAATTCACATTAAAAGTAGCAATGTTAGGCCACAATTACACTACTCTTATCTCTTGTGTGTGGGAGGTTAAAATATGTCCCCAAAAAGATACCATTTGAGAAACCGGAATGACAGAGGAAATTCCAGACTTCATACCACAGCAGCTTTCATCGTTCAGAACCAAGTAACTTCCATTTGAAAGTATGGTATCTGAAATACTGGATAAATTAAAGGGACAGGAGTACCCTTCAGATGGCATGCAATGTTTGCGACCTCCACATTGCAAAGGCTGTGCAAGGACACCTGCTTACAAATCAGAGAATGACTAACAGTAGTCTCACATTCCCTTCAGTTAAGAAAGACCTCTGTTTTGCCGTTCAAAGATTTGAAATCGAAAGGCAACTCCCACACTTCATGGATGTAACTGTCTCCTAGCTGCTTATATCTGCCTACAGCAAAATGTTTCAAACTATTTGCAAAATGAAAGGTGGAACTAGGCAGATTTATAACTCCATGTATCAATCATACGGGTGAGGAAATTTCTGCTATGGTAAAAGGCAACTTTTCTAACTTTTCCATATTAAGCATGATGTAACAAACTTCTTTTTTAGCCATTTTCTGTTGTTCCCTGAATAAATTAAAAGGGGCAAATAATTTGCTACTGTTTATGTGTTGCCAGGGCACGCATCCATTTTTCAAAACCTGCAATGTCCAACCTAACTGCATGATGGAATGCAGTTGACTCTGCCCATGTTGTAGAAAGAACATGTCATTCTCAATTATTTCAATTGCAGATGATGCAATATTACTTAATTTGTAGATTCGGTTGGACAGGGTGTTCATGCATTATCTGCAACAGCTAAATCCTTTTCCATGTTTTCCTTATCTATTTACCTTAAATGTGCAGCAGCTTCCATTTGAGAAAACGTCTAAATCTCATTATATATGGCATACAGGAAATATTGTGGGTGTGGCTTCTAGGTCCAAAAAATAAATCTTGTAAATCTATTTTCTCAGAAAGGAGACTAAGGTGATTTTTTACACCTGCTAAGGTGGAGGAATTTAATCATTATTGGCACAGTTTACTTACACTGGTTCTAGTGACAATACCCAAATGTTGCCCGAGACATAGCTAGAGTCTGACCGGCTTGCTTTGAAACCCCCTGAGGAATTAATAAAACATGCCCAGCAACCATGTGTGTCTTTAGGCCACAATAACCACCTAAAAGTGAGGAATTGAAGGTACCGTTCTGCACCCAAGCGGTTAGTTGATCTTCAGTGACATTTAAAAGTGTTTGCCAATTGCAAAATTTAGCTGGTGGGGGGATGCTGGGCCCGTTAGTTTCTTTTATTTTTGTCAACCCCAAGCATGATGTTAGTTGGATTGTTTCATTTAAAAATGTAATTTGCAAGGAAATAAGGTATGCTCTGAACAGGGCTTCCCTGCCCCGTATCTCCCAATCTTTAGTTCCCCATACACTTTCCACATCAATAGTGTTCTTCGAATATGCATTGTCCACAACAGCGAATCAGGAAACAAAGAAGTCTGATTAAATCCGTTTTGTGTGTGTTAACCAATATTTTCCTCATTCTAGAAAGTGGTAATTTACAATAATAGAACTCGGCATTTTTAGTGTCATGCCCAGTAAAATATGCAAACTTTTCAACATATGTTTTGGAGCTCCCCACAGGTGGAGTCAGACAATGTTCCCATTGTGTGTAATTAAAAACTGATCTGGGTTTACTAGTTCGTTGCAGAAAGTAAATTCACCAACGATTGTAACAGAACATTTCCCCACAATTCTCTGTGTTTGTATACACATCTTCACTTCCAAAAGCAGTGTAGTACTCTAGCTCAGCAACCATAGATTCAACTGGTTTAACACCTCAGTCATCGGAAGCAACACCAGGTGTAATAAAATCAATCATTAATATTCTAAACGGAATGGAATTTGAATGACCTCAGTAGGACGGTATATGTCAAAGGTCACTTATCCCAAACAATCCCATCTGGAATCAGAACTGCTGAAATTTTCACAGGGGACAAATCTCTTTGAACTTTATGAGAAGATAAGTATGGTGTTAAAACCTCATCCAAATGCTTAACGACAAGTCATTCAGGAACATAATGACCAGTTAAGTAACTTCTGGACCTCAACTCCGGATCGCACAACACCTGTTGTTTCTCGGTCTCCCCATGCTCAAAAAAGAGACCTTTCAGCTGCATCCAGAGTCATTTCTCCTGTGACTTACACCAGACATTGGTCACCTGTGCCCCCAGAATGCCCACACCAAAGAACACATCAAACCTTGAACCTTTCCAGGGTATACTGCTCAACCCTTGGTCGCTAGGCAAAAACACCACCGAAATCTTGGATACCATCGCCTCCCTAGACACAGACATCGCATTCATCACTGAAACATGGATCACCCCCTCCTCGGCCCCTAACATCGCTGCAGCCATCCCAGACGGATACAAGAGGCTTCATTGAGACTTCATCAAGAAGCACAGCGCGGGCATTTCAATAATCTGCAAAAGAATACAACCACTGTACTATCACTGGCAACAACCAACCACTCCTCATGGAACACCTCATCTTCCTAATCCAGACCGACACCAACACCACAATGAGAGGCACCCTAGTATACAGACCCCAGGGCCCTCGACAGCCTCCTGCAATGCCATCACCAACCTCATCACTCCTCTTGAAATTGATTTGAAGCATTAAATCCTACTCAGCGACCTGAACTTCCACCTCGATGATACCAACAACACCAACTCCACCACCCACCTGGAGGACCACAACAACATCGGTTTCACCCAATAAGCAGGACACGTGCTTGATGCAGTCTTCAAATCCAGCAACCTGATCTAATCACCCACATCTCGGACCCCATATGGTCTGACTTCCACATCATCCACTTTCTCATCCATGACACTCATCACCTCAAATACCGCAATGCCCCCATCACAGCTTGGGCAATATAACAAAAGACCTTAGGACACAGATCTACATGCTTCAGAACCCGCATCCACGACTGACCTCAGCCAGACAGTAAAGAACTTCTCCAAATGGATACCCAACTGTGCCGACAAAATTGCTCCTCTAAAATTGGCCAAATCCAACAACATCCCTAAGCAAGTCACTTGGTACACACTGCAGCTCCAAATAATCAAACGCAGCTATCACCAACTCAAGAAAAAGTGGCGATCAACCAAAGACCCCTCCGACAGAGCGCCTTTCAAAAAATGACCTAAGTAGAAACCACCATCCACCCCTCCCAGGAACTCTACAACTCTCTATCTCACCACCATCTACAACAACTTCAACCCCCAACCCAACACCATCAACCTGGATCACCTGCCGCAAGCAGCTGCCTCAACTCATACACTGACCTCTTGTACCCCAGTCACCACACAGACCACTGCCAACATCATGGTCTCCACTCACTCAGGGACACCCACTGTCCCCTACCCCCACTCCCTCTTCAAAGTCAGAGCCAGCACAATTAGCCCAGTTCAAATCAACATCCTCAACACCTCCATCTCCACGGCCTCCTTTCCAGAGCCCTGGAAACATGTAGAGATCACCCCACTCTTCAAGAAGCCCTCAGCAGACCCCAATGACCTAGAAAACTACAGTTCTATCTCCCTGCTATCATACGCCACCAAGGTCAATGAAACGTCATCAATCAACATCTCATGGAACACCTAGAACAAAAACAACTACTGGACTACTCACTATCGGGGTTTTGAGCCAGCCACAGCATGGGGACCATGCTGGTCCCAGCCATGGACGACATCAGAACCCTTTTTGACCAGGGGAAAAAAACATAATTTATTCTACTAGACCCCTCCGTGGTTTAGATGCAGTCTCCCACCACACACTCCTCATGAGACTTCACCACATCGGCATTCAACATAATGCCCTCAAGTGAATCGCCTCCATTCTCCCATGACGTAAGCAAAGCATCTGCCTCCCCCCTTCACCTCCACACCCAAAACCATCACCTGTGGCGTACCCCTGGGATCTTCCCTCAGCCCCACCCTCTTCAACATTTACATGACCCCCCCACCAATATCATCAGATCCGACAGCATCACCATACTCTCCTTCGCTGATGACACCCAACTGATCCTCTCTCTCTCCAGGGAACTCCAAAATGCAAAAACCAATTCCCACAACACCATGAACAACATAGCCGCATGGATGAAGAATAGCTGCCTCAAGCTCAACACTGACAAGACTGAAGTCATGATCTTAGGAGAAAATCCCAACATATGAGACCACAGCTGGTGGTCAGCTCAACTTGAACCCCCACCCACCCCTTCAGACCACGCTCGAAACCTCTGCATCATAGACAGACAAGTCTCACTGAAACGTCAAGTTAACTGTGTGGCCTCCTCCTGCTTCTGCATACTCTGGATGCTCTACCGAACTTTCAAGTGGATCCCCATCAGCAAAACCAAAAGTCAAGCATGCACTTATCACCATCCACTTCGACTGTGGCAACATCCTCTACGCCGGACTCCCTTCCCAGCTACTCAAGAGATCGCAGTCCATACAGAATGCAGCATCACACTCATCCTGAATATCCCAAGATACAGCACCACCCCCACCTCAGAGCCCTTCATTGGCTCCCAGTCCAAAAGAGGTGCCAATTCAAGATCCTCATACTGGCCTTCAAAGCACTAAACAATCAAGGCCTGATGAACCTCAACCACAGACTAAATATTCCCACCCCAGCAAGACAGATTCGTTCCACCTTCCTCCACCTCGCACACGTCCTTTGCATCCTTCACTCCCGTTGCAGTGGCCACTCCTCCTACATCACTGTCAAATCCAGGAACAATCTACCCCTACACCTCAGGACATCCCCTTCCTTGGTGGTGTTCAGGAAACAAATCAAGACAAGGCTCTTCAATAGAAACACAGCTTTTCTAGCACCTAGTGACCAGTAAGGTTGACAGTGTCGTGCTTCACAAATTTGTGATTGATTGATCGATTGATTATCAAGAGAAAGAAAACAATGACAAAATCAGTCCAAAACAGAAAGGCAATCAATGCCAACAGTACCCATAGGCAATACCATAGATGAACCAAATAGTTATTTTTAAGCCATACGTACAGATTATGGCCCTCATTCTGACCCTGGCGGTCGGCGGAGAGATGGCGGTCGGACCGCGAACAGACCGGCGGTATTAAAAATGGCATTCTGACCGCGGCGGTCCCCGCCGCGACCGACTGCCACTTCTCCACTCCGACCGCCACGGCGGTCATGACCGCCGGGCTGGAGTTTGCGCACTCCAGCCCGGCGGTCGTCCCAAGACCGCCAAGGGTATTATGACCCTGCCTACCGCCGCGGTTTCTTGCGGGCGGGAACCGCCGTGCGAACCATGGCGGTAAGCACTATCGGGGCCAGGGAATTCCTTCCCTGGCACTGATAGGGGTCTCCCCCACCCCCCACTACCCACCCGAGTCCTCCCCCCACACCCTCCACCCCCCTGCCACCCCCCAGAGGTGGTACGAACCCCCTCCCCACCCCCAGCCCGACATGCACATACATGCACCCCGACATGCACACACCCCCAACATGCACATATACACACCCCCTACACACACATACACAACGGGGACACATACCCGCACACATACATCCAGACATGCGCACCTGCCGAACAGCACACATTACCCATAGACACAGCAGCACCCCCGCCCGCATACACGCACTCACACACCCCCTCTACACACTCACACGCACACCCCCATGCACGCTCACATCACACAACACCCCCCCACCCCCTCCCCTCACGGACGATCAACTTACCTTGTGCGTTGGTCCTCCGGGAGGCGACGGGAGCTATGGGGAGGTGACCGCCAACAGAAGACCGCCAACAGAAGACCGCCACACAGAAATGTGGGTCGTAATTCTGTGGGCGGTGTTCTGCTGGCGTGGCGGTGGAGGTTGACCAGTCTCCACTTTCCCGCCGACCGCCAGTGTGGCTGCTGGCGGTTTTCCGGCGGAACGCTCCCAGCGGTCAGAATGCGCACAGCGGCATACCGCCGCGGTCGGCGGTCTTCACCGCGGCGGTAACTCGGCGGTCTTGCGAAAAGACCGCCAAGGTCAGAATGAGGGCCTATGTGTCTTTGATACAGTTTCAGTTGCAGAAGCAGATGAGTCAGAAAAAAAATCATCAATATTGATGAAATAACCAGAAGCAGTCTATGCAAACACAAAAGCCGGTGCAGAGCTTGTGGATAGGTCCACTAGTTGTGGAGTGTAAGAGGACGCCACCCCCACCCCATGACCCCAGAGGACATACTAGACCCTGTGCCACCAGACGAGTGCCTTGGGAGGACAACGGAAAGAAAGACACCGGCGAATCATAAAGAGCGTGTCGGCTTTAAGAGGGAAGAGAGAGCACGGAGGAGGTGCCACCTGATGGAGTGGAGAGGAAGACTGGAGAGAGATGAGAGGAGAAAGACAAAAGAATGTGAAGACGAGTGAAGAAGGTGAGAGGAGAAAGACGGATGGGATAGAAGACACAGGAGGAAAGAGAGAGGAAAAAAGAGGACTGCCGTGAAGATGGGAGAAGGCAAGAACATTGGAAGTCGATTCCACCGCCTTCAACCAACGAAGCAGGTGACCCTCGGTAAGAGGCCATGGAGAGAAGTACAACACGGAAAGGAGCCCAGAGACCCACCACATCCCATGAGGGCTGTGGCTTCGTCAGGAATGGTCCAGGTTGCGGGATAAGTTTTTTCCCTTCGGGAAGGAGGCTGGATCTGGGGAAGAGGTGGGGGAACATGGCGGGAAACTCTGACCGCAAGGGGTTTGGAACTGGGAGTCGTAAGACCCCATTCACAGTCACAAAGAAGATATTGGGTGCATGCCTTTGTCTCTGGTACTAGATACTTATGTATATATATCTATACCACTTCACCAGGTGTCCACAATATCACTCCAACCCCACATCTCAACCCCCTTCTCCCCCTGCATGCATAAACCTGAAAGAAAAAAGAAAACACTTACCTGAGTTGGTTCCTTTGTTCGCTTGTTCACATGTCCATCAGCACGGAGGCACAGTGAAGACTGGAGAAGGACCTTAAAAAGAGCAAGAGCAACCATAACCGTGAACCACAACTTACAGGGAACCCCGGGACAAAATAAAAGAAAAAGAAGACACAGACGCTGAGCTAAGACACAAAAAGTCCTGTAGTAGCTCCCAGTTATGTTTTTTTAGGTTTTCTTTTATGTTTTGTGAGACCCAGAACAACCCCCAAAGTGTGCCCAATCTGGAGGTCATAATAAACTCAACTGAACAACTACCTGGCCTGTTTATATACCATCAAAGAAGTGTAAATCAGGGATTCCACAGGGACCCTACTACTTCAAGGTTCACAGTAGATGATGCAGTCTGTCTGTGTTGAATTTGAGTAATAGACTTCCACATCTTGGACTTGTCTTGTCAGTGAAGTGCTGACTGGAATCAGCAAAAGCTCATTCTACACATCCCCATGCTCGGGGAGGTAATTGTAACATTGTTGCACTTTTTGGTGCTTGGAGAAACATTCTTTGCTGCTTGTAGAGGTATGTCCTGTTGAGTAGTGTTGGAAAGTGGATCATTGGTGAGGGCAGGTAAGCACCTACACTTAGCAATAGGCCACTAACGAACAACAAGGCTTAACTTAGGAGACAAGTGTGTAAAGCATTTAACAAACACAAAACAGTAAATAAGTAAAAGACAAAGTACAACAGAAATCCAACACCAATTTATAAAAATAGATTATATTGTTTCCTTTAAAATGACACCAACATGATTAAAATTGGATAAGGGGAACCGGAGATATGAATCTTTTAAGAAGTAATGTTTTCTAGCGCATAGAATCAACTAGCGCACAAAGTGTTAAAACACACTGGAAAGGGACAAGGTCCAGAGTTCATGCCACCCAAGAGGTAACACTGTCACACTTACTTTCAGAAGTTTTTCTTGATTCAGGAAAGTAGTCCACAACACCAGCCAAGGGTTCAAAGGCTCTGGTTTGCCTCTTGGGGTTTGGGACTACAACTCCCTCAATGCACCTCTTCAACTTATGGAGTTGCTCCAAACGTCTCCAAACTTCTGAGACTTCTTCCAGAGGTTATTGTTGGGTCCTGGAAGTGTCCACAACTTGATCCTTGGGAGTTGGGACTACAATTCCCAAAATGCACCTGGTCAGAATCCTCAAATGCCCACTGGATGCTTGTCATCTGTGCTCTGCTTGCAGGACTTGATGAAGGGGACTCTGGGCAGCTCCTTTGTACCTGTAGCAAACAGGGAGTCCCTTCTTGAAGCAGTAGACAACAGTCAAATTTCTTTCAGTGATGAAGCCCAAGTGTGCAGCTGGTGCAGTCCTTCAGAGTGCAGTGTCCAGGTGCAAGTCAGGGGTCCAGCAGGGCAGTCCTTCTTCTTCTTTGCCCTGTTCTTTGTAGGGATGTGAGGTGTGGCTGCATCTCTGTCATATTCATCCTTGCTCTTTCTGGGTGAAACACAGGGGGCCCCTGGGTAGCCAATCACAGGCAGGCTCCTTCCTCCTTTGATGACAAATTCCTGTGAAGTGTGGCAAAAATCAATCCTAGGGAGCAACATTCCTCAAGAATCCAACTTGGCTGAAAGTAATTTTTGGAGGTTAGATCCGGTATGGCTAAAAATCCTAGTTTTAAAACTCTACCTGAAATAGTTATATTAAATCCAACAATTATAAATTGTGGGATTTATTATAACAAATACTTTGATGCCAAACTCAAGGTATCTGACACTTAAGGGGACTTTATTAATTAAAATAAAGCCTCCCAATGTTAGCCTATGGAAGCCATTCACTACAGTGAAGGAAAAACTAATTTGGCTATTTTACCTCACCAGGGCTTATAAAACAATTTTTATAAGGTCCCTCCTTATAGTTACAAGGCACCCAACCCTATGGGTTCATAGGGCACACCTTACGAGTGACTTATGTGTAAAAAAAGGTAGTTTAAGACTTTGGAAGTACTTTTAGTTCCAAAGATGAATTTGCATATAGCTATGGGTTAGAAGCAGCCAGCAAGGCAGGCCTGCCTTTAAAATGACCCTGGGCACCTCAGCATTGCACCTATGAGTGCACTACCTATGCTGGGGTCCCTAAACCTACATGCCCTACCATACTCTAGGGACTGATAGGTAGGTTGAAATAGCCTAATTTGCATACTAATTTTACGCAGAACACAGGCAATGGGACTGCTTAGCATTACCCAGGGCACCATCAGAGTGAGGAAAGCACCAGCAAAAAGTGAAAAATGGGGGCAAAAAGTTAGGGGGCCACTGCAATCAGCCCTGTTTTCTCACAGGTAGTAAGAAGGGAGCGGGTCCTACCCAAGGGACCTCTTGGACTACTCCGCAACATCAGCCACATGATGCAATTTGACGTTGTCGATGGAGAAAAATATTTTTCCTTTCAAACCAGGCAGCGGTGGCAGGATGACAGCTCTCATGCTATGTATTCCCACGACTGGAACAGTGCTTTATAGGATGGGGTGAACTCCTTCTTCACAGCAATATTTTCATAAACCAGATCCCCAACTGTAGGATTCCAGCTTGTAGATGTTGTGGAGAAGTTGTTTATTCCCAAGGTGGCGGTACAGACGGATGAATAGTTATCTAAAAATTGTTGTAGCTCCTGTAAAAGAGCAATACATTAATTCATGTCAAATGGGGTGTCTGCCGTTACCACTCCAGGACCATTTAGATGTGAGACATACATGGGTTTCCCAAATAACACCTCATAACAGGTGCAACCTCCCAAGGACCTTACAGAATATTTAAAGCTCTCTGGACCTCATATAGGTGACGAAACCAACTACAGTCTGAACCTAATACTCTTGCTGTTAAGCATTGCTTTAAGTCACAATTCCTCATCTCCACAACTGAATTACCCTCAGGAAGGTATGGCGAGGAGTAATGGAGATCAACATCCATTGTCCTCAAGGTGTCTCTTAATGTCCTAGAAGCAAAAGCAGGGTCCTGGTCGGAGTGGAATGCTGCAACTGAAAATATTTAATAAGAGTTCGAACATCAGCTGACCGTTGTGGCCATAGCCACAGGAATCTGGAACAGGAGTCAACAGTGACTAAAATGTATTTGTAAGTGACCACAATGGTCCAGGTACACACATTGTAGTGTTCTGTTTGACACTAAGAAGGATGTCTGCAGTGGGAGTTTAATGGTGGACCCTTTTATTTGTTGGCAAATGTCACAACAAAGGACATATTGCTTGGTCTTTTTGTATAGACCTGGCCACCAAAGGCGTTTTCGTAAAAGAGAAATAGTGGTCGCCACACCTGCATGAGCAGAAGCAATACCCTCATGTGCAGTTTTGATGAGATGTGGTCTTCATTCTTGGTTGGGATCCCACGATCTCCCACCCCAGGAATGGTTTAAAATTCAACATTCTGAACGCTAACACTGTATGTATGTTTTGTGGGAAATGCTTTTGGTGAAGGCTGGCTGTCATCCAGAGCTTTAACTGCAGCCAGTGTCTCATTATCCAATTCATGTGAGAACCAGTTACTGGAGCAACAGAAGCAGTAGCTACTGTGGATTTGGCCACTTCATCATCCAAAGCATTTCCTACTATGTGTACTCCTATATGTTGGTGGCCTAATGTATGTACCATCTGATCATCTGCCTGTCTGTCCTAAAGATCAGCTACCCTCCCCCAAACCAATCTGTGTTTAATGGTGTTCCCCTAGGATAACACAAAAGGATGATGGATGGAGTGCTGAAACTTTTAAAAACACTCACCTCGAGTCACAGATGTAGGTTTAATCCATCGTTCTTTTACTTACCATGTCTCCCCAATTTGGACAGAGTCATATGCAGATCTGTTCCTCTTGGAGTATCTGAACCATTTCAAGCTCCAGTGATTGAGATAATTATTATAGGACTAGACACAGTAATATGAATCACACACAGTTAGTGTGGGTTGTTCTAAAATTAGAGTTTTAAGCTCTGGCAGCTGTGCGGTGCAGACCTCTAAGATCTGCTTGTAGGTATTTTGGCAGTGAAATACATCATCTCTCATCACCCCACAACATATTAATGTTTTCTGCCTACAGCTGCTTGTGCTGAGCCATCAGTGTAAATGATATTGTGGTATTGATCAAGTGGTAGTATGTTAGTAGGTGTGGGGTAATCCTGCTCATAATGGATAAATTCTTGCGTTTGCAATTTTGGGTTAGTGATGTAATCAACATCAGTAGCAGTCAGGGAGGTTGCCCAGTGAACCCAGCGTGGATATAATGCTTTAGTGTTAGGAATGCTTGGTTTTGTAACAGCCTCTAAGGCTTGCATTGGGGTAATGACAATAATGTGTTTCCCTTGGGCTAGTGACCTTTCTTTTATGACAGCCACCTGTACAGCATTACTTTCATTTCTGTGGGTGCAAAGCGTTGTTCTGCATTTGAATACAAATTAGATTTGTATACTATGGGTACAGTGTCACCCTCATTGAAAGTGGCATAGAAGAACCCTATGGCACCAGCAGTAATTCTGATAACCAGGTTTGTTTTGTTGTTGTGTGTGTTAGTGTTTTGCTTCTAGCATGTCTTGCTGAAGTTCTCTGAGGAGGTGTGTATGTTTGAGTGTCCAATATTTGTTTGAAATATCTGGATTAATTAAGTCATAAAGAGGTTTTATGCATTGTGCATAATCAGGGATGTATGTTCTGCCAAAATTGAAGAAACCCAGTAATGACTGTAATTTCTTGATCATATTTGGTGACTGAAGTTGTGCACATTTTTTGAGAAAGTGCGGGGCAGGCTCTTGCCTTCATCTTATGTCTAGTATCCCAGGAATAGGACATTGAGAAAAGCTATTTTTGTTTTCTTGAAATTTAATTTATATCCCTAAGCAGCGAATCCAAGAATGATCTGATCAACCCTGGCAAGATGGATGTTGAGGTCATTGTCAGTAAGATAAATATCATCCATATATGACAACGCCTCATGATTAATATCATGTAATATTTATGTTACTCGGGCTAAAAACAACACTGGACATTTCTCATACACCTGAGGCAAACAATAAAAGTGCTTCTGGGAGACTGATGCGTTTAAGGCGCTATAATCCTGACTTTCAGGTGCTAGGTGTTGGCAGTAAAACCCCTTGAACATATCCAAGGTGGTTGTATGATGGAATCATGCATGCCTGAACCACGCAAGCCTTAACACCACGGTCTAAACAACAACGCATCTTTACAATGCATGCCTTTACCACACAAGCCTTTACAGTGAATTTTGTTGTAAAAGCATGTTTGGAAAAGGAATATGCATGGTAAATTCTCCCCACCCTGCGCCCTAACACCTTACATCCCAGCCCCACATTCCACCCTGCCCCAGCCATTAAAACTGCCTCTTCCCCCTGCCCTGCGTCCTAAACCCCCTTACCCTGAGTCCTGAAACCGACCCTGCCCAACCTTTAAAACTACCCCAACTCCGGCACTAAGCCATAAAACTGACCCAGTTCTGCCTTTAAAACTACACCTTCCCTTCCCCCCACCCTACCACCTAAAACCCTGTTCACTGTTGAAAACTACCTCAACCCCCAGCCCTCTGTCCAGAGCGCTAAAACTGACCTTACCCCTGAAATCTGCTGTTTTCCCCTGTCCTGAGCCCTAAGATCCTGCCCCAGGCCTTAGAACTACCCTGCCCCCTGCCCTAAGCCCTAAAACCCTGCCCCCTACCCAAAAACTAACCTGACCTCCACAAGCCAAAAAAAAAAAAACCTGACCTACCCCTTCACCCTGAGCTCTAAAACCGCCCCACCCCTAAAACCTACCCCCACCCAAACCTGGCCACAACTCCTAAAGTCTTACTCCATGCCCCAAATCTAACCCAACCTCCTCCCCATCAAAGGAAAACTAACCTGTCCTCCCCCACCCTGACCCTAAAACTGCTCCAAATCTAACCCAACCTCCTCCCCATCAAAGGAAAACTAACCTGTCCTCCCCCACCCTGACCCTAAAACTGCCCCACCCCTAAAAACTATCCCCCAAACCCAGCCCCAATTCCTAAAACCCTGCTCCCTGCCCAAAAAACTAACCCGACCTCCCTTTCCAAAAAAAAACTAACCTTACCTCCCTGACTGAGACCTAAAACCGCCCACCCCTAAAAATTACATCCCCAAAGCCGGCCCCAGTTCCTAACACCCTGCTCTCTGCCCAATAAAGTTACCAGACCTCCCCCGTTCAAAAAAGTAAGTGTTGCTGAATGCGTGTATGCGGGGTACATGCGGGTGTGTGCGTGTATGTGGGGAGGGTGATGCTGTCATGAAAGGCGGTGGTGGGGGGGTCATGGAATTGAAGGGGGTCTTGAGGGAGTCCTCTGCCTGCGACATGAAAGGAATTTCCTGTCGTCAGCAGCCTTTCTGCCAGGGTTTTCATGGTGGTGCTACCGCCACGGAAACTATGGCGGAAAGGCGACTCATAGTACTGCCGGTAGTCTTCAGAGGACCGCCGTCCCAGTGGTGCTGTCCTCCCGCCCGGCTGTCCTACGACCCTGGGGGTACCAGCAGAGATGTGGCTGTTTGGCAGAGGCCAAACTGCCACACTCGTAATGTGGCAGTCTTTACCACTGGCCCGTTGGCAGTGGGACCGCCACCGCAGCCCTGGCGGTCTTCGGACCGCCAAGGTCATAATGAGGGCCTATATCTCTTTTTAGAGGTCTCGGGATGCAGAGAATCTTCTCTCTGACTTCTTTTGTCTTTAATTTGTTTTTAATTGTCCCAACGACATTTTAAAACCCTCTTGAGTTTGTTTCTTAGGGGTGGCACCCTGAATTTGTGGTTCTGTTGGTCTGGCCCTCAGGCTATCCCAATCTATACTAGTATAAGCCTTGGAGATAATCTTTGGCAGCTCATGCTCCTGGTGCCGTGGAGGAATCTCCCGGAGTCGTTGATGAATGGGCAATGCTGCTTCTTCCCCTTTAATGTTACTTAATATTACTGAGGGGACTGTGTTGAAGTTGCGCATCACTTTCATCCCCAAATCCAGGGCCGTGACTGCCTATGTACATTTTTAATTTGTTTTAACACTTCTGGAGAACTGGCAAGTGTCGGGGTACCACGTGTGGTAGTGTAAATTGTGGTGAAGACTGTACCCCAAGTGTACAGTCTTCTACTGAGGGACCCTATCCAAATGGCAAGCATATTGTGAGAATTCTATGTTTTTCTGGGGTTCTATGTGGGGAAATACTACTTCCAGCTGAGTTGTTTTTTGTGCTATCCAGAACCAAATCTTCTCCTGCTCCGTGGGTGCTATGCCCATTATTGAATGTACTGTTTGAGGATTAATTCCTATAATGGCAATTGAGTGATAGCTGGAGCAGCCCTCATCGAGGCGCTGTTCAAGGTCTACATGACGAACTATATAAATCATCTGTATATTGCTACTAGCTGATTGTAAAGTGTGCATATGTCAGCTACTTGCATAGTCTGCACTTCAGGATGTGGTGTGTACATGGCAAACATGGGCCACGTCGGTCCGACATTACTTAAAGGACCTAATCTTATGGGTTGTATTCCATGTGGAAGAGTGCCATTGAACCACTTTTGGTATTCTTGATTAGAAAGTGGTATTTCTAAGTGTTGGTAAGCTCGGTACCACTGTGGTACATTTGCTATTCTGTGATAGAAAATGTATGTGAATAGTCATTCACTTCAGGAAAAGTGACCCAAGAATAAAATGTTTCTGTTTGGTATGCTTGATGAGCGTCCACGGCAAATGTCTCCTCCCCATTCACATCTGTTAAGACATTGGCTAGAAGAAACTGCATAAGTGCTTGTCTGTAGTTCCCTGGAATGTTCATGGCATTTGCCATGTTAAGTAGGAGGTATCAGAGTTGGGAACACCAGGAGGGGAAAATCCAGTTAAAATTAAAGCTACAGCCTAGATAGGTGCTCCCTCTTCAGCGGAGGAGGATTGCCCTAATACCATGGATGTCTCCATATAATGATATTTAGAGTATGTAGGATCAGCAAAGGCAAAAAGTCAGGGGGTAAACATGCCAAGGAGGCATTTCCTTACATAGTACCTCAGTGTGTGTGAGACAGATACTCAGGAGACTCGTAAATTGATGCCTACATCATTGTTGGTGGCACCATGTTATAAGAACTCTTATATATCTACAAGACTAATGGATTAAGGGGTGGTAGCACCTCTGATTGCAGGCAACTAAGTCACACCTATAACATTTGGCAGCGTTTAGCCCAATTCCTTCTGACTTTCTAGCAGCACCTCACCAAAACACAAATAGTACAGGTGAGCCTAGCGCATGGACTCTAAAACACTCTCAAGGAAAATTGTGGTAGGACAAGTCTTACCCTTTTCTCTTGTTGGCAATAAGTCTCATACACACAGAGGCAAGAAAGAGGAGGCAGGATAGTTTTCAATCCATTTATTGAAAAGGCTGCAATCTATGATAAAATACATGTTCTACAATGGTTAGTATAAAGACAAGAGACTAAGGGGGTCATTCTAACCCTGGCGGTCGGTGATAAAGCGGCGGCCAACCCGCCAACAGGCCGGCGGTCCAAAAAATGCAATTCTGACCCTGGCTGGAACCGCCAACACAGGCCGCCGCTTTAACACTCCGACCGCGACGGCGGAACAAACAAACAGCGCAGCGGTCACCGCCAACAGCCAGGCGGCAGACAATGTACCGCCCACCCTATCACGACCCACCAATCCGCCACCTTTTCCGGGGCAGGAGCCCCGCCGATAAAAACACGGCGGAAACAGACATTTTCAATGGAAAACGCTCACCTCGAGACACTCCACGCGGAATCCGGACAGCATGGAACCCGAATTGAACATCATACCGGCTCTCGTCTACCTGCTCATCTAGCACGAGTACGAACTCCGGCGCAGACGTCAACGGTGAGTACTGCACCTACGACACACGGGAGGAGGGAGGACGAAAGGTTACGGGCACACACATATGCGTCCGCCCCCACCCCCACAATATGTACACACCAATGCAGAGCAACAAGTCACAGTGACACCACACAAACACCCGTAAAAAATACAATGACACAACCAAATTTAGAAGAAATATTTATGTACAAAAAAAGCTCCTGGAAAGTATTGACCAACCGTGATAAATATATACAAAAACAAAAAATATATACACATCAGTGTATAACTGGAGTAACAAGTCCTGCACATCCTACGAATCTAGCATGTCCGTGGGCCAATTTTCTGCGAAACAAGGGCAAAGCCCACACACAAGACCTGAGTCCTTTGGAGAGAACACTGCAGGGGCATCTGCTGACAAAACTACAGGCACCTCAGGGGGAAGGGAAGGGGGGGCCACCACAGCCACATGAGTCCACGACGCCAGATCCATGAGGAGCCACCATGCCCACTGTACCATCCTGGGGAGTGCAAAGCCACAGTCTCTCAATGTCTCTACAGTGGGTGGGCTGCCCACTGTACCATCCTGTGGAGTGCAAAGCCACAGTCTCTCAATGTCTCTACAGTGGGTGGGCTGTCCACTGGACCATCCTGGGGAGTGCAAAGCCACAGTCTCTCAATGTCTCTACAGTGGGTGGGCTGCCCACTGGACCATCCTGGGGAGTGCAAAGCCACAGTCTCTCAATGTCTCTACAGTGGGTGGCCTGCCCACTGTACCATCCTGGGGAGTGCAAAGTGAGGTACTGGGTTTTTCAGAACCGGTACTGATCCAGTAACCCAGCGGTGCCAGGGTACACCCAAAGACCTCGGGTACTTTCCTGATTCAGACTACAGAAACTCAGAGTCTTCTAGGTGAAGTCAAAGATCGAATTTATTGGCTGCAACCAATTGACAAGTGTCCTAGAAGTACAACAGCACGATTTGTATGTTCTCAGGAGACTGTGTTTCAATGCAAAGTCAGGTTTCCTTATATACAGTTTTTTAAGCTTCAGGCAAACATTCTTGACATTTTGGTTGGTCATTCACATGTTTTCACTACAAAGGAAAAAACAGTGTCATGATGAAACCTCATATTTCATGTCATCCAACCCATAATAAATTACCCGGCAAGGCCTAGTATTTTACATCAGATAAGTGTGGACCCCTAATAAAAACGGGCACCTCCCCCTCGTAAAGTAAGAAGAAGAAAAGAGCAGGTGCAGGTGTGAGCAAGTTAGGCAGGGTGTGTGAGCGATAATAAGGGTTTTATGGCCTGGTGTGCCTTGATGCTATCTGATTCGGCCACTGGGAGAGGGACTGACCAAACAGGTTTGGCCTGAGGCAATGGTTCCAGCTTGCCCAGGTCAGAGAAAAGTCAATCAAGGTGTACGTGTCCTTGGAATCAAATCTGACTGTATTATAAGCCTATGTGAGGGCAACTTTTAAAAATGGCTGCCGTGTATAAAATGGGAGCCACGAGTGCAGGACGAAAATGGCGATTTCGAGGTGAAAACGCTGCTGGAATTGAGCGAAAATGCTCATGCTTAGTGTACTAGTCATTATCGGTCTTTTGATACTAAAATCGTACTGCTGTGGCAAAGTAAATTACATGGGTCCAGAATTTTTAGGACCACAAACCCTCCTTTTGCCCTTACATAGGTAATAAACCTATTCTCATGCTAATCTGAGTCCAGGTCTATGTTTATAAGGCCATGGAGATGTTGCTGGAGCAAAATTCTAGTACTTGGTAACTCTCTCTGGACAGGTCTCCTCGAACATGAAGTAGCACAAAAGGCCACATATGGCAGGACAAAATAAGGAATACCTCTATCTGCAGTAGGTGGCATAAGATCACACACCCAACAATTAGTGATGTTCACTACTAACTAGTGTTGATGCAGAAGCTGTACAAAAGAATTGCTTACAAATTCTGATCTTCTAACCTGCTCATGTTCAGGAAAAGGGTGAAAAGAGTGCAAAGAAACAACAGTAGGAAAAGACATAGGTTGGGAAGTGGGTGCAGAAGTCAATTGAGTAGAGAAAAACAATCCCACCCATAAATGACAACGTCATGTTTAAAAGACACTAGAAAACACGTTATTAAGAACATATAGACAACGGGAGAAAGTAGTGACCACTATTTACAAATGAAATAATTTTTCACAACCCTAACCAAAAAGCAAATCCTAAAATTATCTAGTAACATTTTTAGGGCTCCTCTGCATTTCAGTAATTTTTGTATGTTCAGGTGGAACAGTGGTGACTCTCATCAATGCTCTAAGGTGAAAAGGGGGTACTCTTTCCACAGAAAATGGACTTTATTCTGCTTTTACTAAACAGAATAGTACTTTAAAACAATGCCAGCAAAACAATCAGTCTCCTAACACCTAGTCTATACAATCACACGGAAACCTCTTGTGAAACCAACTATGCCCAGAGTCCGTTCAAAAAGCCTCTCTGGCATGCTTCTATTGTCCATCAAATTTTCTTTTGTTGTTTTCTTTCGCATGGGCCTCTCAATTCAGGCCTCTTCGTGAGAAAAGTACTGCTTATTTGGAGTGCCCTCCTGGCAAACACCCACAGCTCACTCGAAAGTCTCAATGTCTTAAAGCAATGCACCAGTGTCTCTCCTCTGTGGCAGATACTACAAACAATGTGCTCTTCATTGATCAAGGGCACAAATCATCTCGTGCAGACCCAAGCACCATTAATTGGGAAATAGCTCAAGCTCAGCAGCACTTTCAGACTCCAACACTCATTATTTAGTGTCAGAGGACGCTCAAGCTGCTCTTTCATGGGCACCAAAATATAGTGCCTTTTTCCAAACTTGAAATCTCCGGTGCACTGCCCTTCTTCCGTTGGAAGAAAAGGGGGTGTGTGGCCAAAACTCAGGCCACGGGGCTCAAGGGATTGCACACTGTCAGAGGTTACCAGCACATGACAGGTAGAGAAATGAAACCTCAAAACAGCTCTGCCATCAACAACAGGAATCCTTCTCTTTAGCTCTTTTACACTGAAACTTTGGTTTTGTGATGTCCAACGCCGTCTGATGGAGCAAGTACGATATCATGCGCTGGCGATCGCTGTCCAGCTTTGCTACTTCCTGGGTGCTGAGACTGTAGGGCCAAGATGTCCGTCTTTCATCTGTAGATGTCACTGATGGGAATTAGGCTTAAATCAATGTCCTGCAGGTTATTATGACTTGATACCTGCAGAATCTAGTGACGTAGGAAGTGTGCCACAGCTGTTAGTTTCCTTCAATTTAGTACAAAAACAGTTCATGGTTTTTAACAAGGGGACTGCAAGCAGGTGGTCTGCAATCTTCAAAGGAGTAGCCATACACCATGGGCATAAAATACAAAGACAAAGGCAGAAGGGCAAAACAGGGTCTGTAGCATCTTTAATTCAGTTCTCTCCATTATTCTCTGCCATCTATAGCTACATGAGAATTCTATCTGAATGGATTTCCTCACACAGTGGCATTGTCTAATGGGGTAAACACATATTTGCCTCAATGATTAAGTCTAGGTGTTCCTCCTTACCTTAGAACATCTCAATAGAGAAATCACATGATACTGATTATCAGGGACATGTAGAAACCTTCCTTTAAAAACTGTGCATCAGGTGCACTATGCAATACACAGGCTAATAGTCAAATGTGCAAACAAAAAGACAAGAACTAGAGGGTCCTGATATTTGCATGATTAGGACACATCTGATCCCACAAAAAATTAAAGTAGCAGGAACAGAAGGGAACCGAAAACCAAATTAAAATAGACATTGAAAATTCGTCATGTTCAAAAAGGTAAACATAAGATATCTCCTATTGAGATGGAAAACTTGTCTTACTATAATATTGAGTCAGTTAACCAGTCTATCGCTACCCTGACAGTCAGGCTGGAAAACATTGAAGCAGGCAAATTCTTGAAAACCAGTCTGGTCATACCAAAGGGAATTATACATAACATGGGGGTCCCTGGTACATCACTGCAGTCTGGAAATGTGAACCTGAACAATACATCAATAATAATAAAAGGGCTGACTGGTGAAAGGAATACGAAAAAGAGAAATGGGACTAGGACATAGCTAAAATCTCAATAACTAAGCATGGTGCGACATTGGTCAGGGGAAGTAACCAAAGAAAAAATCTATAGAAAGAACAAAAAAAATTATTTGGGTGATAGTCAGGCATGTGACACAACACCAAGAGTACGGGTGATACACAAAGGCCAAAGTTACACAAATTTTAACTCTACCGTTGGCGACTACACCATATACGGTACTCCTAGCTAATGTTTCAGTTCCTTCTTCAGGAAAAAATGAAAACCTGGTTTTCTTTTAAGGAACGAAAGCCATATGCTACTTAGGAAACAGAACATCATTAACTAATGTAATATAGAAATTAGGCCACCTTGAGTCACAGATCTATAATTTCATCCTTAGGTCCAATCAAGGATACATAAATGTAGGGCTGCCTGTTCCTTTAAGGGAAGGGGCAGTAAAGTGACTAACTGCAGATGACACACTTTGATCCTGTATATCTCTTTTTATTTTCCTTCAATACCATTATAGCCAATTAGACATTCACTGGTGAAGTGTTGTCTTTTATGTTCACAGCATGAAATATCATTATCTGTGGAATTTAGTAACCAGAACAAGTTCAACCAACTGTTGCGTAGCGATGGGCATCGTCATGACCATCCCCTCACAACACAGGGGAGCTTGTAATAGTATGAAAAGCAGCAACAAACATGCAAAAAACAAATAAAAAAAATAATAAAAACG
Organism: Pleurodeles waltl; assembly: GCF_031143425.1. NCBI lineage: Eukaryota > Metazoa > Chordata > Amphibia > Caudata > Salamandridae > Pleurodeles > Pleurodeles waltl. The sequence continues at coordinate 21,443,870 of NC_090446.1, forward strand.
CACAAAACGTCAAGCCATCAGATATACTTGCTGTGTATCAAGCACAAAAAGCATAGACAAAACAATAGCATGTGTGAACAAGCGGTGACACACAACACCATGTCATGTACTTTATGCACTGTAAACCTGCAGCCCAAAACCCAATATTTGGGCCTGTTTAATTTGTCAGGTTTAAAATCCTTACCCTCCTTTTGACAGTAGATCACCAGGCAATGGAAATCTGCTGTCAAATATAACTTTACTGTTTCTCTTCTAACATACAGGACCAGCAAGAACAATTCATGATAGGACCAAATACATGAAAATAAATTTCCATTACTTAACTGTTACCCTCTTGTCAGTTACTTCGCAACATCAAGCCACCTTAGTTTTACCTTTCTAAAAGTAAAAATTGTTACACTGACACTCCATATTAATTTGGCACCTACAATTTCCACTGTGAAAAATAAGTCTTAATTGGCAAATCGTTCTCATTAAGGCATGTAGCCTTCAAAGTTTTTTAAAAAAAGGGCTGCATCTTATTTTCTGTCTAAGACTTAATGCAACACTTCGTTTTCTGTCAAATAAAAGCAACTAGCAGGCATCATTTTATTTTTTTAGAGCGGAGACACAAATGTATCAGTTCTGCAGAGCATTTAACATGATGTTGGGACATTCGAAGAAACCCCTTTTTTTATATTTTCCCTTTGGAATTAAGTTCTTTAATTGTATTGATGTTCTTCTGGAGAAACCAGAAATCCCACTTTTAGAGGCCCGTAGGGTCATTCTGCATTTCACAGAGACAAGGCCCTAAGTTAAAAGGTCACAGGTGTCAACATGACAGCCTCCTCCATTGTTTATGGGAAAACTAAAGATAGCATCTCAGCAGCGTGACTTGAGCCAGCCTCTGTAGCTCTCCTAGCTTCTGCCACTCTGAATCTGTCAAAGACAGTAGGCCTTCCTATTTTCCTTCTAACCTGCAATAATTCACTCTATTTAAAAAAAAAAACAAATTCCTTTTTAGGCGCTAAAAAAATTATCTCTATTTCCAGATTATTAAACTACATTTACTGTGAATAATTCACAAACCTTAATAACACACATACCAGTTGTTAGAATAAATGCTTGTTGCAATCCCATGCAATGGTACATATTTCATCAACCTCGAATGAATGAACGTCTCAGTAGGCCCAGCTGAAGTTAGAACCTTCAACCTTGATATTAAAACAAGCCTTTGTACTGGCACATTGACTCATTGAATCATAAGAAGGCACAACCTGCAAATATATATCAAACCTAAATGTATGCATTTACTGAAGCCTGAGACACTTTAAAAAGTACTCTGAATGAAAGAAAATGCAGTTTAAACAGTGCTTTTGCCCAAAATCGACTTTGATATTTTAGGCATTAAAAAATCAATATCCTACAATTTTCTTGCATAATATGCATTACCAGAATGTCTATTACACAATCCATGAGTCAGCCATTGAAAATATTAACTTATACTTTATAGAAATGAGCTTGTTTGCTCCTGCGCCAAGGGAAAATTGCACATACAAATGTCATTTTAGCGGTGCAACATAACTTAAATTAAATTTTAATGTTAGGAGGTCATAGTATAGGTATTAAGCTTTATAAGTATTAAAAAACGATTTTGAAAGGCACTTATTTTTTAAATAATTTTTCCATAATTAATAATTTTCTTTTAAAAAAAAAATAAGAACCCAATTATTCTTTTTTTTTTTTTTGATAATTCCACATATAAAAGCAAGCTGCATCCCTTGCCTATTATTTGGGATACATTAACTCACAAGCCTAAGCGCATAAGCCTAACTTGAAATGCGTCACATTTTTGCGCCACTTTCATTTAAAAGGAAGGTTATGCAAAATTCCACCCATGTTTAACTGGGAAAGTGCTGGCTGAATTGAAAATAGATAATTTCGTTTTTTTTTTGGGGGGCCCTATTTATATCTATTGAATGTGTTTTCTAATTTATTAAGCATTTAACGGCAGTTTTGTATATGTGCACAATTGCTCATTCTATAAATTAAAGAGCAACATATAGCTATGTTAGCACATCACATGGTTCATTTCTGGATTTTTTCTAAGTTTCTACTTAATATTAATTAACCAACATTTTACTTAACAAACTGAAAACATCAAGAAGACCCACAAACACACATTGAGCTCATTTCAGATATAAACAGAAAATACTCAGGACACACAATACAGCGCGCTTTAGCCATTTTTCATAAATAGCGCCGTCGCAATTTACTTACAGAACCGTTTGCAGATCCTAGTTGTAAGTCATATTTACAAGAAAAAAAAAAAACTTTTCTCAATTATTTCCGAGAATAGCGGACCCATACTTTATTAAACGTGATGGGGCCCACTCCGTGCTTCACATATAGTTCAAAGGTTGGAGTTCCAATCGGAGGAACCGGACATGAGTCCTCCAACCGGGAGTCCCTTTTACAACCAAGACAAAACAAATTTCCAAGTCTGCTAAGACCAGGCATCTTCGCTCACTAGTCTAGCTTCAAACTTCAAAGGATTATCGTTTACGATAGTCTCGTGAATACACGAGTCCTTCGGCTTTGGTACTTGCAAGTTCCAAATCAAAGTGATCCCAAAGGGATACCAAACCAAATGTCCAATTAAGGACCAAACCAAGTGTCCAACTAAGGACCAAACCAAGTGTCCAACTAAGGACTGGGAGACGCTCCACTTATACTTAACTGAAAATATCAATGACGTCACCAGAAGACTCGTCTTATCGTTTCGCTCTACCAAAAATCAAGGGTCCAAATCAGGGCGATAGCCAGGGCAGCAGTCCTTCATAGCCGTCGGGAAGCGGGGAACCTCGCAACAAAGACTTTCGGACCACGTCGACATGCAGGGGTCGATGAAGTGGCGGCCTTCCTCCAGAATTTTCACACGAAGCTCCCCACGGACCTCAGGCTTGGACCGGTACCGCTGGTATCGCCCCACATTTGGGCGCCAACTGAGGTACTGGGTTTTTCAGAACCGGTACTGATCCGGTAACCCAGCGGTGCCAGGGTACACCCAAAGACCTCGGGTACTTTCCTGATTCAGACTACAGAAACTCAGAGTCTTCTAGGTGAAGTCAAAGATCGAATTTATTGGCTGCAACCAATTGACAAGTGTCCTAGAAGTACAACAGCACGATTTGTATGTTCTCAGGAGACTGTGTTTCAATGCAAAGTCAGGTTTCCTTATATACAGTTTTTTAAGCTTCAGGCAAACATTCTTGACATTTTGGTTGGTCATTCACATGTTTGCACTACAAAGGAAAAAACAGTGTCATGATGAAACCTCATATTTCATGTCATCCAACCCATAATAAATTACCCGGCAAGGCCTAGTATTTTACATCAGATAAGTGTGGACCCCTAATAAAAACGGGCACCTCCCCCTCGTAAAGTAAGAAGAAGAAAAGAGCAGGTGCAGGTGTGAGCAAGTTAGGCAGGGTGTGTGAGCGATAATAAGGGTTTTATGGCCTGGTGTGCCTTGATGCTATCTGATTCGGCCACTGGGAGAGGGACTGACCAAACAGGTTTGGCCTGAGGCAATGGTTCCAGCTTGCCCAGGTCAGAGAAAAGTCAATCAAGGTGTACGTGTCCTTGGAATCAAATCTGACTGTATTATAAGCCTATGTGAGGGCAACTTTTAAAAATGGCTGCCGTGTATAAAATGGGAGCCACGAGTGCAGGACGAAAATGGCGATTTCGAGGTGAAAACGCTGCTGGAATTGAGCGAAAATGCTCATGCTTAGTGTACTAGTCATTATCGGTCTTTTGATACTAAAATCGTACTGCTGTGGCAAAGTAAATTACATGGGTCCAGAATTTTTAGAACCACAAAAGCCACAGTCTCTCAATGTCTCTACAGTGGGTGGGCTGCCCACTGGACCATCCTGGGGAGTGCAAAGCCACAGTCCATCCGGTGGATGACAGTCTCCACTGGTCAAGGAGGAGGCATGGTGGGCACAGTGAACCATAAACAGTGCCTGAGACGGCGGTTCCCAGCGGAGCGGTGCTTGACAGGAAGGGCCCAGCGGAGCGGTTCAGAGACGGCGGTGCCCAACGGAGCGGGGCTTGAGAGGAAGGGCCCAGCGGAGAGGTGCTTGAGATGAAGGTCCCAGCGGAGCGGTGCTTGAGAGGAAGGGCCCAGCGGAGCGGTGCTTGAGATGAAGGGCCCAGCGGAGCGGTGCTTTAGAGGAAGGGCCCAGCAGAGCGGTGCTTGAGACGGCGGTGCCCAGCGGAGAGGTGCTTGAGATGAAGGGCCCAGCGGAGCGGTGCTTGACAGGAAGGGCCCAGCGGAGCGGTGCTTGAGAGGAAGGGCCCAGCGGAGCGGTGCTTGAGATGAAGGGCCCAGCGGAGCGGTGCTTGAGAGGAAGGGCCCAGCGGAGCGGTGCTTGAGACGGCGGTGCCCAGCGGAGCGGTGCTTGAGACGGCGGTGCCCTGTTCAGCGGTACCTGTCTTCACGGCGGGGCCCTCTTCAGCGGTGCTCTTCTGCACGGCGGGCCCTGTTCAGCGGTACCTGTCTTCACGGCGGGGCCCTCTTCAGCGGTGCTCTTCTGCACGGCGGGCCCTGTTCAGCGGTGCTCTTGCAGCATGTCAAGGGAGTCAGACCTGGCCTGGACACCCTGCTCACTCGCCCTCTGAATGTGCAGGGTCAGGCCCCTTCGGGGACGGAGTCCTGGGCCCTTTGTTGTCGTCCCTTGCAGCCGGGATGGGGCTTGTGGGGCCCTCCTGCTCCGCGCTCCTGGTGGCTGTCCTCTCCGCCCTGCTGTCCTTCCGCTCCTTAGATGGGGCTCTCGGGCCCTTGCCTCCCCTGGCTGTTGTAGCAGGTGAAGTGGCCGCAGTTACCTCCTTGGGGGCAGCCGTCTCTGTCTGCTCACGGCGGCCCTTAACTTTCCGGGTCCTCTTGCCTGGGGGGGGGGCTGGCTGTCCCCTTGCTGCTCACCGAAGTGTCACTGCCGCCAAAGGGTGGACTCCACATGCCATGCACCACTTGCACTTTAGAAGCTGGCCTGGTGGTGGCTGAGGTGACCTTGGGACTTTTCCCAGTTGGAGGGGGTGGGTCAGGGGAGGGAAAGAGGTCAAGATTGGAGAGGTAATATTTCTTGGGACCAAGGTAAGGGGTAGGAGTAGTGGTGAGAGAAGTGGAGGAAGAGGATGTGGTTGTAGGAGAGTCAGGTGTGCTGTCCTTGGGTGCAGGTGACTGGGACGTAGGCTGTCGTGAGGTGGTTGGCTGTTGTTTGGATGTCTGCCTGCGTTTATGTGTCTTGGAAGAGGGGGTGACAGACACAGTGGGTGAGGACACAGGGGACGTGTAAATGCCAGTGGGGGTGGTGACTGCAGGTGTGCGGACTGTAGTGGAGGGCGTGCTGGTGGTGGAAGAACTGGCTGATGTTGGTGTGCATGCAGGTGTGAGTGTAGACGTCACAGGGAGGGAGGAGGGAGACGAGGAGGACGGGGACACAGAGGTGGTAGTGACTGTTGATATGTCTGCATCTGTGTGTTGCTTGGGTGAATGCTTGTGTTTTCTGTAGTGCTTATGTTTGGATGAGCTGGCCTTGGGTGTTGAGGTGTGTGCAGGCTGGTCTGATGGTGTGGATGGGATAGGCTGAGGTACAGGAGACAGAGAAAGGGTGGAGGCAGATAGAAGAGGGAGACTGGAGACAGGAACAATGGCTGCCGTCAGTGCTGAGGCCAGAGCAGTGAACGCTCGTTGATGGGCAGCCTGACCCGAATGAATGCCCTCCAGGTAGGCATTGCTCCTATGCACCTCCCTTTCCACCCCCTGGATGGCATTCAGAAGGGTAGTCTGCCCAACAATGACCGTCCTCACCAGGTCAATGACCTCCGCACTGAGGGCAGCAGGGGTAACAGAGGCAGAGGCTGAGGTGCCTGGGGCGAAGGAGACGCGCGCCTTCCTGGCCGAGCGGCCACGGAGCGAAGAGTGAGGGTCTGCTGGGAGGGCGGTGATGGTGCGCTGGGTGGCGGCTGTACCTGTTGTTGCGGGGGGCACAGATGGTGCCGCCACCGCTAGGGAGCTCCCAAACGAGGACGTGCCCGTGTCGCTGGTGTCTCCACCGGCCCCCGTTGTGGTGCTCCCCTCGCCCTCCGGATCACTGGTGCCCTCGGTGTCTGTGTCAGTGCCCACCGGGGCCTGGTGACCTGCAGCTCCCTCTTGCTCCGACGCCAAATCTCCTCCGCCTGATGATGCTAAAGCACAAGAAAACAAAGATTAAGGGTGGGGGGAGAAATAAAACAAAGTTGAGTGCATGCATTATCAATGCCCTTTGCGGAGAGGACAGACACAGGTGCCTCATGCACTAAGTCGCGACCTAGGGGTACACTACTCAGTACTTCTGACTAGGCCAACAGGTCTAGGGCCAACAGAGCGCAAATGGGTGATGCTGGACCATGGGTAGCTGCGCTTGGCACCCTACAGAGGTGGGGGGCGGGGGCACAGGGCCATGCCTAAGGGAGAGGACTACACTACAGAAAGCGCCCTGGCCTAATGTCACCCACAGCCCTCCTCCCCCACCCAGACGCCTCCACTGCGCATACAGATAGGAGAATGTGCAGATGCTCACCCCCTTGTGTCTGCTGTGCTGTCCTCAAGCGCCCATCCAAAGCAGGGTAGGCCACCGCCAGGATCCGGGACATCAGGGGGGTCATGGTGCGACTGGCACCCCTCCTAGGTCGGGAGGCCATCCCCAGCAGTGTTTCTGCGGTCTTCCTCGTTCCGCGGCGGATGTCCTCCCACCTCTTGCGGCAGTGGGTGCCACGTCTGTTGTGGACCCCCAAGTTCCAGACTTCCTTGGCGATGGCACGCCAAATATCGATTTTCTGATGGGCGCTCACCTGTTTGACATGTACAGGGTGGGAAAGAGAAAAAGTCACATATCTGTCTGTTTGGAGTACATGCCCCCCCCTCCCCAAACTTGCCATGGGTCCCATTCTCTCATCTGTCGTGCGTTGCACTCCTCATTTCCTCCCCACCCCACCAACTTGCATCCCCCCACACCACACAGGCATAACCCATTCAATGTGCACTGAGTGTACGCACCTGTTGGTCTGGAGGACCGTAGAGTAGCGCATACTGGGGGAGGTCCCCGTTCACGAGCTTCTCCAACTCTTCTGAACTGAAGGCGGGGGCCCTTTCACCAGTAGCAGCAGCCATTGTCACTTCCAGACCGAGTTCACAGCAGCACTTGAAGTATAGGTCCTCTCCTGTGGATGATCAGGTCTCGAGTGATTAAGCAGATAGGAAATGGCGGTCACGCCCGCAGCGGTGCGTACCGCGGCGGTGCGTACCGCGACCGCCGGCGCACATCGTCATTGGCTCCTGAAACCCATAGGCTTCAATGTTAACCAATGCGTCTTCGCACAGCGGTCTTCGACCGCCTACCGCCACGGTGTGTCCCGCCAGCGCAGTGACCTCACATCCCATTGTCCCACTTCACAGGTCAGGCAGCCGCCATTTCAAGGGCCCACATGGCTTAATTTCTTCTGCGTCACACAGGCCTAGGCCTTGCTATGGCACACATACAAACATAGCAACCCATACATTTACCTGTACTGTGCAAGCTGTGTTGTACGTACCTGTGAGTGGATTGACTCTGTACTCCATATTCTCCTTCCTAGGCACCGTCCGCTGGGACTTGCGATGAGAAGGAGGAATCCTCGCGTGTACCGGCCGCTGGTGGACCTGTCGACAATGGAAGAACGCAATATAATACTACGATACCGACTTGACCGAGCCACCATCCATGAACTGTGTGGCCAGCTGGAGCCAGCCCTGATGTCCCCCATCCGCCAACCCACAGGAATTCCCCCTCTAGTGCAGGTTCTGTCAGTCCTCCATTTTTTTGCAACTGGCTCATTCCAGACAACAGTGGCCATGTCATCTGGGATGTCTCAGCCTATGTTTTCAAAGATCTTGTCCAGAGTGTTGTCTGCCCTGATGAAACTCATGCGGAGCTACATCATTTTCCCAGAGGAGGGTGATTTGCCTACAGTGAAAGCTGATTTCTATGCCCTTGGACACATCCCAAACATCATTGGTGCAATTGATGGAACCCATGTGGCTTTAGTCCCCCCAAATGACGATGAACAGGTGTACAGGAACAGGAAGAATTACCATTCTATGAATGTGCAGGTGGTCTGTTTGGCTGACCAGTACATCTCCCATGTAAATGCCAAGTTCCCAGGGTCAGTGCATGACGCGTATGTTATGCGAAATAGCAGCATTCCCTATGTGATGGAACAGCTACAGAGACAGCGTGTGTGGCTAATAGGTGACTCTGGTTACCCCAACCTGCCGTGGCTATTGACCCCAGTGAGGAATCCCAGGACCAGGACAGAGGAACGGTACAATGAGGCCCATGGGCGTACTAGGAGGGTGATTGAGCGAACCTTTGGGCTCCTGAAGGCCAGATTTAGGTGCCTGCATATGACTGGTGGATCCCTAATGTACTCACCAAAGAAGGTGTGCCATATCATCGTGGCGTGCTGTATGCTTCACAACCTGGCTTTGCGACGCCAGGTGCCTTTCCTACAGGAGGATGGTCCAGATGGTGGTGTTGTAGAAGCCGTGGAGCCTGTGGAGAGTGAAGAGGAGGAAGACTCAGAGGACGACACAGACAATAGGGACAGAGTGATACAACAGTATTTCCAGTAACACACAGGTAAGAATCACCCACGCCATTTCACAATTGCTTATAGCCTCCTGCATCTGTACTTTCTGTAGTTCCCCCCAGATCTTTTTCATTAATTTTTGCCTTTCCCTTCCCTTCTCAGTGCTGTCTGACTCAGTACCTGACTTCTGCTTGGTTTGCCCATGAACTACAGCGTATTGACATTGGTATGTTGTCATCAGTAATTGACAGAACAGATATTGAACAGTAATATGTAATACATTTGTTAATAATACAGCATGACTCCAAACAGATTTGTGTGCAATATGTGATTTATTTACAGTGCTAGATATCGGTACATGTGATTCTAAGGGTGATGGGTGGGGGTGGAGGAATATCCATGGCAGAGTCCAGTTCTCAGTCTCACAGGTGCATTGTCCTTTTGCCTGTGGAAGGATGGAGCATAGGCAGTTCATGGCTGGACAGGGTGGCAATGTGGGACAGTGGGAAGACTTGAGGGGGTATGTCCTGCTGGCGGGGGTCTTGACATCCTACTCTGTCTTTTTTTTTGGTCTCAGGCTCCTCTTACGGGGTGGTTGTTCTTCAGCAGGAGGTGGGGTTCTGGGGGCTGTCGTGGTGTTGGGGCCTCCTGTCCACTAGCGCCGGCGGAGGTGGTAGGCTGTTCCAGGTCCGGGCTAGTGACAGGGGCCCTGTGTGGTGCAACATGGTCCCGCAACGCGTCCTCTATCCTGTTGAGGGCCAGGACGATGGTCCCCATTGCGGTCCCGATGATTCTCAGCTCCTCCCTGAACCCCATGTAGCGTTCCTCCTGCTGTGCCTGGATCTCAGTGAACCTGGCCAGTACCGTCGCCATCGTTTCTTGGGAGTGGTGGTAGGCCCCCATGAGGGTGGTGAGGGCCTCTTGGAGAGTGGGTTCCCTGGGCCTCTCCTCCCCCCCCTGTCGCACAGCAGCCCTCCGAGCTGCCCGGTTTCCCCTGGCCTCTGTCCCCTGGACGGTGTGCCCGCTACCACTGCCCCCAGGTCCCTGTTGTTGTTGGGGTGTTGGGTTAGCCTGGGTGCCCTGTAGTGGCAGACACACCGCTGATTGACGTGTCCTAGAGACAGAGGCATGGGCCCGCTGGGTGGGAGCTGTGCTGGTGTTGGCAGAGGGGGTCGGGTCTGGTGTGGCCTGTGGCTGTCTGAGGGGAACCGACTGCCCAGAGGTCCCCGATAGTCCGGGCTGGTCATCAGGTTCACTGTCGACAGAGCTGCTATCCTCAGTGTGGGCCTGTTCCGGTGGTGGGATGGACACTTCTGGACCCTCCTGGCTGGTGTGTTGTCGTTCGGGTCCTGCATGGGGTAAGAGAGTTTGGTTATTGTTTCTGTGTGTGCAATAGCGTGCGTGTTATGGGTGCCCTTGTCCCCCAGTGTAGGCATTCCCTTGAGGGAGGTGTTGTGAGGGTAGTTGGTGGGGGTGGGGGGTTAGTGCAGTGGTCATGCTTAGGTGATGGGTGTCCATGGTTTGTGTTGGCATGCAGGGGTTGGTGTTGGGATGGGTGGGTTGTGCTGGTGAGACATTGTCAGGGAGGATGTGTGCTGGGGGGTTGGGGGTGAGGGTGGGGGTGTGGGTTGGCATTCTGGTGGGGTGGGGGGGATATAGTAGTTGAGATTGGACTTACCAGAGTCCATTCCTCCGGCTACTCCAGCGAGGCCCTGAGGATGCAGGATGTTCAAGACGTCTTGCTCCCACGATGTAAAATCGGGAGGGGTGGGTGGGGGTCCGCCGCCAGTCTTCTGGACCGCGATGTTGTGCCTGGAGACCATCGATCGGACCTTCCCCCGTAGGTCGTTCCATCTTTTGCGGATGTCCTCCCTATTCCTGGGATGCTGTCCCACCGCGTTGACCCTGTCCACGATCCGCTGCCATAGCTCCGCCTTCCTAGCTATACTGGTGTGCTGCACCTGCGAGCCGAAGAGCTGGGGTTCCACTCTTAGGATTTCCTCCACCATGACCCGGAGTTCGTGGTCCGAAAAGCGTGGGTGCCTTTGGGGTGCCATGGGGTGGTGTGGGTGAGGTGTGGGGTGGTGTATGTGATGATGAGTATGTTGGTGTGTGGTGCTTTGTGCTTCTATGTGGTGTGTGTGATGGTGTAGTGTGCCTCAATGTGTCTTGCTATGGTTTGTCTGCTGTGTCTCTCTCTATTTCTCTCAATAATTGTGGTCGCAGGGGTTTGTGGGTGATGTGGGTGTGTGTTTTATAGTTGATTGATTGTGTGGGAGTGGTGTTTGTATGTGTATCAGGTGTGTGTATTTCGAATTGTCCAATGTGGCTGTGTTTTGGTGCTGGGTGTGTATTTTGACCGCGGCGGTGTGTAGCGCCAATGGAATACCGCGTTTGAAAGACCGCCGCGTGGATTCGTGGGTCAGAATGGCATGGGCGTATTTCTGTTGGCGTGACGGTGGAGGTTTGGTCATCTCCAGTTTATCGCTGCCCGCTGATGTGGCGGGCTGCAGTGGAGGTCGGATTTTTGGAGGTTTGGCCGTTGTGGGTCAGAATGACCGTGGCGGCTTTCCGCGGCCGCGGCGGTGTTATGGCGGTCTTCTGACCGGCGGTAAGTGCCTTTTACCGCCGAGGTCAGAATGACCCCCTAAATCAGGATTGGGAGAATTAGCGATGTGAATATGAACAATCCCAACCTTTTGTGATAAATGTGAATATACAAATTCCTCCCTAAACAATATTTTCTACGCTAAAGACAGCAAGGCGTGATAAACCTAATCTGTCCATGCCATGTCCATGAGAGGCACCCTAACCCTTGTTGCCTTAGAACAAGGTTGGTCTCCAGTCTCCAAATCAGGAGGTTTAGAAACACAAAGCTGAGGTCTGCTGCAATGAGACATGCAGTGTAGATGGAATATCCTTTGTGGAACCCCCTCTAATGACCTTAGTCTCATAGAGTGGTTTTATGAGGCCCATGATATTGTCTGTGCAGACATCCTGATGTGGGCATGTACCTAAGCATTAGATTGCGTGCACAAACTTGGATTGGCAATACCATGACACAAATCCCTGACATTTTCACATTCTGTCCTTTTTTAATGTGAAATAAAGAGACATGATGACAATCAAATATGTACATTACTGATAATGACAGTTTTACAGAATGGTAGCTGATTATAAAATAAAAACATTTCTTATAAAATGCAAGAACTGCAAGCATAGCTAAAATAAATAAAATTGAAAAACAGATTATGTTTTTCTAAATAAAAGGAAACAGGCCTGCAAGCTGAAGTTAAGTTAATTCCTATGCTCAACCAACTAAAATGGATCCACAACACTTTCATCTTTTCGGAGTTGAGCTTTGGGTAGTGGCTCACAGCCAGTCTGCTACCATGGTCATGCAGTTGGTGACATTGGTTCTGGTGATAGTTTTTTTTTTTGCTTCAGGGAGAGGCTGAGCTGTTGTCATTGTGTATGAGATGAGAGTGATGCCTCGGGATCAGATGATGTTGGCAAGCGCTGTCATGTAGACATTGAATGCAAAGGGTGGCAATCTGACCATATGGGTTGTTCTGGTGAGAAGAAGCAGATCCAGCTTGGTACGGATCTTGGAGATGAGGGTGTAGTGGGAGAAAGTTTTGAAAGCCATGGAGGGGCCAAGCAGGATAAGGGCCACTATTTCTCCTTGGTCCGGGATGATCAAGACACATTTGATGGCTGTGATGAGATCTGTTTCAGTGATGTGTTTTTCTGAATTCCAATTGGCTGTTTTCTAGTAGGTGGTGAAGCTTCAGTTGAGTTGAGTTGCTTGTTGATGGCCTTATCAGTCACTTTAGCTGGGTAGAGGATCAAGGAGATCAAATCGGCTGATGGCTTCTTGAGAAGGGCATTGATTTCTGCAAGTTTCCAGTCAGCAGGGATTGTGATGAGTGTGATGGTAGTGTTGATGATGTGGGTCAGGATCAGTGGCGGCTGCCACTGAACGGGGCTGGTGGGGCAGGGGGTTAAATAAAATAATATTAATAAATAAACAATAAATTACAGGCTCTTTGGAGAGACCCGTTTGTCTCTCCTCCATCCTCTTTCCGGCTGCACACAGGCTCCCAGCTAATCATGATGCTGCTGTCACCAGCATGACAGCAGCATTGTGATTGGTGTGAGCGGCCTTGTTCAGTGCTCAAACAGGGAGTGATGGCCTGTGCACTTTATGCTCCCAGCTGTGCAATACACCTAGAAGGAGAAATACAAAGTGTGCATGTCTGTTTGGCCAGCCCAACACTGCTGGCCAACAGACATGTACACTTAAGGTGCACATACCCCTCACTCCTGCAGACCTCCTCCGGCCGCATCCAGTTCAGCCCCACCCCGCTCTAACCTGGCTCACAGGAAAAACAAAATGATAATAACATAGCATTATTATCATTTTGTTTTTTCTTGTGCTGAATGCAGTGTGGCAACACTCCTTAGTGTAGAAGCTACCGCTGGTCAGGATGATGTTGATTGGTGCTATTTCTAGGTTGTAAATGTAGTGGGGACAAGGATCCTTTGAAACCCCTGAGTGGATGGAATGCATGATTGACACTGTGTCATTTCTGGTGAGGGTAGTCCATTTGGGCAGGAGACCATATTGGTTGGAGCTGGGTAGGTTGGTGATGAGTTCGCTGGGGTCAGGGTGGTGTGCAAAGGTGCTGTAGATGCTTGCTATACTGATGTGGAAGAACATAGATAAGTCATCACAGAGTTGTTGGGAGGTGATGATTTTGATGAAGGCTGAGGGTGAGGTGAAATCTTCGATTATCTAGATCTCCTTGCAGATTGTGGAGTTTCATTCAATGCAATCAGCTAGTGCTATTTTATTGGTATCTCCTAGTTGCTGGTCTTAAAGTTTGAGTGCCGCCACATTGTTGGTACCTGTGATGGATTAGTGGCTGGCTCTCCAATTCCTTTCCAGCTATTTACAACACAGTTTGGCTTCTCAAAGTTCTTCAGTGTACCAGCTGACCTGCTTGTTGGATTTCCTTTGCTTGTTGGGTTTGAACCTCAGACCTGCCTTTAAGGTCCAGAGTTCGCTCCCCACGCGCGCAGCTCCACCTAGTTGTGCCCATGTCCTCTACCCCTGCCCACGCTGCTGTTGCGTTTTCTAGGCCCCTCCTCCACCTGCCTGCACCTCATCCCTTGTGTCTAGTGGGTTTCCGGTAAGTGCTCCTAGACTTGTACATTTTTCTGTGCTTTGTTTTATTATTTCCACTGTTTTGTGCCTTATTTCCACAGTTTTTTTGTGCCTTATTTCCACTGTGCATTCCGTTGCTGGCTCTCCCTGAGCCTATCTGTCTTTCCCGCCACTGCGTCCCTGCGGCCCCGCCCCCCTCGAGCACCCATTCGCTCTGCCCTCCCGCCTCCCAGCTGCTCCTCCCTCTCACCTCCCCTTCTTAATGGCGGATGCTGTGCGCTCCACTGGCACGCCAGAGGCAAGCCCGTCTGTGCACGTCCGTGCCTGGACCGGGGCCAGCGCCAGTCCCCCTGGCCCATGGGGCCCCCGCACCACCAATCACCGCTACACAGCCAGCGACCTCCACGCCCTCAATCCAGGACGCTCCTTCAACTGCTTCCAGTCCACCCCAAAGCACAGCAAAGGACCCTTCTCCTGCAGAGCCTGCAACTTGACCTGCAACCGAACCACCAAACGCTGACACAGACCCACAGACACCCACCTCAGCTGCATCCTGCTCAACACCCGTTCTGTGCACACGAACGCAATCGAACACTGGGACCTACTGACCTCATCTTCACCTGACGTTGCATTTCTCACCGAAAACTGAATGAATTCGGCCTCGGAACCTGACATAGCCATAGCTATACTGAAGGCTACAAGATCACTAGAAGAGACCGCACCAACAAACCAGGAGGAGGAATCATCATAGTCCTCAAAAGCACCATCAGAGTCCCCACAAGCTCCCACGACACTCTCAGCTCCGCCGAGCACCTCCATTTCAAAACCCACTTCAATGCCAACACCACCCTCAGAGGAACACTGGTTTACAGACCCCCGGGCCCCCGACTTCACTTCTGCGACGCCATCGCCGACATCATCAGTGCCCAAGCCATCCTCCTCAGCGACCTGAACTTCCACCTAGACAACAACAATGACATCAACACCACCAACCTACTCGAAAACCTCGCCAACCTTGGTCTTAAGCAACTTCTCACATCTCCCACCCACACCGCAGGACACACACTCAACCCCATCTTCTCAGCCAGCAACTACATCTTCTTCAGCCACACTACCGAACTACACTGGACCGACCATCGATGCATCCATTTCTCCTTCCAGAAACCAGTCACCCACCACCGTACCACTCAGCCCCCCGCCGCCACTGGAACAAAATCTCAACAGAACAGCTGATCGCTACTCCCGCCCAGGCACCTCCTCCCAGGACCCGGGACCCCAACTCAACCACCACCAACCTGCATCAGTGGATAGACGACTGCGCCAACACCCTTGCGCCACTCATACAACCCTCGGGCATCCACCACAGATCAAAGGCCAGCTGGTTCACCCACGACCTACAAACCTACAAACTGGAATGCCGAAGAATGGAGAAGACCTGGTGCTTTGAACCTACCGATTCCAACCACATCGCCAGCAAGACGGCCATCCGCAAACATCACCAGCTGATCCGCACCTCCAAAAGAACGTACTACAAAAGCCGCATAGACACCACCGCCCACAACAACAGAGCTCTTCGGCATCATCAAAGAACTCTCCAACCCCAGGCTCTTCTCCGAAGAACCCACGCCCTCACAGGAGCTCTGCAACTCCCTCGCCATCTATTTCCTCCGAAAGATCAAAGACATCCACAACAGCTTCAAACCCCAGACCCACCAGCCTACCATAGACAACCACGAACCCAACGCACCAAGCAACACCAACCTTCTGTGCGCCTGGAGCCACGTCAACAATGAAGACACCATCAACTCCATGGCCTCCATCGACTCCGGCTCCCCCTCGGACACCTGCCCACACCAGATCTACAACAAGGCCAGCAACATCATCGCCCCGACCTCTGCGCCATCATCAACAGCTCCTTCGAGACAGCCACCTTCCCGGAGAGCTGGAAACACGCCGAGGTCACTGCCCTATTGAAGAAATCCAAGGCGGACACAGATGACCCCAAGAACTACCGGCCCATCTCCCTCCTCCCCTTCCCAGCAAAGGTCATTGAGAAAATCGTGAACAGCCAAATATTCTGCTTCCTGGAAGACAGCAAGGCACCTGATACCTCCCAATCCGGATTTCGCAAGAACCACAGCACTGAGACTGCACTCATTGCTGCTACAGATGACATCAGGATCATGCTCGACGAAGGCAAAACCGCAGAGCTCATCCTCCTAGACCTCTCCGCAGCCCTTCGACACCATTTGTCACCACACCCTTCGAAAACGCCTCCACAATGCATGGATCCGCAACAAGGCCCTCGACTGGATCTCTTCATTCCTCTCCGACAGAATCCAGAGAGTCCGACTTCCGCCTTACCTGCCCGAATCCTCCAAAACCATCTGTGGCGTCCCCCAGGGATCCTCCCTCAGCCCAACACTCTTCAACGTTTACATGGCTCCTCTCACCAACATCGCACAATCCCACCACATCAACATAGTATCCTACGCAGACGACACCCAGCTGATCATCCTCCTCATGAAAGACCCCACAACCGCAAGAAACAACCTCCACAATGGACTTCACTCCATCGCCAACTGGATGGAATCAAGCCGCCTCAAGCTAAACACAGTCAAAACAGAGATCCTCATCTTCGGCAACAACCCCTCCGCCTGGATTCAACACTCAACATGACTCAACAGATCAACGCAGTCTCCTCTTCCTGCTACAACACCCTCCGCATGCTCTGCAAGATTTTTAAGTGGATCCCCGTTGAAACCAGAAAGACAGTCACCCACACCCTGGTCAGCAGCCGACTGGACTATGGCAATGCACTCTATGCAAGAACCACAGCCAAACTACAAAAGAAAATGCAACATATCCAAAACGCCTCCGCCCGACTCATCCTCGATGTCCTGCATCATGACTACATCTCTGCCCACCTCAGAGAACTACACTGGCTACTCGTATCAAAGAGGATTACTTTCAAACTTCTCACTCACGCACACAAAGCCTTCCACAACACAGGTCCGGCCTACCTCAATGACAGACTCACCTTTCACACTCCCCGCCCTACCGCTCCACCTACCCCAGACCCAGGACCTCCTGACTTTCAGGAAAAGCCTCAAGACATTGATATTCGACCAGTAGCTCCCCCGTCACCCCCAGTGCCTTGAGACCCTGACGGAAGAGTAGCACGCTTTATAAATTACTTGATTGATTGATTCATTGATTGATTAAATTGCTTGATTGAAGGGTGTTAGGGAGGCAGAATAGTTCTTAATCCAGTTGTTGAAGGTGGTGATGTCATTATTGAGACTATCTATGGGGTTAGTTTGACCATGCTGACGGCGCTGAGCACGTCTGCTTCTGAGATTTTGCCCCAGCTGAAGCATGTAATGCTGATATGGGTGGGAGTGTTGACTTGCTGTGTGCTGATTTGGAAGTGGATGATGTAGTGGTCGGTCCATGTGAGCGATGAGGTGGAGTTGTATTTTTCTGCTGTTGGTGGAAAGGATGGTGTCCAGTGTGTGTCCCACAGGGTCTCTTGATATTGAGATGAGCTTAGTGAGTCCAATGTTGCTTAGGCTTTTGAGGAATGCTGTTGATAAGGGGTCAGTTCTGCCGTTCAGGTGGAAGATGAGATTGTCGAGAAGTATATGGGCTCTGGAGTTGATGATGAGCCGGGCAATGAAGTCAGTGATGAGGTTAGGGGAGGTTTCTTGCGGTCTGCATGGTCGGTAGGCAAGGATTCCATTCAGGGTGAAATTTTCAGAAATTATCAGCTTGACATGCAGATGTTCCATGAATGGGGTAATAGTGTTCATGAATGCTGAGCATTTGATGGAACAATTTTGTACTCGCTTGGGTTTCTAAGGCGATGTCGGGGGTGAAGTGGGGTTGAGACAGGCTCCTGTGATAAAGAAGATGTTGGGTGAATCACTACTCAACAGGTCCTAGATTTTAGTTGTGTGTCTGATGAGTGATCATGTTTTGAGTCATGTGTGCTATGATGTGTTGTGTGGATGAGGGTGTTGAAGGCATTGTTGGTGCCTGCCTGGATTGTATGGGTGGGTGGCTGCAAGAGAACCAGCAGTGGGTGCAGGTGAAAGCTCTCTCTGTGGTGTGAGGTGTGGTGTTGCATTATCAAGGGAATCCCAGGGCAGGGTCGAGAGACCTAGGCAGTACTGCTGAGTATCACTGGTGATAAGATTAGAGCTCCTGATACTGGGCATTGCCCTGTCACAGATGAGCTTGCTTTGGTGCCAATTTGGTGCACCAGCAATGTGCCCATTGCCAGTCATGCAGCAGCCACCGTTAGGTATGTCCTGAGAAAGGGGAAGAGCACAGAGTTGTGGGTAGAGCTGCTATGCCTGGGAAGAAGAGGCAGGAAGGCGAGGCAACAAGAGGAGCAGGTGAAGAGCATGGGTAGGAGGGAGGCAGGAAAATGAGTAGGGGGGGATAGGGGGCTGCACGGAATGTAACAGAAGGCCTGAATGGAGGAAAGAGACCCTGAAAGCTAAGGAGACACAAAATAAACACAAACATTGGTGAAAGAATAATGGCTCATGAGAGGGAAGATTAGATGAGAGGGAAGAGTGAAGAGTGAAAAGAGGCTTGGAGGGGGCATAGAAAATGGAATCAAAAAGTAGGCCAGGGGCAAGAGTGAAATAAGAGAAAGGAGGCTCATATGGGGCAGAGAAAACTGAAAAAATTGCAGATGAGAGGCAAGAGTGAAAACAATCAAATGAGCATCAAAGGGGGCAAAGCAAAATGGGTAAAAGAGTGGATGAGAGGCAAGAGTGAGAAGGAGGTGTTAGATGAAAATATTCACATAAAAGGAAGACAGAGCAGATGGAAAAGGAGCTAGGCAAAGCTAAAAGTGTGCAAGAGAGAGGAGAAAAGGAGCTGAAGTGAGGAGCAAAGCAGGAGCCTCAAGCAGCCTAGACTGGTTAGAGGACTGGTCACAGGTAAGTTTATGGAGAGTGACTGGGCAAGGGGGCACAACTGGACTCAAAATCAACTCTCCTTTTATAGTGTCAAGCAGGATGTGATGTCATTCAGAAGAAGGATGTCCATCTTGGATTGGGAAACAATTACTAACACTTGATACAAAAAGTCATAATGAATTTCAAGGAGGCTTTGTTCAGGATCTTAAAAAAATAATATGCACTCAGTCATTTACAACAGAAATTATGTCTTCTTCAGAATTCTGTAATTTCTCCTGAATGTGGCATTTAACAAAATGTGAATATGCAGGTACTGACATGCCTCACAATCCTTTTTGCAGGCTCAGTCAGAGCCACAGTGTGTGGGAAGGTGGCAAAATGGGGGTTTTGACTGCATGTGAGTGCTGGTACCACCACCCTTTAAAGAGCCCGCAGATGGAAGGGGCCCTAGTGGTCTGAAAACAAGGCCACAATGGCAGAAGCCTGTGGCAATCTAAACTTGCTGCATTCCAATCAGGCAAGGATTTCTTCTTACATCAAGGGGCATAAGCTAATGGGCCAGGCCCTGGAAGACCATAATAGAGAAGGACTAGGACTCGCAGGACCAAGAGATCTTAGATGAGCAGGACCAGGAGGATTACAAAGGGCTAGAAAGTCCAGGGCCAGTAGGACCAGGATCAGAAGTGTCTTGAGGGTTAGACTCAGTGGGAGCCTATAACAGGGTGACAAAGACGACATGAACAAGGGTGACAGCAACATGGGAATTAGGAGAGCTAACTCCACAGGGATGAGGAAAGCCATACCTAGGAAGACCATAACAGCACAGACCAGGGTCAGATGGACAAGAACAAGGTTTAACAGATAAACAAGGAGACCATGTGGACTAGTAGGACTAGAGTGGGGTAGAAGGGCCAGGAAACTTGGCTGATTTGGGAAATCAAGGGCAATAGGACCAGCCACAGAAGGACCTGGCAAAGGCGTTCCAGACCTAATACCAGGGTCTACATGGACAAGAGGGACTAAGAGGATAAAGAAAATAAGGCTAGCAACAAGCAAACCATGGAACTAGTCAAACTAGGGGACCAGGGCCAGAATGACTGATGAATACTAAATGGAGTGGGGAAAATCAAAAGGACCAGGAACTGGAGCCTGTGAAACAGGAGACTGTGGATTCAGAGGACCAGGGGCAGGAGTTTGTCAATGTGACAGACTTGAAAGTATTGGTCCAGAAAATTCTATGAGTCACATGAACCAGAGGTCAACAGAATCTCAGAAGTGGGCAAGCCTAGGATGATCTCTCGTGAGCCAGGACATGTTATCGCAGAGCATACTGAAAAGGAGAATGAGGACTAGGACCAGGATTATCAGGATTGAAGAGGACTTTAAAGATCAGGACCTGGAGGCCAGTGGCCAGTAGGACCAGGAGACCAAGATAAGCAGGACAGGGACTAGGATGACCAAGGGGACCAGTACCAAGGGCAACCAGAGGACCAGAGCAATGAAAACTTGACGAATGTAGGAAAGTACCATCTTCTTTGGCATGTTACCCCTATTTTTACCTGTATGTCAGTATGTTTTTGCCTGTCTCACTGGGATCCTGCTGGTCAGGACCTCAGTGCTGATAGTTTATGGCCTAATGTGTGTGTGTCTGTAGTGCTTAACTGTGTCACTTAGGCTCTGCTAATCAGAACCTCAGTGCTTATGCTCTCTCTGCTTCTAAATTTTGTCACTGTAGGCCAGTGACTTTATTTACCAATTTCAATTGGCACACTGGACCCCCCCTTATAAGTCCCTAGTATATGGTACCTAGGTACCCAGGGCATTAGGGTTCCAGGAGATCCATATGGGCTGCAGCATTTCTTTTGCCACCCAAAGGGAGCTCAGGCAAACCCTTGCACAGGCCTGCCATTGCAGCCTGCATGAAATAACGCACACGTTATTTCACAGCCATTTTCACTGCACTTAAGTAGCTTATAAGTCACCTAAATGTCTAACCTTCACTTGCTGAAGGTTAGGTGCAAAGTTACTAAGTGTGACCCACATAGTTTAGGGCCATTTCCCGTGACTTTGGGAGTGCGGGACACCATTAAACACGTGCACTACATGTAGGTCAATGTAGCTTCAGAATAGTAACTCCAAAAATGGCCATGTAACATGTCTAAGATCATGGAATTATCCCCCTATTCCAAATCTGGTATTGGGGAGCCAATTCCATGCATCCTGGGTGCTCCACCATGGACCCCCAGTACTGCCAAACCAGCTCTCTGAGGCCTGCACTGCAGCTGCAGCTGCTGCCCCCTCACAGACAGGGTTCTGCCCTCTTGGGGTCTGGGCAGCCCAGTCCCAGGAAGGCAGAACAAAGTATTTCCTCTGAGAGCAGGGTGTTACACCCTCTCCCTTTGGAAATAGGTGTGATAGGCTGGGGAGGGGTAGCCTCCCCAGCCTCTAGAAATGCTTTAAAGGGCACAGAGGGTGCCCTCCTTGCATAAGCCAGTCTACAAAAGTTCAGGGACCCCTTGTTCTCCGCTCTGGTGCAAAAGTGGACAAAGGAAAGGGGAGTAACCACTCCGCTGTCCATTACTACCCTAGGGGTGGTGCCCAGAGCTCCTCCAGCGTGTCCCAGACTTCAGCCATCTTGCTTTGCAAGGTGTGGGGGCACTCTGAAGGCCTCTGAGTGGCCAGTGCCAGCAGGTGACGTCAGAGACCCCTCCTGATAGGTCCATACCCGATAAGTTAGCCAATCCCCCTCTCAGGGCTATTTAGGGTCTCTCCTGTGGGTTCTCTTCAGATTCTGCTTGCAAGTTTCCTTCAGGAATCCTCTGCAACAACTTCAGCATCCTCTGACCTCGGATCAACCGCAGCCTCCTCCAAGAAACGCTGTAACTGCAACAAAGTATCCACAAGAGATACTTTTCTTCTGCAAACTCAGCTCCATGTCAGCAACTGCAACAGTTTCCCTGGTGTGCAAGCTCTGGGGACTCCCTGTCTTCATCCTGCACCAGAAGGGCCGAAGAAATCTCTTGTGGAGTGACAGAGTCACTCCCCTGCTCCAGCAGGGACCTTCCAAGACGACGAGCGGTATCCTTGGACTCCTCTCAAAGCCATGAGTGTGCTCCTAAGGACACAGAGGGTGGACATCATCGACATAGACTGTCCTTAGATCCTGCTGATGGAATTTGCAGGAGGTAAGACCTTGCCTTCCCAGAGAGCGACAGTACCCCTGTGTACTGCGTGTTCTTCATCTCCTGAGGCCTCTGTGCTCTATTTGCAAAATTCCTTCATGCACAGCCTGGCACAGATCCCCAGCACTCCATCCTGGAATGCTCAGCTCACTGAGTTGTTCTCTGGCGTGTAGGACCTTCCTTTTTTGTGCTGCATCAACTGCGTTTTGCACCTCCTTTGTCCCCATGTCCTGGGACCTCTGGGGGTGCTGGCTAGCATCCCGAGGGCTCTCTAAAGTGCTGAGAGTCCCCACTTCCTCCTCACACAGAGTTGAGGCCCCCACGTCCCTCCTGGGTCCATCCAGTGCCATTTTGACGCAAAAGGCACTTTTGCCATGGCCAAGGCTTGTTGGCAACTTCCAACACAAAATCCCATCTGCAACGATCTTCACATCGTGGGGCATCCACTGGCATCTTCCTAGGGTGCATTCCTGCAGTCTTCGACTAACGGGGGACTCTTCTTTTGCACCCTCTTCTGGGTTGGCAGGGGCTCCTCTCCTTCCTGCAACTTCTTTCAACTTCTGGACTTGGGCCTCTTCCTTTGCAGGTCTTCAGGTCCAGGAATCCAGCAGTTGTTCTTTGCAGACTTGGTTGGTTGCTACAAAATCTCAATTACGAGGTGTAGTGTGCCCTAAGGAAACTTGCAGTACTTTACTCCTGCTTTTCTGGGCTCTGCTGTGGGGTAATTTACTTACCTTTACTATATTCTTACTCTCCCTGCGATTCTGCCCACACTACACTTGTCTACGGTGGAATTCGTGATTCGCATTCAACTTTCTTAGTATATGATTTGTGTTAGCCCTAGACCTATTTTCTCTGATTGCATTCTATAGCATTTCCTATTGTTTGCATTGTTCTATGACTATTTACTTGTCTAATATTGGTGTCTAGTGTGTATATTGTGTATAAAACCTACCCCCAGAAGGAGTA
Organism: Pleurodeles waltl; assembly: GCF_031143425.1. Taxonomy (NCBI): domain Eukaryota; kingdom Metazoa; phylum Chordata; class Amphibia; order Caudata; family Salamandridae; genus Pleurodeles; species Pleurodeles waltl. The sequence continues at coordinate 21,466,780 of NC_090446.1, forward strand.
TTGTCTCTAAGATGTTTTTGGTACTCTGTCACCCAAATAAATAACTTTATTTTTATAAATAGATAGTATTTACTTGTGTATAAGTACTGTGTAACTATAAGTGGTATTGAATGAGCTTTGCATGTCTCCAAGTTCAGCCTAAGCTGCTCTGCTACAGCTACCTCTATTAGCCTAAGCTGGTAGAACACTGCTACATGTCACTAATAAGGGATAACTGGACCTGGTATAAGGGGTAAGTACCCAAGGTACCCACTACAAACCAGGCCAGCCTCCTACAATGTACCAAAAGGATTATGCCCAGGAGGGCTATAAATAGGGCTAAGAAGACCATGAGGATCAGGACCTAAGGTGTCAGGCCTCGGATTACCAGGTGGGGCAGAGCAATCATCTTGGATAGCAAGATCAGGTTGAGAAGTATCAGATGTGAAAAGGCCAGCCAGATTCTGGAGAGCTAAGAGGATTGGATAATGGTTGCCTAAAACCTGGCTCTTTGTCCACCATCGCCAGCCAGAAGAGAACCGCAGCACCACCCCAGCGCCTGAAGACCCCCGGGGTAATAAGCTCATGCTTTACAAGAACCTCCTGATTGACTGATTGATTGATTGATTGCTAGGCAAACCAGAGAGTGAAGAAGACTAGGAGAGCAGGACCTGATGAATCAGAAGCAGTTATCAAAGCCACCAGAGCCAGCAGGAAAAGAGGTAGCTAAGAGGACCACGGGAAGGAGGATAAACTGAACCAGAACCAAGGGAATCAGGAAGACCAAGTCACTGAGGCCTAGGAGAAACAAGGCTTGGCATACCAGGACAAGGAAGACCAGGACATGGAGGAAAAGGCGGACCAAGAGAAGGAGGGCCCGGATGACCAAGCCAGATGGCTAAGAGCAGGGGGACCTGAGCAAGGATGAACAGGACTAAGTGAACAGGTTAGTGCAGAATCAGGATGACAAATAGCAGGAGGAATAGGGCTAAGGGTATCCTGACAAGAGGGAAGAGGATCAAAAGAACTTGTTGGATCAGGTGCAGCTGGACTAGGGCCTTTA